>NC_142082.1:139296526-139604995 GCF_054644295.1 Miniopterus natalensis | reverse complement strand
TATGTTCATACCTCTATTTGTCTCTTGTTCATTCTACCGGAATTCATGAAGCACCAACTTTGTGAACGGCTCATAGTCAAAGATCTCTTGGCTGAAGAACAGATTGGAGCCCAGACAACTAAAATGTTGGTAGGGCATCAGGCCACAGGCTGATTGGTGATGGAAGTGATCTTTTCCCCTCAAGAGAGTGTTATTCCTGTAGTTTTAAAAAAAATTTTATATTGTATCAAAAAATTTGGAAATTTGTGTCCTACCACAAAATAAATGGAGCTGTGTTGTAGTCATAATTTTAGTAGTTGATTTCACGTACTTGACAGTTCTATCACCTTTCAAAATACTTCTGTCTGAGAAACTGTGTGGGTGAACATGTCTCCTAAGCTTCTGGGCCTCCTTGGTGCAGTGGGAATGGAGAGTGTTAGTCCTGAAGCCTGAGAAAGCAATAAGAAGGCAGCTCAGTCATCTTGCAGAGAACTGACTTTTATCTGCTAGAGAGAATGGAGCAATGTGAATAGATAGATTCAAGAGATATTGAGCAGCCTGGCCGGGCGTGGCTCAGCGGTTGAGTGTCGACCTAGGATTCAGGCGATAGGGGTTCGATTCCCAGTGAGGGCACATGCCCGGGTTGTGGCCCCATCCCCAGTCAGGGCCATGCAGGAGGCAGCCGATCAATGACTCTCTCATCATTGATGTTTCTCTCTCTCTCTCTCCCTCTCCTTTCCTCTCTCTGAAATCAATAAAAGATATATTAAAAAAAAGAGAGAGATATTGAGCAGGTAGCATGGGCAGGGTGTGTGGGGGGGTGAAGGAGAAGAAAGCAGGACATTTTGATTTTTGAAATCAATTTGATGCCTGTGGGTATGTGACCCTAAAAATGTCAAACTTTTAGCTTTTTTTTTTTTTTAAGTGTCAACTAAGTCACTTAATGAATACAACTGACTACCTTGTCCTAACTCCAACCCAGGGAGAAAGAAGAATCATCACTGATCCCAGCTTCCTGGCATAGTGGATGGTGGCCCCTTTTAGAGATGGGGACCTTGGCAGAAGGAGCAGGTTTGGGGATGAGGCTGGGATGGGGGAAGTTGTTCTACTTTTGGACATAGAGGGTTTAAAGTACTTCTCGGTCACCAGAAAGCCATTCTTTGCGCTGTGGAAATCAGTCTTTCTGGTTATCTCTCTGTAACTCTAAATTTTCTCTTAAAGGAGAAGATGGAGGGTGGTTCAGAAATTCAGATGCTGGGAGAAACACAAGAGGCAATCATAGGTGAATTAGATAAAGTATGTATGTGTAAATACCATTAGAAGGAGGGTTGGGATTGCAAAGACAATAGATGTCCACCTGCATTGGTCATAATATTTGCATAGTAAGTAATGCACATAAAAATGCAAGGAGACACCCCAAGTCTCAGCCCGTTTCCTAAGTGGGGAATCATCCTTCTCCTCTTTTCTGGTTGTACTCCCAAACCTTTAGTTTATATTGTGTAAGGTTGGGCTGGTAATGCTTGAAAAGAAATAACAGGTTGGCCTCTCTTGTGTCAGTTCAGGGTGATTTCCCTTTGTGCCTGGGTCAGAGTTGCGGGGGAGGGAGTGGCTGTTAAGAGGTCAGGATGGGGGCAGAAATTGGCTTAGTTTGGTCTCAGAAGATGCCCTTGCCTGTATCTATTTGGGTCCCTCTTTCTGTCTCTTTTCACTCACAGATTGTGTGGCATTTTGGAGGGTGGAGTGCCTGGGCACCTAGCCCACTACTTCCCTCCCCAATCTGGCCCTGGGCGCAAGCCACATGGTGCTGGCTATCAGCCTGGCCTCTTGCCCATCCATTATAGCCTCAGCTGCCATGCTGGCACAGGTATCAAAAGGAACTTCTATGAGGTCTTGCCCTCCCCTAATTCTGTTCCTGGGGCTGAAGGGATGGAGAGTCAGATGGAGAGAACACACTCTGGGTGGGGAACCGATGCCAACATACACCCCTTGATGGTGGAAGGGGTGTCCATACCTTGGGTAGGACTGCTGAAGGGCTAGGCTGTAGTCCACGAAGAAGGACCACCTTAGTATGTGTATGGGCTGGGCCAGCGTTGGGAGGAGACAATAGCAATTGTTATAGTGTGAAGGAGGACTCCTTCCTAGGTCATAGGAGATGTTTCCTCCTCTCCCTCCGTGTCTGTGCAAAGCATGTTTCTTACTGTGCACATGTTTCTTACTTGTGGGTACATGCCTAGGTGGGGGTGTGCGCAGAGCTCCGAGACTGTGGGGAGGGCCTTTAGCTACGCCCAGGCAATGATGAGGTAAACCTGGGGTGAATATTGCATGTCTGGACATATGCCTCTACCCTGCATGAGTGACACCTATGAGACTGTCGTCAGGGTTTCGGAGAAGTACAAGCATGGCTGAAGCCTGGGACCTTTCAGGCCCTTGGTGTGGATCAGCTGAACCTGCTATGTGGGGCATATGAGCACCAGGTACAGGACCCTGGTTGTGGAAGATATGCGCCCTCACTCCTGAGAGTGGTGGCCTGATCTGGGCGCAGACTGCGCCTATGCCTGGGCAGTGAGGGATGGTCTTGGTGAGTGGGGTGTCCGCGGAGCATGCTGGTCATGTCTTGCCTTTACACCCATGTGACTTGTATGTTCAAATATGTGAATCCCCTGGAGAGATGTTGGGTGATGAGGGGGCGGGAAGCCTGAAAAAGATGGAGGATTTATGACCTGCTTTTGTCGGGAGACAGTCGTAATGAAGAAAATTCAATTTTCTGCAGCTCGGAGAGTCAATATGTTAAATCTCAGAGAAGCTGTGGATTGACAGCGGAATGGCAAAGTCAATGGGACGTGTGTGGGGGGAAGTCGTCTGTCTGTGTCTGCAGTGAGGCCGCCTCATCTCTGTACCCTTGAACTGCAGCTGGGGGACAGGATGGAACCAGACACCTGAGTTCCTGGAACTGCCCCATCTCCCTTCCAGCTTCACCTTAGTGGCCACTTCTCTTGCTTCCTGCTTATAGGGAGAAATGCTGCTCTTTCCCAGGCTCAGTCCTACTCTAGCACCTCCTCAGGAATTCCTCCTTGCTGTCTAACCAGCACTCCCTCTTGCTGTAGTTACTGATTTCAGAGCGGCCATTTATAGTCCAAAGTGATTAGTAGGAACATTTTTTTCTTTCTAACTTTTCATTCCCACTCTCCCCTCAGCTACTCCATGGCTGGCCTCCTGTTTCCCAGCAATTTCGACTCCCCCCTACCAGTCTTTACCTCCTTCCAGCCTCGTGTTCTATGAGGCAGGAGCATGGGGGTGGGGTGGATGTGGGGAGAGGAAGCTGGGGATTCCTCTGTGAGCCGGTGTCACCAGGAGCTGTGATTAACCGAGCTGCTGGCTGTGTAATTGGTGTGTGCCCGTGTCCCAGGGGTCTGGTGTGTTAACAGCCGGTCCCTGTGGTGAGGAACAAGATCGTGCCCACGGCTGGTTGCACACGCTAATTAATTAGTGCTACTCCTGTGTTGAGGAACTAGGAGGAACTGGGGTAGATGGTAGGGTGGGGGGGGTCTCAAAGCCTGAGAGCCCAGCTTTTCAGAGTTCAGAGGTCACCTAAGGTTCTGCCAGAATGGGGGCATTCAGGCTGGTGTGCAGGGTTAGGGGTCAGAGATCTGGGACCCCACTGAAAAGAGGGTGTGTGGGGGTACAGTGGCTTGGGCTCTTGGTGGTGGGTTTCCTGGTGGCAGGGTTGGGCTGGGCTGGGCTGGGTGGAGGTGGGTGGAGGGCAGGACACCCACCCTCAGCTTAGGGAGGTCTCAGGGCTTAGGGCCTGTCTCATAGCATCCTCTCGTCAGGTGGCCTGGAGGCCAAGTGGTATGGGGAGGAGACATTTCAGACCCTCCCAGTCTCATTTCTGTCTTCTCTACCCTCCCTCATCTCAGAAAATCAGAGCTTCTCAACCAGCTACTTCACACTTATTACACACTCATGATGTACACAGAGATCTAAAGTGCTCTCTGACCACTGTCACCTTAATAATCATTGCTTTCCTCTCACCACCCATGCAGATACCCAGAGCCCTCAGCTCCTGGGTTGATCTTGCAGCTCAGAAGCCTCTTCTAAAGCCTGGGCTCCCAAACCCAGATATTTGGGAGAAATGCCGTGGAAAATCTGAAGAAGCTGGGGGAGGGGAGAAGGTTGGGAGAGAGCCCCATAATCTTTCAGGACAGTATGATCACTTATAACAGCAAGAAAGATTAAGGTGAGAAGAGAGGAAGAACTTCCAGCGAGCAGCTCTCCTTGTTTCTGGAGGCAGAAATTCTCAGGATGAAAAGGATCAGGATCAGACCCTTAGGAAGGCTCTCCCCTTGAGTGTTGGGATTCAGCAAGGTGTGCCAGGGGGGTAGGGTAGACGAAATAGAGGGAACAGGCAGAAAAGAAGGTGAGGCTGCGGCGGGGAGTCTTTGGCTTCCGTGTGGAGGCACGAGTCCCATTCCTGCATACGGTAATTGCTAAATTACCCGCCATCTGCTCGGCTCTCAGACATAAATTATCTGCGAGGAGAAAAGACGCAGAGGCTGCGCACTTTCCTTTCTCTCCCCCAAACCCGCGCTACGAGGGGGCGCCTTCCCTCCAGCTGCCCTGGAGGTGGAGGTGGTGGGACGACCTGGGAAACAATCACCATTTGCCTCTGGCCTCTTTTGAGGGCGAGTGGTTTTGGGGTGGCCAAGAAACCTGGCCCCAGCGCTGCCAAAGGTCCCTTCGGGCCTGGGGGCCCCAGCAGTAGGCTGGCGGGGGTGTGTGGGGGTGTACTCCTGAGGCCACTCAAGAGGGGGGGCTGCCCTAGGTGGGAGGAGCTTCCCTCAGGTGGGACTGAGTTGCCACTGGGGTTTTCCCCTGGTCACCCTCTTCCTCACCCCCCTCCCTGCCGCCCACCACTTTGCTTGCGGGGAGAGGAGCTGAGCCCTTGATGACACCCCTCTGTTCTGCCAGAAGGAAGAGCGGGGGGTGGGCAGGCAGAGGGCGTGAGGAGAGAGGAAAGGGGCCGGCCAGCCTCCCCCTTCCTTGCATTCTGCTCGGAACCCTGCGGTTCGCCCCTAGGCTCTGCGGGGTGGGAAAGGGGTGGAAGCAGCTGTAGGAGGGATGACTTGAAACGGGCAGGGTGGTAGAGGCAGCAGGTTGGAGAGAGAGAAGTTAGGGAAAGTGGAGCCCACTGGGGGGAGGGGCTTGTCTGGGGAGGTGGGCAAGAGAAAGGTGGTCAGGCTGGAGAGGGGAGCAGAGGGGTGGAGCGGGGCGGGGCGGGGAGGGGAAGACCCGGGGTGAAGCAGTGCCAGGTGGGAGCTGGGCCCGAGGGCGAGCTGGGGGAGGGTCGGCGGCGGGAGGGGACGGCGGGGAGCAGTTCCCACGCAGGCCAGGCCCTGGAAGGAACGCGGGGAACAGAGGCTGTGGCGGGAAAGCAGGGGTGTTTGTGGGTCCTTGGAGGGTCCCAAGGAGGTGAGGATAAGACTCCGGAGCCACCTCCCACTCTGAGGCTGAGGCCTGACTATGGAGCAGAGCTGAGGAGGCCACCTAAGCAGCGGGGGTTGGAGGTGCGATCCTGCTGCCCCCCCCCCGCAGTTCCAGGCACCTGCAGGGTGTGCCCCTCCCCCCACGGGGGGCGGCCTGGGCAGCTTCCCAGCTCTGAGCGCAGAAGCTTGTGGGTTTCTTCAGAGCGATTGTTTAGTATTCATGGGGCGACGCAATCTCTCCCACATCTGCTTAGCACAGCAAGTCCTGTCATATAACTGTCTCCCGCACTGTCTGTCCATAAAGAATGTCTCGGAATTGGTGTAATTCAGAGAAATTAATGACGACTTTCCGCGGGACGGCTCCCTGGGGGATGATTAACACTTCATCGTCCATCTGATGCGCGGGGCCCAGCGCTCCATCGCGAACATTTGGGCCGCGGCCAGCCGCATTAAAGGTTATTACGGAAAACGCGACCTGCAAACCGGCGGGCGAGAGGCGGGATGGACCGGGAGGGGCGGGCGCCGGGCGGGGCGGGAGCCGGAGGGAGCCGGCCACGTCCAAGATCAAGTTTCCCGAGGTGTGCGCACCTGGGGGTCTGAGGCTGAAGGAGAAGAGGCTTCTGTTTCAGCGACTGCAAGACGGGGAGGGTGTTGGGGAAACGCTCACCACCGGGGCTGGGAAAAGGAAGGGGGTTGCTTGCCGTGGGGGGACACATCGCTGATGGAGGCACCCCCTGTCTTACTATCCTCATAGGATGATTGGGTGAATTTCATCAACCCCACCTTACAGGTGATGAAACTGAGGCTCAGAAAGGTTGTGTAAGGTGCCCAAGGTAACACGGCTTATTAAGAAGCCAAGGCAGGATTTGAACCCAGGTCCTTGACTCCTGAACTCTTGCTCTTTCCACCACACCACTGGGCAAAAAGTCTTACTCTTTTCTGCATCTGCTTCAGCTTCAGGCACAGAAGGGTGCGGGGTGCAGCAGATCGGTGCTCAAAAATCTTTGTTGTATGAATTATCTTTGCAGGTTCCACTTCCATGGTGTGGGCCACAGTCCTAGAGACTCTGGGGGCAGGAAGGGGAACATAGCAAAGGAGTTCCAATTTGGGCCAGGAAACTGGAAAGATGTTTCTTGTGGATTTTCATGTTTTTCCCAGACGTTCCAGGCCTCTAGAATCTGGAGGACTGAGCTCTTGATTCTTAGTCAGAAGAAAGGCATAGAGATGCATGTGTGTGTGTGTACAAGTGTGTTTGATGAGTGTATAAATTTGTGGGCATATGCCTGTCTGTAAATGCATACATTTATGAGCATGTGTCTTTGTGTTGCATATGTGTGAGAATGTTTGTGATGTATGGGTGTGCATGTGTGTATGTTGAAGGAATGTGTCTGTGTGTACAAGTGTGTGCATCTGTGGGTTTATCTGCATGTATGCAGGTGAATGTGTGCATACGTGTATGTGTGTGTGTGGTGTCCCAGGGGACCCGGAACTCATAGCTAAAAATGTCTTTGATTTGATTTGCCCAAGTCTCGAGCAGATTCCAGGCTGTAGTATGCAGTGGTATTTATCTGCTTGGGGTGTCAGGGGTTGGGTAGCCTGAGCCATGGGTTCCTCTGGCCTGCCAGGCACAGGGGGATAGTGTCAAGTTCCTGGGCCTGAGGCTGGGTGGAGACTGGGCCCTGAGACCTTTACTCAGGGCTTGCATTGGGAGTGCTCATAGACCCTGCTCTGATTGGAGAGGGCAATGAAGAGGTGGGTCAGGGTGAGAGGGTGCTCAAACAGTGTAGGGGTCCTGCCTATTTCCTTCTCCTCTTCCCCCACACCAAGGTTTTGGGAATAATCTTCTAACCAGGTTGCACTTTCTTACTCTAGGCTCAACCTATTCTGCCTTATGGTGGTAGAGTCCCCAGAAATTTTTGTGTGCAAACTTCTGACTCTAGGGGGACCATAACCACAGTGAAAACTTCTCTCTCTAGTCAGTACTACCCAGACAGGTCCAAACCAATGTCCTTGTATCTTGGAGGCCTCTGGTAAGTCCATGTATTCATTCTTACTGAACTTCACACAAGCTGAGGCTTTCAGACCCCTTGTGCTGGGAGGTTCTTCTAGAGTCTAATCTTGAATCCTTTTGTACCTTGTGCTCATAAACCCACACTGAGTTTGTAAAATTGGAACCTAGGACCCTCCCCATATGGAAATAGTTTCTTCTGGTTAGGGGAGTGGTCTGGAGTCTAGGGACACTGAGAAAATGTGGGGCTAAAGCCTGGTGGATCATAGATGAACTGGGCCATTTTTGGGGAGGTGGGCTATAATCAACAGGACAGTTTTAGAGAAAGGAGTTCAAAAACCGTAGTTCCAACCCTCTTATTTTACAGAGAGGAGCCAGAGGCCTCAGAGGGAGGAAGACTCACTAAATGTCCCCTGCTCTGTGGTGGCCGCCTCTGGAAAACCCAGGCCTTGACTCCTGATGGAGTCCTTGTGTCCCGCTTGGATGACCTTAGACTCTGTTCCTATTCTCTTGGCTTTGTGGGGGTGGGGAGAGAGGGAGGGATACTGCAGCTAGACTGAGATGCTGTCCCTTCCTCTTGCTTAAGCCTATAGTGACTTCCAGCTGGGCATCAAGGCCTCTCAACCACTGACCTGTTCTTTTAACTTCCCATTCTTTCTCCGCAGGACCCTTAATCTGGTCTTTGAGCTCCATCTGGGCAGCCATACCAGCATTCAGTCCTCCCTCCCCATCTCTTGCCTCATAGTCTGTCCCCAGTCTGAACCATCTTCTCTTTTCCTCTTCTTGCAGACTAGCCTCTCAGCCCTTTGCAATATCGCCCCATACTCTCCTCCTCTGGGAAGTCTTCCTTGATTAATCCTCCTGGTTCTGGATCCTCAACTTCTTGTTTCTAAACCACTGCCAAGATGCCTACAGGTCTCTCCTCGTTCTTCTCTTTTCTGTTTCCTAGCTGTGTGCCTTGTTCTTGCTCCTCTGTCCCTACTCTACCACCCTCATGGACTGGCGCCGCTTTATGGGCAGGCCTGTGTTTTCTCCTTTCTTTCAGGAGCCCTCTCCGTGTGCCAGGTAGGCCAGGACTGCAGTGGAGACCTGATTGAACCCTTCCCTGTTTCCTGTGTCTGGGAATGGCAGAGATAATGGCGTCCAACTGGCTGTCATCCTGAGAAGGGAAGTGGCAGTGTAGTCCTTCCCCTGTCTGTATCCTGGTGTTTATTCTGGGTTAGCCCCCACCTGCAGCTCCTGGTCCTTCTCCTCCTGGCTGCCTCTGCCCCAGTTAACAGGCCCCTCTAGGCAGCTGCTCAGGAGCCCCTGGGATGCTGGGCCTGGTGTGGGGAGTAACAGGCAGCCCACTATGATTTCTCAGCTTGGCCTTTGCACTGCACTCTCCCGCCTGCTTTCCCACTGGGTCTGTTCAGACTTTTCTCTCTCAGGCTTCTCTTCCACCTTCCCTTTCTTTCCCGTATCCCAATCCTCACCTATCCCACCTATCGCCCAAAGCCCGAGTTCTTTCAGAAAGCTCTTCCTTTCCGGAGTCCCTTAGGATTGATTCCTGCCAGGAGGAGGGGGTGGGATGAGTGGAGATCTGGGTGGAGGAGCGGGTCCTGGCTCTAGCTCTCGACCAATCGATGCATTGGCCGCCACCTTGTGGCAGGTACTGAGAACTGCAGGGTTGGGGTCCAAGTGCAGAGAGCAGGACCTCCTGGAAAGGAGGAGTGGGGTGCCTTAGAGGTGTGCACAGTGGGAGCAGTGGGCCTCAGAATTCCTAAATGACATTGGAGGTTTCCTTAGGGAGCTTTAGAATGTCTAACTGACAGAGGAGTAGAAACTTGGAGGGGAAGCCAAGTAGCAAAGGCACTTCTAGATGAAAAGAGAGATTTGAAACTGTCCTAAAGTCTCAAAACTACTATTCAGACTTTCTCTCCTAAAAGGGAAACAGGCTAACACTGAAGCAGGAGGAGTTGAGGTCTGACTTGCATAAGAACTTCCCAATAAATCCCAAAGTGTTTCTGGATGCCACTGCTTCTGACAGTTGCACAGCTTCTTAAAAGCCCCCACCCCATACCCAGTGACTTCCTCCACCTTCTCCAGGTTCCCTGATCTCATCGTGCTCAGCTCACTGGGTCTATTCAGGAAAAGCTCAGGGTCCTTAGCCTTTCTTACCCCAGCCTGTGTTGTGCCTGTGACCAAGATGTTAATCTGGAAAGTCCCTTCTGTGGTCTAACTCCAGCCTTTCCTATAGCACTGGAAATGGAAGGGACCGCCATACAGCTAGCAGAGCTGCCCAACGGAAGGTGGCCAGAGAGGAACCTGTGAGGAAGGTTCTGAGGGAGGACAGTTCTGCCTCAGTTTCTCCTCCCATCCTCCTCTCCGCTGCCCCATTGGATCCTTGGAGATGAAGGGGATGGGACAGAGTGTTGCGCTTCACAAGAGAACTCTCTTGGCTTGGGATTCAGGATTCACAGGTGTTGAGGGCAAGGTGAACCCCTGAGTTCTAATCATGGCCCTTGTTATTCTCTTCTATAGAGTGGGTCTGTAGGGAAGGTATAAGGAGCGGAATGTTTGTCTCCAACAGCCTGAGTATTTTTGGTCATCCCTAGAGTCCCTTTGAAGCCTTTTTCTTTCTGTGCACCCAAATCCCAGTTCCTTGGGAGCCTTGCCAATGTTATCTCTTCCTCTACCGCCTGAGCCACTCCCTTCCTTGGAGGGCTTAGAGTCACCAAATCCTCCCTACCATTTCCCTCTGCTTTCCCTGGCACTGCATGGAGATCTTGGCCGGGAGCCCTGGCTCTGCAGGCTCAGGGTGAGGGCTGTGCCCCCGCGCCCTCCCTCTGAGGTGCCATTCCTCCCCTGCCTCATTTGCTGCTGCTGACCTTACTGAGTTAAATTAAAAAGCAATGTTCTGTGTGCAGCTCCAGCCCCATGGAGCTTGACTCTGGGAAGACGAAGACAATTACCAGCCCCTCCGTCTCCCTCTCATCTGGCTGCCTTATAATTTTTCCCCCCGCTGCCTGGTATGCAACATTTATGTTTTTAATAACACCAGAATGGTTTTGACCTTGGGAATTCATAGCAGAATGGGCACCGTGAGAGGCCCCAACGTGATTGGCGTTTGTCTCAGTCCTTTGCAGGGAGAAGGCTCTGTGTGGTGTCTCCTCAGTACTGGGGAAGGTGTGTGTGTGGGAGGGGGGGTTGGCTGCACCCAGCAGCTCTAGGTGGAAATCTCAAAAGCCAGAGTGGACAAGAAGGCAGGTGGGAAAAGGGAAAGAAAGGAGAGTTTTGTCTTTAGGTTTCCCCAAGAGGGTGAAAGTTGGATTAAGGTGTTTGAGAGATTGGGATGCTATTCTCCTCTTGTTTTGTAAGGGAAAAGTCCTTTATGGGGAATGGCATGGAGTATCTGTGTGTGTAGTCTATTTGAAAGGGGTGGTGTGTGGCACATGTGTGGGTACACACTCAGTCCATCAGCCCATGAGTTTGCACATATGCTCCCCACCATTGGCTCTATCCCTCCTCAGTTACCCTCATCTCTATCAGCTCTTTTTTTGTTATTTGTTTGTTAATCCTAGAGAGGGTATTTTTTCCATCAGCTCTTTAGCTCCAAGGCAAGTGTAAGAAGTGAGGGCTAGAAAGAAGACTGGGGTCATACTCAAAGCAGAACTTCCCAGCTGAGGGTGAAGCGAACAGGACAGGCCTCTCAGGCTTGCAGATAGGTTTTTTTCCCCCTTCCTCCTGCCTTTCCTTCTCTTTCTTTTCCGTGCTTGCCTCCCTAGTGGACTCAGCATTTGAGATTAAAGGAGGGCCAATGGTGGCAAGAAGGATCTGGAGGGAAGAATTGGTGGGCAGAGGGACAGGAGGAGGCAAGGAGCAGTGAAGGGCCTGGGAGAGTGTATCCCTGGGAAGAGAGTTGGGGACCTAGGAGGCCCCTCTCCTCCATCTGTACAGGGATGTGGAAAGAGGAACCAAGGTTAGAACTGGGAAAGTGCTTCTCTGTCTGCAGCTTTGAGGAGCTTCTGGGAATACAGTGAAAAAGGCAAATTATAAATGAAGAGAAGCTCCTTTTGCAGTTCAGGCAGTAGGAAGAGAGGTGAAGGGCCTGTGAGACTCTGAGGGCAGGGTGTGTGTGTGTGCCTAAAGATGAGGGGGTGCATTTCTGTCTCTGTGGTTAATAGTCTTAGATGCACCAGTTATATATGTAAACATGGGGAAGGGTGTAGTTTTGCCATTGACCAAGGGTTTTGAGTTGGCTTTCCATTGGGGCTTGAAAAGTATGCTTTTCTTTCAGCAGACTCAGCCAGTACAATGGGAAGAACCCTGTATTGAGAATTGAGAAAACTTGGGTTCCAGTTCTGGCTCCAGTATTCAGTTGGGACCCTATGAAAAGTCACTTTTTTCCCCTTTATTTTTAGCTTGGGTGTCATTTGCTATACAACGGTGAAGAAAAAGTCACAGGGTCCTTCTGTGCCAGGAACCCCAGTGCTGAGGGACCAGAACATGAAAGGGCGCTGGGATGGGGTGATGGCATTTCAGGGTCCTGAGAGTCTGAGAAGGAATGTCAGTGGAAGGGCTGCTAGAAAGATTTCCTGAATTCGGAAATTCATGAGGTCTTGCTGGAGCAAGACTCCCATAGCTTGGGCAGCACAGCCCCACCCATCTTAGGCCTCTCCCAGGGCCGAGGTCTGGCTCTGCAGGGAGCACCGTTCTCTGCCGCCCTCCTGTGGCCACGGAGCCCTTCTCAGGTCGCTGCGGAAAGAAGGTTCCGCGGGCGTCCGCAGAACTGCGTCCCTCGCCCCCTGGTGGAAATTTAGTATATTACAAGAAGGGATCTTTGGTTTCCAACTGCATCCCCTCCCGGCCCCCGCAACCATTCCCTGATTTCTGGAGGCACTCTCGGCGGCTGCCTCCTTAGCGCTGTGAAGGTCTTCCTGAGATTTAACTCTCTGCTACTGCCTGAAGTTTTAAGTTCTGCCTTTTGGGGATATGCGGAGGAGACCAGGGGCTGAGACAAAGATATTGAGCGGAGAGGGCAATTTGCCTCCCTCCTTGGGTTCCATCTACAACCCGTTTCCTAGGGTTGCTGGGAGTTTTCAAAGAAAGACATCAGGGTCTAGTGACACTCCTGGAGAAAATGGGTTTGAAGCAGACCAGGCATTACACATCTTCCTCGAATTTGCACCTGAGCTCAGTCTGTCAGTGTCAGCAGGGAGATGGATTGGCAGGAGCCAGGAGGCAAGAGACAGGGATGATGGAGGGAGATGGCAGATATGACAGATGCTGACAGGGCTTGTTATTTGCTAGCTCTGGAATCCCCTCCCACCCACAAGGCTACCCTTGGCCCTCCCCTTCTAGCTTACTAGTGACTGACTGTCTTTGGGGAAAAACCCAGTGGGCCAAGCTGCATTGGGGTAGCAAGGGAGGGAGAGGAGGAGGAGCAGGGGGTGAAATGACTGGGATTTGGAGCTGGGGCCTGATGATCACTCCTATGCTTGGAAGGCTTGGCAGGGGAAATTGTCCTGGGGGTAGAAACTGCATTACTGGGGGTGGGTGAGTGTGTGTGTGGGGGGGCTTATTTAAAAGAATTGAATTCTACTGATGTAGTCACTAATTATTGGAGAACTGGTGAAATACGAGCCAATAACTTATTGGGGCTTCCTATGTACAAAGAAGGGTGACAGGTGCTCTGAGGGGATAAAAGAGGTGCAGGCAATTTCCTACTGTCCTTCCTGTATCACCTTCTCTCTGGACTTGTTGCTCCACGCGTGCCTGTCTGAGGGGTGTAAGGAGCTGCTTGGCAGTTCTCCCTGTGGGTGCTGAGACAAAGCTCCCAGGCATATTTCTGTTCTTCACATGCCTGCCCCCCTCCAGGGAAGCGCCCCCAATCGGCCTCCTACCTCTCCTCATTCCTTTTTTCTTAAAATGCACACGTGGATACCTGGGTGAGAGAGGGGGCCCTTGAGTGCCCTCCCAGAATTTTCAGTGGCTCCCAGGATGAACTGGGGCCGGGGGAGGGGTAAGGCACAGGACCCTGAGACTGGCAGCAGTAGGGACGGACCAGCGTTTGGAGCCGTGGAGCATGTTGGGCGAGGAGAATGCTGCAGTCAGAGCCCGCGCTGCATCCTAATCAGCGCTGCGGAGGCTGCGCCGCGCCGCAGTCAATCTTCCACACAAAGGGTCACCCGCCCGGCTCCCCTCGCAGCCCTCGGCGCTCGCCCACCCCCCATAAGCGCAAAGAGGAGGGGGTGGGGGGGGAGGTCGGGAACGGACACACAGGCAGGGACAGAACGACCCAGTAAATCCAAACTCAGACAGACAGAGTGGGACCATAAGGCAGAGTCAGGCACAGCACCCTGGAGAGTAAAAGAGACGGAGAAACAGAGTGAACAGAGACGCTGGCGGGGTGGAGACGGAGAGACAAGGGAAGAGACGGGCCCAGAAGCTGGAGAGAGGAAAGAGAGAGAGCAGAAAGACTGAAGACAAGCACAAAGGCAGAAACAGCCAGAGGCCCGAGAAGGCAGACAGACAGGGACTCAGACATGTGAGGTGGACCCAGGCTTAGGGGAAAACCCCCAAACCGTGAGCCCAGAGCCAAAGACAGAGCAACCTGGGGTCCCAGCTGAGAAAATACTGAGAGAAGTGTGCACAGCGGGAGAGGGAGATAGAGAAGGGAAGGGAGAAAATGGGAGCCAGAGGAGGGTAGGAGAGGAGGCAGTGAGAACGGCGGGGGAGGTTGCAGAGGGTGGGCTGAAGGTTCTGAGTCCAAGGTTCTCCTGGTCATTTAGGACCCGGGACTGGGTGTGTGTGTGTGTGTGTGTGTGTGTGTGTGTGTGCGTGCAGGAACACAGCAATCCCAAGCTCTGTTTAGAATGCCAGCCATCTGACGCTGAACTAGACTTGTACACGTCCTCCTTCTGCAGTGACTGCTGGAGCAGTGTGTGTGTGTGGGGGGGGAGACAAGAAGGATGGAAGTTAGAGAAAGACTGACACAGGTAAAGAAAGGGCAGAGCCCCAACAGAAATCAGGGAAAGAAATTTATATTGAAAAAGGGAGGGGAGAAATCAACAAAAGACAGAGAAAGACAGAGGTGGAGAAAGTAGAATGATGGAGGAGTGTGTGCATGAAAGGCAGGGAGAGGGAGGGAGCCTCTGCCTGTAGGTGGGAGAGGGAGCGTGGAGGGAGTGCCTGCTGTTGAGACTAAGGGGAAAAGGGGTTGGGCTGGGGTAAAACAACCCTGTGGTGAATTGGGAAGGCAGTCAATGAATGGATTTTTAGGGTGATCTTACCTTTTTTTTTTTTTAAACAAAGAAACTATTCCACGGCACGCCATCTTCTTCAAAGTAGCACTTTTAGGTGCTGCTGCAGTTGCCCAGGTCATTCCGGACATTTCTCTTTGGGGATCGTCGATAGAGCCTGCAGTACAGCTCTGAGCATCCTCACCAGAGGCCAATTTTTATCCTTTAGGGTGGGTCTAGTTTTTTAAAACAGCCAAGTTTTCTCCTGGATAATAAGGTGAGAACCCAGTCAGTAAGCAGCGTTTCTAGTTAAGGGCAAGGTGAATACAGTGGAGGGTGTGCCCTCCCCCAAAGTGGCTCTCAAAGGTGATTTTGAAGGAGATCCTTGCAGGATGTGACAGGAAACTTTCCTAGTGGCTGCTTGAGGCCCGGTTTCATTTTTCCATCTGTTAGTTAAAACTAGGTAGTAATGTTCCCAGGGGCATCACAGCCTGGCACTGGAGGGGTGAGGCCTGGCATTTAACAGAAATACTCTGTCAAGTGGTCCTGCCCTTGAGGAGTTTACAGTTCTCCTCTCTGCCAACAAAATATGCAAACTAACCTGGTGACGCCACAGCACGGATCAGCAAGTGCAAATGACTAGGGCAAATTCAGGATTAGAGCCAGTTAGTTCATGAGGGAAGGCTGCCTGGAGGAGGGGAGTTATGAGTGAGGTGTGGAAGGAGAAACCCAGCAAGATATGGAGTGGGGTAGGAGAAGAGGGGGAGTGCCTCCCCTCTTCTGATATAGGATGGTTCTGAGGTGGGATGAGCAAACCATAATCGAGGCAGAGGATAGCATTGTTGGACTGGAATAAAGAATTGGACTGGGGACCATCATGAAGTGTAATGGAGACAGGCAAATTTTGAAGGCTAGTCTGGGTAATGTGAATTTGCTCCCAGAGGAATTGGGGGCCACATGTGTCAGGCAGTAATCTGTGTGCACAATTGTCTGGACAAGCGTGCATGTCTTCTGTGTGTGTGTGTGTGGGAGGGTTGGTGCATGTACATACAGGTGGCTTTGTGTCACGTGGCTTTGTGCCCCAAGCTCTTGTCTTTTTATCTCCGTGTGTGATTGACATATTCATCCTTATAAGTGCATTTGTTCATTTGTGTGTTTCTATGTGATCATGTGTGAATGTTATCTCGATTGCTTTTTGTCTATTTTATTTGACTGCATGTGGTGGAGGGCAGTGTGTGTGTGCATGCGTGTGTGTTGTGTGTGTGTATGCCCGTGTAGGGCCGGCAGGGAGCCCTGGCTGCCCACGCGTCACCGTCTGTCTCTCTCCCTCCACTGGCTCCATCTGCCCTCACTGAGGTCGTGACAAGGAGGCAAACAGCAAAACGGCAAACTGCTGCCCAGAGAGACCAGAAACATTGTAAGCCACGCTCAGTCTCCCCCTGCGGGGGAGAGACCGGCAGGAGTAGCCAGACAGATCCAACAACAGACAGACACTGAGTCCTGCACTCCCCGGAGCAGGTGCATTCACATGCACATACACTCTCAGGCACACACGGGCCCAACACCCATAGAAGGACAAACACCCTCAATCATGACCTCCCTCTCCCCACCCCTCCTCCGAGCCCCGCGGCCCTGCACTCCATCACCTCCAAACGCTTGCCAGAGTTTGGGGCTTTGAGGCTGGGGGCGCTCACTCTGACCTGGGCGCCAATCACCTGATGTCTAATTGCTCCTCGGATGGTGGGAGCGGTGATGGTGATGGTGGTGGTGTGTGTGAGTGTGTGAGTGTGTGTGTGTGTGTCCCTTCCTTCGCTCCTTCCCCAGTCTCGCCACCTCCCACCTTCCGGCTCGCAGTTTCCGAAATCGCCCGGCGGCCGAGAATTCATTAGCGGGGGGCGGATGTAAACGCAGCGCGGTGGAACGTTTTAATTAGGCCTGAACAATAAACAAGCTAAACGAGGCGCACAGGGCTCCCTGGCGGGCCCTCAGCCTCCTCCGCGCGGCGCGGACTCATTACGGCTGCAGCCAATTTCATGCCCGCGCCGGGCGCGGGCTGGGCCGGGAGGGCGGGGACGCGCTCGGGGCTGCGGGGCGCCGAGCGGGGGCGTCCGGGGCGAGGGCAGCGCCCCCCGCGCGGTGCGGCTGGGCCCGTGCCCGCCCCGCCGAAGCTGCCGCTCCCCCGTTTTCCACTATCCGTCTGCCTTTCTCAGTGTCCTTGAGATGAAGGTCCCTCCCCACACACCAGACGACCGGCGGCGTGGGCGTCTGGCTTTCTTTTTCGGGTGTCTCTCTCCTCCCGCCCCCCGCCCCCTCCCTCCTCGCTGCGGCGGGCTCCGGCTAGCTCCCTCCGCTCTGCCTCTAACCCTCGCGTCCCCTTTTTGCCGCAGTCTCCACATCTCTTGCACACGGTCCCTCCCCCCGCTTTTCACACTTTAGCCTGGACGTTAGCTTTCCTCCCGGTGCAGCCGCCATCGTAGACTCCTCGGCCTGGCTGCCCTTCAGCTCCGTCTACACCCGCAGGGGCCTCCCCCCACCCCCCCGCGGTGTCCCAGGGCTAGCCCCCCGCCGCCGCCCCTCCCCGACTCCGTTCATCTCTAGGTTTCCTTCGAGGCCCTTTCGCCGACCGGCCTTTCTACCCTTGGGTTTCAGGTGTGGTCGCGGGGCTTTGCCCCCGCCCCCTAGCGAAGGGCGCCCTTCGGGCCGGAGCCGGAGCCGGAGTTTGAGCTCGCCTTCTTTTTGTGAAGCTGCGGGCATCGCTGGTTTCCTCCCAGTCTCGGCCAGGACTTCCGTGGCTGTGGGGGACAGTTACTACGCAGGAGGTCTTGGGCTGAGTTTGAACCCCAGCCTTGTCCTCACCGTGTAGCCTCTTAACCTGGGCTTACTCACCTGTAAAATGTGGAAAATAATTTTAGGTGCTTCAGTGGGCTTGCGAGAATTAGCGATATGATTACCAATGTAACATACTTGCACATGGTATGCACTTAATATATATTAGCTCATATTATTATTCGCCCTTCCTCAGTCTGCTCCTCTGTCTCCTTAGCCTGAAATTTTAAAAAAGTGTTTTGGGGAGAGAAGAACCAATTGAAGATTAAGAATTTCGTACGGTTCAACCTAACAAATGCTCCAAGCTCTGAGCACAGGAAATGCCCGTGAGTGTGGACAAGCAGGGAGGATGAGGATTGGACTGAAGCACAGAACACAGAAAACTGTGTGGACTGGTGCAGTGCTCTGAGCGAATTCAAACCCAGGGAGTATGGAGCGTGTTGAAAATCCAACCCGCAGGAGTCAGTGCCTGTGTCTTCTTAGAGGCTGCAGTGAGTCTGGGAGTCTAGCTCCCCTAATAACCCCGCCCCCAGACAGGAACTGGACTCCCAGAGCCTCAGATTGGCATCCCCCCTCCTCTGTGTATGTCTCTCTCATCCCCCCAACCCCCAAAGGGGCCCTGAATTCCTAAAGGAAAGCAGTGGAGATCAATTCCCTCCTGCTGCTTCTCTTCTTGACACTAAACCTTATAGGACAACGTGAGGGCCCAGAATTCTATCCCTGCTTGGGTTTCTCTCTCAGTTCACGCCTCTCCCCTAGGGAGCAGAATCTGTGCATTACACACTCTACCCCAGCAGAGTGAGGGGAGACCCAGAGGGAGCAGCACAGGCCGGGCTGGCCCTGCCCTAGACTGCTGGTAAGATGAGGCCCATAGCCAAGACCCAGAGGTACGGTGCTGGGCACTCCCTCAGCAAATGCTTGTGAGTTGAGTTGGTCCAGAGCAACTGGGGCAAGCCCCATGACTGATGATGGGAGACTAGACATGACCAAAGGAGGGAAGTTGGAGGAAGATGTAGAGGAAGTCCAGAGGCTTCCTAGAAGACAAGGAAAATGGTTAGCAGGAGCAGTAAAATTGAGAGAGCTCTTAGTAAGTGCATTATCTTGGGCTACGGACTATAACCCTGGAGGTAGGCTAGGAGAAATGTATAGGTGTGCGTGTGTGTGCATGCGCATGCATGCATGTTGGCAAGGCAGAGGGATAGAGGAGGCAAGGTTTGGGAGGGCAGGTTTGCTGGAGGGAGTGGGCAGAGAGCTTGGGCTGAGATGTTCCCGAGGGCCATCCCTCCAGGGGGTGGGATGTGATAGGGTGGCAGTGGTGGTGGGGAGGTGGAGCAACAATGTAAAATGTTCCATGTGGTAGCTCCATCATGGCTCTGGGCTGGGTGGGCAAGATCCTGGGAAGCTAGGCTGACTTCTCTGGGCTTCATGTGTCCTCATACTGTGTGAGGATGAATGAGTCTGGATTTCATGGGCTAATGAGCCATGGCTGGGTGGAGACAGCTGCTCAGGCTGTGACATGCGGGGAAGAGGCCTCTGGGGGTCAGTGGACAGAAAGAGGGAGAAGGAGCCGGGGATGGGGAGGGGTAATGGGAAGACTGAAGGCTTTGAGACCTTTACCCTTTACTCACCCCCTTCATGGATTGAGTTATGCATTTTATAGCTAAAAAAATTTCCAAATAGATGGGTTTAGCCTTCCATTTTCAGAAGGTAAGGTACTACTTTCCCATTTCATGGATGAGGCTTAGACAAGTTAACTAACTTGCCAGCGGTCTCCTGGGCAGAACATGCTGAAAAGGGTACAAGAGCCAGGTTTTTGTCCTTTGGGGCATAATCTCTCCCTTACACAACTAGGCCCCAAGCCTGGATAATTCCCAGGGCAGAACCTACAGGAGTTGGCACCAGGATGCAGCAATTTGATTCCTTGCTTGGTTGCTTACCAGCTCTGTGAGCTGAGGCAAGTTACTTAACCTCTCTGTGCCTTAGTTTCATTATCTATAAAATGGCAATACCAACACCTGCTTCTGTGGCTTGTTATTCAGGATAAAATAAAATTCATGCAGAAGGACTGTGTCCAGTTGTAAAGATTCAGAAATTTAAATATATTACCCTTTTAAATCATCCTGATCCTTATCTTTGATATCTTCGCAGCTTATTCTCTCCATACCTGCTGAGCACATCAGCCTCCTGCTTCCCAAGCCCTTTGCATCACCCACCCTTTAAACCTGGCATTTACTTCCCTCCAGTCTTGCTTTATACTCTCAATCTCTGTTCCCACTCTCCCTTCCATAGATTCCTCAGCACTTGAAATATTGGGCTACAGTCTATTAATTTAATATGCATTTCTTTTTGCTCTGTCTGGGTTTCTTGTCTGGTGTCTCTCTTTTCTCACATCAGAGAGCAGGCTCCTGTCTTCTCCTCTCTTTGGGCTGCTCCCTCCCCTCCAGGATTCGATTCACAGGGTGAGTCCAAAGAATGGACACTGAGAGGTGCAGAGAGGTTGAAATAAAACAGGAGAGGGAGGGCTGGAGGACAGGATACCAGGCTAGGCGTCTGCATATGGAGCTGTACCGACAGGCTGTGTAATCCTCCCCCAAGCATGTTTGTCACGACCTGGGGAGGGAAATAGTCATCTCCCTCCTGGAGCTAAGGGTTTGAGGGGAATTATTTTCTTAATGTTTAGAGAGACTGTATTTTGCCCCGTGATGTGGGAGACGTCATTTGGAGGTCAGTCCCACATGAAAAGAAATAGCAGTCAGAGAGGGCTTTCCTGTTCCTTTTTGGGGTGTGTGTTCATATGTGTGTGCGCGCAGGGGGCGGCAGACCACGACGATGGGCCCGGGAATGTAAAGGGTAGCACATGGAGAAGAAATGTAATTACCCAGCTCCTGGCTTTAATTACACGTAAGCCCTGTACATTCTGAATGTTATTAAACTCCTAAGTGTCCATGGGGGTGGGATGGACCTGGTGGGTTTTGCTCCCTGATCTCTGCAGGGATTCTCTGGAGGGTTCCCTCCACCCTCCCTCTCCATCCTAGCCTTCGGCTACATACCATTTCTCCAGGCTACAGGTGGCGCTATAAATCAGCTCTCTCAGAAAGGAGGTGATCAAGTGTCCAGTCCAGGTGTCTCACTGGCTCTTTATCTTTCCCAAGATCCTCTGGTTCCTTTTCTCCAAACCCAAATACTCTCCCCTAACACCACTTTTTTTCTGATAACCTAGTTGGCTGTTTTGGAGGGGGAGGCTCTTTCTGCAAGGAGCCCCCTCTCCTTCTAAGTGACTTACTAATTACAAACAGAGAAAGCCTGGTCTGTGAGGGTAGTCTATCCCCAGCTCCCTGACTTGGTGGAGGGAGCCAGGAGCTGGGGGATTTAAAGTGCAATTTCCTGTACCTTTTTCATTTCCTGCTGGGGGTTGTGGAGAGCAATAAGCAAGGTGGGTGGCAAGGGCTAGCCTGACTGGGCAGGTGGGGGATGGGCTGGGGGAAGCATCCCTTCATACATTCTTCTGCCATCTCCCCCTTTTCAGGTCTCAAGGTAAGTTCCTTAGGACTGGGGCACGATAAATCAGTACTGGCTCTCCTTCCAGTCTCTCTCTTACCTTCTTGAGGTAAAGAAATTGAGTAGAGAGGGACTGGGAGAAGATCCAGCTCCAATTATGAGATAAGATGAAGGGATAGGAAGGAATCTTAAAAATCCTTTGGATCCCCTCAGGTTACAAATGAGGAAGAACATTGAGGCCTTGGAGAGGGCATAACCTGCCCAAGGTCACATACCTAGTGGTGGGCTGGTGTGGCTGGGATTTACCTGACTCTTACGACTCACTGTTCAGTCAGAGTGGGCTGTGGGTCAGTGCTGTGTCTGCATGTGTGTGTGGGGTGGTGGTGTTGGGGTGGTGGTAAGAAATGGAAGGAGGTGGGGTAAGGGGTAGGGGCATATGAGGAAGTATCTGTACAGCTAGGGGTCCAGGCCCTGAAATATTCACCCTTTGGTGGGTCTTGTAGAAGAGCACAGGGAAATTGGGGAAGTATGTGAGTTGGTCCAGGAAAACAGACTTGTGGATAAAAAGCAGGAGAAAGGGAGGCTCTTGGAAAGGATTAGCCCCACATCTCTTCTTACCCTCTCCAAAGTCAGAGGTGGATGGGGTGGGGGAGGGGGCACGGTAGAGGACAAAGGAGCCAATTATTGAGTGAGTGGATTAATTGATTAATTGTCCAGAAGCTTCCAGCGCTCCCGCAACAATGACATCCCCTCCCCCTCCCACCCCAGTCAGGCATGGCCTCGGTTGGCCCGGATTATTAATTAGGGCTTGAAGTCATTTAACGATGATTTCATTATCGACGTGCTGTCCGTCTGGGGCTCTGCCTGGTTGCCAAGGAGACTCTGATCGATTGCCTTCTGGTCTCCACGTCTGCGGGCTCCTGCTTCTCCCGAGCCTGGCTGTTGGCGATCACCTCCTAGCGGCCCCCACTGGTACTGCAGAGTTTCTCAGTTCCCAGGTTTGTGTGACCCAGCCAAAGAACTAGAGCTGCCTTGGAGCTTGGGCTGCCCAACCTTGCGCCTTATTCCAGATGTACTGCCTTACTTAGCTGTTGCCAGGGCCCTGTAGGATTGGGTCCTCCTTTTCCCTGGTTTATGAATGCCCTCTGATTCTGCCGCTGGTGGCCATCCACCCAGACTCCTTTGAGATGGGTATAGGAAGAGGTAAATGATCTTAGTTGTTGCCTCGTACCTCTGAATTTAGCTCTGGGAGGCCCAAGTCAGCTGTGATAAGGTTCTTTTTGCTTCTAAAGAGATACCTTGGGCTCTAGAAATTAATCTGGCTTCTGGGTCCTAAAATGTGGCTGGCAGGGAAGGGCTTGTGGAGAACAATTCCCCTTTAGATTGCTTCAGGTGATCTTCGCGTCTCCCCTGGCCCTCAGGGTAGAGCGCGCTAGTCTTTGCAGAGCTCAGCTACTCCCTCAGCCTCAGGAAAGCCTGGGGGAAAAGGTAGGGTCCAGCTTGCCATGCTATCTTAGATCTTCAGAAACTTGCCTAGTTACTCCATCACCAGTCCCTTAAACATGTACACTGGCCTTAGGACCTCTATTTTATGCCTCAGTTTCTCTTTTTGTGGCTTTCATGTATATATTTGTGGGGGCCTGTTAGAAGAGAGTTGCTTGAAGGCATTGGTCAAGACTTCTCAGAAGGTGTCTAAATTGTTGACCCCAGAGTAACAGTCACTAGTATCTTATTTTGGGTGTATTCTGCATGCTGATTATTTAGCTCTCAAACTCAGATATCTTCCCAGTCCTCATCTCTCCTCAGTCTTCTCCACGGGATCCCTGACCGAAGTCTTCCCAATACTGCCTCCAGAACTTGCCTGCCTTGCTTGCCTGCCTAACTCTATTCCTCTTTCTCCTGTGCCTCAACTCCTCCCTGCACTGGCTGTGCCAGGCTGCATTAGCTCTGAAAAATTTAGGGCTGAGCTTCGGGCCTCTTTTGATTGCAGCATTCTGGAGGACAGAGTAGGGGAGGTAGGTTGAGTTTTCATATCTATGTAGGGGTCTCTGAGCTCCCCCAGATTGGCACCGGGAGAGAGAGCCTAGGGGCAGCTATGGCAGCAGCTTCATCCTATCAGCTTTCTGGGCACATCCACCACCGAGCAGCACCTGAGAGGGGAACGGGCTCAGCAGCGAGCGGAGTGAGATTGAAGAGGATCATAAAGAAAATATATATCCCCCTCCCCGGCCTCGCTCCCTCCTCCTGCTCTACACTTGCCTCCTTCCCTCTCTTTGTCTTGCTCCCTCCGCCCTCCTCACTGCATCCCTGTTTTCTTTGTTCCTTCCTTGCCTCCTTCACCTTCATCTCTGTCAGGCAGATATGTCTGTCTGTCAGTCTACGTCTGTCTCTCTGACTCCAGATATCTTTTGGTCGGAATTTTACTAGAACTCTATCGGCCATCAGTTACTCTCTCTCCCTCCTTCCTTCCCTCCCTCGGTCTCTGAGGGTCTCATACCATCACATCTTTATGAGGTTCATCGGGTGTGCCTTTTAGTCTCTCCAGCTCCATCTCCTCCCCTCCATCTCCTCCGGCTGCCTCCCCTGTCACTGTTTCTGTCTCTTGTTCTTTCTTCCATCTTCCTTTTTTTGCCTCTCTTATCTCTGTCTCTTTCAGCCTCTTCCCCTGTATCTGGCTCACACCCCTGCCAGCCTCTCGTCATCCCTCCTCCCACCCCTCAAGGTTCAGATACTTCATGTGAAATCACCTGGATGGGTTCCAACTGTCAGGTCCCCCCATTTTGTACCGCCTCCTCCAAGAGAGATTTATGGCATCAACTCTGCATCCGCTGCATTCCCCCCAGCCCTGGACCAGTTCTTTTCATTACCTGGTGATTATCTGGGGGCCCTGGCATGTCCCCTGGCCTCCCACCCCCTACACAGCAGGCAGTGAATAGCATAGGGAGAAACGGAATTGCTCTTGGGACCAGATGCAAGGACATGGAGACCCTCCCCCTACACCTGCCCGTCTTTCCCTCAAGCAGATGCACATCTGGGAAAATCCCAGCTTGAGGCAGGGGAAGACAGCCCAGGACTGTTGGAACAGACATAAATCAAACACCCAGATGCCCCTCCCCTACTGTTCTGTCATTACAGCCATTGTTCCGATTCCTGCCTGTCTGCTTTGCCTCTAGGAATTTTGGCTCTGTAGTCTTGGCTGGGGCCACTCATCTACTACCCAGCATAATGCCTGGAACAAAGGAGGTGTTCAATGAATGCCCCAAGCCTAATGGAGACGCATTAAGGCGGGGTCAATGTGACTTTTAGGTTTTCTTCAATTGGAGGTTCTTTCTGCTCCAGTTTCAGTGCTCTGTCTTAGTATAGTTCCTATAGACTCTACCTCTCCCAGGTCCTGCCTCTCCCCTTCTCCTCCCCTCCCTCCCACCTCCACCCTAGTCAGGTGCGCACCTAATGTAGGGTTAGAGGAATAGTAACACTATCAAGTAAAGGCAATGGTGCCCCCTTTTCTTGAGACCAATGGCTTCTTGGGCTGATCGCTTTTCCATTCAGCCCTCTGTCTCTAAGCAGGCCCCACCTTCTCCAGTCCTGACAGCTCACAGCCTTCCTCTGTTTGAAGGTGAACATTCTGGGTTGGATGAGGCACCTTTGGTCACTGTTTCGGCGTCTTGGAAGCACAGGGTCTTGGAAGCACTCCGTTTTGAATGTCTAGATCAGGAAGCTCTCTAGGCAGGGACTGTATCTTTTTCATCTTTATTTCCCCCAGCACAGTGCATATTCAGTTAGAATTTGTTATGAACGCTGATTAACTGTCTCAGGAAATCCCTTGTGGGGAAGCTTAAACTCGCTGCCTTTTAGTTTTATCTATGGAGTGATGGGAAGCGTGGGCGAGGATGCCAGAATGGGTGGTGGTGGTAGAGGAACCTAGCAGGAGTATTTTGGGTGGTGGTGGGGGGGTGCCTCTATCTTTGTTTAAAGGACTCCTGAGTGGAGATTCTTTAGCTGGATCTGGGACTGACTCCCAAATGGCCACAGGCAGGGCTCCACCCCCTCCCCAGGCTCTCCTCCAGGCAATCGAGAGTCTGGAAAACGGGTTTACTTCGAAATCCACACCCTGCTGCCAGTCTCCAACCCAGCTGCATTTAGGCCCCTTCTCACCCAGGCGGGGCCTCCCTCGCGGCTTCCGTTGCCCACCTCCACCTGTCCTCCAGGATTCCGTGCTTGGCTGTCGCGGTCACACCTCCCCAGCCCTTCCCAAAGCCCCGCCTCTTCGGGGTTCCACCTCCTCTGGGCGGCCTCACAGGGACCCTTCCAGATTCCTGGAGCTGCTTGGCCAAGCCCCCTTACCTGACCCTGGGTAAGTTATAGACTTGGTAAGAAAACAGACCCAGAGAGGAAGGCTGGGTCCTGAGTGCTGCTGGCACTAGAAGCCCTGTGGGGTTTGAGCAGAGGGTCTTCCATGGCTCCGGGGCAAGACTTCGGACCCAAGGGTGCAGGCCCGAGGCCTTGCGAGCTGGGGGAGGGCTGGTAGGTTTGCTGAGGCCAGAGTGATTTGGAGGCCTGCGCTCCATTCTCCTCCAAACCAGAAAAGCCCTCAGCAGAGCTGGTCCTAGGAAACATGAGTTAGGGGAGGTTTTTCCTGGGCACTCTTCTCCTGCGTCCTTCCCTCCCTCTCTGCCCTTCCCTCCTTCCTGGCCCTTCCTTTCTGGCCTGGTGCAGGGCTGGCTTTGCTAATTTTTGCCTTTCCCACAGGGCCTAGCACATAGTATGCTTAGACATGTTCTTTGAATGAATGAAGATTCTTCCTCCTGGGTCTGCTGCCTCCTGCATGTTTGCTTCCCTTTCTCACTTATGATTCTGAAAGTATTTGTATCTTATCTCCTTCTGGAGGGTGTTGTTGAGAACTTTGCAGACTATCAGCTCCAGTTTCATAAGGTGTCCACAACAATGAGGGAGGATTTGAGGGCCTTCTTCCTAGGTGCTCAAGGTGCTAGATTTGCATTTTTACAGCTGCTGAAAGTAGTCTCCCAGCCTTTCTTATCTAATTTAAATAAGCTGTGGCGGGGATTATACACCTGGTCAGGCTGTAGAGGAAAGATTAAGTTCCACTGGGGGTGTGGCTGCCTAGGGGTCCTTAAAACACTGTATGGAGGCTTGTCTGAGGGCCCAAGTATATTGTAAATGAGCCAGTGCTAAATAAATCTTGAAACTTGATGGCTCTGTTCCCTCTTGGAATCTATCAATTTTATGTACATGATTGGCATATTTATTGATTGATAAAGGCCTGGAGGAGAAGCCAGAAATAGGACTGGCTTCCTGGGTCTCCAAGAGGCAATTTGCTGCTATCACAAAACATGTTTGCAACTCTTTAATTCCTAAAGCCTGTGGAGTCTTAAACTGCCCCCCTCCCCCCCACCAATTTGGGCAATAGCCTCACTCCAGAAGCTTAGACAACACTTAGCCATGCATGTCACCTGTTTTGTTGATTACATGTGACAAATGTTTAGTTCTAGGTTGTCTCTCTCTTGTTCTCCAGCAGCTCTTGAGCCACTTCTCACTGTTATCAATTAACATGTGATGTTTGTCTCCAGAAGGCAGATTCATTTTAACTGTAGTTTAGGCAAAAATAATTTCCTTTAAAAAGTATATTCCAGCCCTGGCTGCTGTGCTCAGTGGTTAGAGCATAAGCCCATGCACTGAAGGGTGTCGGGTCCGACTCCCGGTCAAGGGCACATACCTGGGTTGCAGGTTCCCTCCCTGCCCCCGACCTGGGCGCATGCCAGAGGTAAACAGCCGATGTGTGTCTGTCACATTCGTGTTTCTCTCTCTCTCTCCCACCCTCTCTCCCTCTATCCCTCCCTCTTCTCCCCTCTCTCCCTTCCACTCTCTGAAAAGCAATGGAAAAAATATACTGGGGGTGATGATTAAAAAAGTATATTCCAAATTAATAAAATAATTTTTGGACTATATTCTTTTGGTTTATCCTTGTCTCTTTTTCTTTTACTAGTGAAGAAATCATGAGGCAGATTGGGGATTAGAAAGAACCAGGGAGCGATAATGAAGAGTGTCCCTTAAAAATCATGGTGCTGGAGGCTCTTCATTGTAGATTGTGAGGTATGGGCTAGGGGTGAGACAGGTAGGTCTTGGTGGAGAAGTCATATTTATCTATTTTTGGATAAGAACTCAGGGCACTGAGGCGTGATGCAACTTTCATATGACGCAGGTGATCTGGTGTCTTTCCTAAAAGAAGACAAAACAAAAATTAATTTTCTAAGGGAGATGGTGGGAGTGTGGAGCAGCTACCTACGGCTATGAGAAGAACCAGGCAAAGCCTGGCAAGTGAGAGCAGAGGGAGAGAGAGAGAGCCAGCTACTTACGTGGGAGGACAGAGGACACATTTAAAGATATGAAGGGCGATATCCAGAGAGGTAGTTGGCATTTCCTAAGCCACCTTGTGTGCAGTGGATTATCATGGGTGTTGGAGGAGGTACATGGAAGACGGGGCCACAAGGCTCCGACCACTCACAGCAGCTAGTCTAAAAGTAGAGAAAAGATATAGTGATAGAAGAGACCACTAAGTTGATTTCTAGATTCTATGTTTAGAAGGAAAGGAAGGATTTTGGGGTTAAAAAAAATCAAAAACAGAACCAAAGCTGTGTGGCAAGGCATCCTGAAAAAAAGAAGTGCTCATTGACAGAAGCTATCTATGTTACAATTGTAGATTGGAAAACAAAGTGGACTTTTATTAGTTCTGGGATGATAGGATGCGGGGTTGAGAAAAGTGGAGTGGAGCATCACGGGGGGGAAGGAGAGAAGAAATTGACCTTCACTATTGATATTAATGTGTTACATCACTTTCTAGTCCCTTAATTTTGTACCTTTCCTGCCTTTTCCCAGCTCTCTTTCTAATTCCTGTTTGGAAAGTCTCTTTTTATTTTATTTATTTTTAAAATATATCTTTATTGACTTCAGGGAGAGGAAGAGACAGGGAGAGAGAGATAGAAACATCAATGATGAGAGAGTCATTGATCCGCTGCAGCCCGCAACCGGGCATCGTGCCCTGACCGGGAATCGAACCCTGATCGCCTGGATCCTAGGTCGATGCTTAACCGCTGAGCCACGCCCGGCTGGGCAGGAAAGTCTCTTTTTAATTCTTCTTGGTCACCCATCTAGTTTCTGAAGAGCTCTAGTAGCAGAAGCTTCTGCTTTCTGATTTGTCAAGTTCATGATCTTATTTTGGTGTGATAGAAATGTTAAGAATTTCCAAAGCTGAATTCTGACTGAAATTAACCTGTGAGTGTGTCAAATGAGGAATGTTGGATTGAGCTCTGCTTGTGTTCTCAGAAGTTATCCCAGAGGGACTAAGAAAAACTGCCTCGTTCACAACCGTCCCCGAATGATACTAGATGATATGGAGTATATGTCGCCCCTAGAGAAGCTCTGGATATCCGACTATTTACCCAAATAATGGTGTAATGATACTGGTGCAGTGCCTGCATGTAGTATGGATTCCACAAATATTGAGGGAAGGAAACAAAAATGTTTTGGTCTATATCTATATGGGTTTTGGTCTACATTTGAGTGGATGGCTTTTGTCTATGTCATCTGGCACATTTGGTCTGGAGTGTTTAATCTACATGGGGTGGGTTTTCACTGACTTGGAATTTAGCCTCCGCCAGAGCGGGATGGGATTTGAGAGGTGTAGTGCTGGGGGTGGTAGGGCAGGTAGGTGGAGGAGGTGGCTGTTTCTTCTTGGCCTGATAAACAGACAGTTTAGGGGCTGCTAGAGCTTTCAAGATCAAGTCTGTGTTGCAGTTAGTAATATTTACTTGCAGAATTACGGTTTTTAGCTTCAGTGAGAGAGCATGAAGCAGCTTCTACTCTAAGGTGTTTTTATTTTAGAAAGGGAGACAAAGTACCCTCTCCAGCAGCATTTACACAATGCAGTACAAAGTAAGATCGTAAGTGGGGCAAGATGCCTGGTAAGCAGGCAGTTTGGTGAAGTGGTTCTATGAAGACTCCTGGGAGATAAGCTTGAGTATTTATTTTCTTTAGAAGGAGCTAATTTGGTTACTTCAGCTTTCTTTCAACCTTTCAGGGAAGCTATCCAAGCTTCACTTCTCTTTCCCCAGGGGAGAAGTAACACTTGTTACTACTGAGTTGGTTTCTCTCTGATTCTTTTCCTTTTTGGTGCAAACCCAAGACAGAATTTTTATTAGTATTATATTTTAATATTTAGATCTGTATTTGTATTGGTAGAAATATTTAACTGGATCTGTATAGTTGGGCAAACTGGATTAATGGGTTCAGAATGTGGTGAAGTTTGTTTTGTTTTGTATTTTGGTGGGTGACAGAAAGAAAGCCTAAATGAGGCTCTATTTACATGATCATAGCCTAAACTTCACACCATCATGAAGATGTAGCTTGAATGGATGTTTCCCTGGGAAACACATAGACAAAATGCCAAGATGGGGTAATTTCCCCCTCTTCCATGCAGCCTTCTCAGACTGATCCAAGGTGCACAGAAGACACTCCCTAATCTTGCCAACATTGGCAAATGAAGCCCTTACCACTCTTACCTTCCATCAACTATGAAATCATCTGGAATCTTGACATGCCTTTTCCTCTGGTGTAAATACCATACTGTTCTTTTCCGATTTAGGAATTTCTTTCCAGTCCATGGTTTATATATTCTTTACTTATTTTGGGAGTGGGAAAGAACGTACAAAGTGCCCTTAATTGCAAGTTCCCAGAAAGAGGAATCCTCTATTTGTCCCTATTGTCTTGCACTGTGTGTAAATGAGTCTGTGGTGGTTTGGTAGTGATGGTGGTGGCATTAATGAATTTTTTTGGGGTGGGAGGATGACATGTTGATTTTACTTAAATTTTTTTACACAAAGAATTATTTTAATATTTTGAATCTAGTCTTTCTCACTTGGAAACTTTTTGTGATCCACTTGAGGAAAACACTAAGCCTTATAGGGACTATCCAATTTCTCACTTTACACCTAACCCAGATTAAATGGAACCTGAGTACTTATTTGTAGACAGTACAGGATAAATGACAGCAAATATAGAACACTCTCTTCTCTGGAAACTTGCAATATAAGGGCATTTCATGGATAATTCCCCATCTTCCCAAGACAAGTAAAATCCTTTTAAAAATAATATTGAACCATTTGACTATTGGGCCAATCCTCCTTTCTGTAGTCTAAACTTAAATTTAGTTATTGTAGATTATCATATCATGTTGCCCAAAGTCAAAGCATTAAATGACTTACTTTTCAAATTAAAAAAAGCAATGAAGATAATACAACTCTATTGTCTGTCTGCTCAGTCATTGTTGATCAAGGGGATGACAATGGAACAATAATGTCACAGAAAGTATACTTTGTCTCAGCCAATTGGAGTTGCTTCCTGTGTACTTTCACTTGGTTGCAGTGAAAGAGACTTGGACCCGAGTTCTTGTTTCAGATCTCTGACATCACCAAACTGGGCTGCAGATTCTAGAGTGCTTCCTTAGCTGTGGCCAGTTCACTCTGTGTACCTCAGACTCAGCGGGGGGGAGGTTTCCTCAGTCAGGAGCTGTGCTCTCAGCTCCACCTCACCACTTAGCACTCCTACCCTCTTCCCTAACGGATTCTCCCAGTGCAGAGTTTTAGGCCAGTGAGTTATACCACTGGGCATTAGGGAGGGGAGTGCGGGGGGCCAAGGAGAACATACTGGAGAGATCATATATTAGGCGTGTGGTTAGAGAAGCCTCCTGAACGAGGGTGTTCTAGGCAGAGGTGAATGAGAGCAAGATGTTCATGTGTGGGGAAAGATTAGTCCTGTTCAAGCAGAGAGCCACGGAAAGGTTAACAGTAGGAGTAAGTGGTAGAAGAACAGTGAAAAGAAAGCCCGGGAAGTATAATCTTTTGGATTTAACAGAGAGCAGGAAACTGCAGGTCTGGTTGGGAGAAGAGAGAGAGAAAGAAAGAGAGAGAGAGAGAGAGAGAGAGAGAGAGAGAGAGAGAGAGAGAGAGAGAGAGAGAGAGAGAGTGTGTGTGTGTGTGTGTGTGTGTGTGTGTGTGTGTGTGTGTGAGGCTTGAGGAGAGTGTCATTTTCCAGAAGGAGGGTAGAGGGCACTCACACTTCAGTTATCTGCTGCAATGCAGCAGCCAGGGAGAATGTCTTCTCTGGAAGCTGCTGTAGCCTGCTTCCAGAGAGGACAGCACTCTCTGATGGCTGCCAGGTGAACCAGAGTGGGATCTAAGAGGTTTCATTGTTGAGAGTTACCCATTTTATGGACCAGGAGGGTGGACCAAGGAGTATGGCAGGAGGCCAGCCCTGGATATATATTATTTGCAAATTGTTGGAACCTACTAGATAGGGGTCTAGTGGGGATAAGGTGCTAGGTGATTTCCTGTCAGCTGAATTGCACTGAGGTCTCGTGATTCCCAAATATCTGAAACCAATGATTTTAGTTGGAATTCCTTAGAATTAATCCAAAGTTTTATGCAGTTTCTCAGAATAAAGTAAAAATTCTTAGAGGCAGCTTTGTCAGTCCCCTTGTCTTTGAACATATCTGGAGCTTTTTCTCTTTTGAAACTAAAATGGAAAAGCAATCCTTAATCTTCGTATACTGATGGCATCTTCAGAATACCCGTCATTCCTTATCTCAGGTCCATATGCTATAATAACTTTTGTTTTAAAAATTATGAGAAGCCCTAGCTGGTTTTTCTCAGTGGTTAGAGCATCAGCCCATGCACTGAAGGGTCTCGGGTTCGATTCCAGTCAAGGGCATGTACCTGGGTTGCAGGCTCAATCCCCAGCCCCACTCTGGACATGTGTGGGAGGCAACCAATAGATGCGTCTCTCTCACATCGACGTTTCTCCCCCCCCCCTTCCACTCTCTGAAAAAGCAATGGAAAAAAATATCCTTGGGTGAGGATTACAAAAAAAATAATGAAGAGATTGCCCTGCCTGGTGTGGATCAACGGTTAACGTGTTGGCCCACGCACACCGAAGAGTCCTGGGTTCGATTCCTGGTAAAGGGCACGTACCTGGGTTGCAGGTTTGATTCCCTCCTCGGTTGGGGTGCTTGTGGGAGGCAACCAATCAATGTGTCTCTCTCACATCAATGTTTTTCTCTCTCTCTCTTTCCCTCCTTTCCTCTCTTCTACTCTCTAAAAAAATCAAAGGAAAAAAATATCCTCGGTGAGGATTAACAACAACAAAAAATAATGAGGAGATAAAAAAATAGAAACACTAAGCGGTCTGTACTGATGCCTGATGTCCATTGACCTTTGTTTCCATGGATGATTAATAAACACTAAGAATGCTCTAGGTGTATGAGCTCAGAGCTGGTCACAGACATGGGTCACAGTGGAGAACACGAATGCCCATTTTGATATGCTACTAAGTCAAGTCTCTGGTCATCAACAAAGACTAAACCAGAATGATCAACCTGATGTAGCTGAAGTCCCTTCCCCAGCATCACCATGGATTTTTAGCTGTGGAACGGCATCTTGTTTCAGAGTGACTGATAGCTGACATTTTTCTGGTACTGGCTTCTTCTGGGTTAAGGGTAAGGAGGAGCGTGCCATTCTTTGGCAGACATTTCCAGCTTGCTCCTGATTGGCAGCCAAGTCTGGGGAGCAAATGTCCAAGTGAATTAGGAAACTTAAAAGATGTTTTGTTAAACCATCCTCATTAAACTGGCACCGTCTGCTTTCCTACTCTCTCCTTTGTTCCAGTTGGGGCTGTCCTTTGTGACAGATGTTTTCTAATGGTGTGTGGTGGCGGCATCTGGAAGCTTTGGGCGACGGCGGAGGTTTGGGAAGGCCAAATCTGGAGGTATTTAGGTTGTCAGGGAAATTGCAACCATTTTCCTGCCATTGGGCTCTCATCTTTAAAAATGCCCGCTCTCTTAGGTTGCAGGTTCAGTTCTCTGTCAGGCACATACGTAGGTTTCGGGCCCAATCCCTGGCTGGGATGCGTACGGGAGGCAACTGATCAATGTTTTTCTCACATTGATGTTTCTCTTTCCCTTCCTCTGTCTCTCAAAATCAATAAAAAACCAACAATACCCTCGGGTGAGGATTTAAAAGTCTGCTCCCCCCACCATTGTCCTTTGGTCAACAAGAATCAAGGTCTCATTTCCTTCTCTGACACTTCCTAACTTGCACTGAAGATTTTGTTTTTCCTTTCTTCTCAAGAATGAGGTAGTGAATAGAAAAGATTTGGAAAAACAGGTTGATGAAAAACAGTATGATGAAAGAAATCTCAGAAGGGTGACGTATTTGGCATCTAGAGATCTATTATCCTATATTTCCACTAGAAACCAAGTAAAAGGAGATGGGTTAAGGTTGTGGGAGTAGGAATTATAATTAGATGTAAAATCATATCTGGGAACTATTGGAATAGCTACCTGAATGCTTTGAGATCCTTTCTCGACATCTAGAAGGATAATGTAGAGACATTTTGATCCTGGATTGGATTAGGGTGTTAGCAGGACATGGTTAAGATGGAGCTTTCAGATTTAATGATCCCATGACTTCCAGCCCTGGTCCATCAATATCTGTTTGAGAGGAAAGGGAAGACATTGACAAGAGGTGACCTGGGCACAGGATAAGAACTGGCTCAAATTCTCCTTTAATAACCATGTCCTAGAATCTTTACTCTTTGTGGAATCAGGGTGCTGCAGTAGAAAGAATATGGGCTTTGAAGTCACAAAGAACCAAGTTCAAATTTCAACTCTTCTTTTTACTGGCTATATGATCTTGGGAAAGTTATTTAACCTCTCAATCTGTAAAGTGGAATTATAATACTTATTTCATTGGGTTGTTATGGAGGTTAAATGAAATAACATATGTGCATGACTTGCAGCTCAACAGATTCTGGCTCTTTCACCCCTCTCTTTACTCCTAATTCTTGCACATATACCTGGTACCCTATTTGTCATATACTGGTTTTCACTGCCTGCAGCCTCTGCATGTCTTTCCCAGTGCCTCTTAGAGTTCCAGCCTAGTACCCCGATTTATTAATTTGTGTTAGTCCCACAAAATGACAATAACAGTATATATTTTATTTATAACCAGACTAACATGAACCAAGGTTGTGGTTTCTTTCCAGGCATTTTTACTTGCTGACAATTTTGGTTGTAAATCAAAGACAAAGGAGTTCTGTCTTCCCACCCACTTCTCTGACCTAAAGTTCCTGATTTGGGGCTAGATAATTCTGGGTGGGATTTTGTTTCAACCAAAAGTGATGGCAAGCTTGTTTATAAAGGTCATTCAGGGTAGGAGAATCCATAACCTTTACTATTGGCACATTCTTATTTTCCTCCCAACTTTTTAGTTTGAAAAATATCAAACCTACAGAAAAGTTCTAAGAATAATATAATTAACACCCACCTATCTTTTACCAGATTTGACCAATTGTTAATATTTTACCAAATTTGCATTGCATGCTCTCTCTCATATATATGTATGTATGCATCTGTTTGTCTATTTATATGTATGTATGCATCTGTCTGTCTATTTATCTATCAATCTATCATCATCTATCTATCTATGATACAGTCCATATTCAAATTTTGCTAACTGTCCAGTAATATTTTTTATAGTAAAACATTTCTCCCTGATCCAGGTCCAATCTATGGTTACACATTGCATTTCATTGTCGTGTCTCTTTTTTCTCCTTCAATCTGGACAGTTCCTCAGCCTGTCATTCCTGACACTGACAGTTTTAAAGAATACAAGTGAGTTGTTTTGTAGAAAGTCAACTTTCTGTAGAGAGTTGCCTTGTAGATTGATTGTTTTCATCATATATTCAGGAATATTATATAAGAACATTTTTAAAAACAGTGAGTGCCATGTAGGCAGGGAACTTGTCCCTTTCTTCCCTGTTGTGTTGGTAGCAGTAAGCACAATGACTGGCATTTTAATGTGCTTAATATTTATTGAATGGCTGAATGAATGACCTAAAACTTTCACTGCCACTTAGGTTCATTATTTTTTTACTTGAGGATAGAAGGAAGAACAGCCTTCTCTTCTACCCTAATCCCATTTTTATTGTAAATGTTTGGAGGCTTACAAAAGGTAATCTAAGACCTCTCTAATGAGACCACTGAGAGGGGAAATGAGATCGGGGCTGAGATGTGGGGCAAAGTGTGGAGCCTGTTTACTGTGGGTTGGTTGGTACTGATCATACTGTGTTGAGATGAGAGGGTGAATAAGGTGCCCTCAAATGGAAAGAAAAACATCATGCCAAGCCTGAGAATACATGGCCTGCTCTTTTACTGAGAGAAATTAGTTATTTAGGTTTTACCATACTTTCCTCCCCTAGCCCCCATTTGAATCTTAAGAATGCCATAGTGAAAATTGATTTCTGTCCCTCCCCCTTTCCCAGAGGGGACAACCCCATAATTCTCTCCTTCTCTACCCCCCATCTCTGTTGCCCCCCACACCCACACATGAGTGTATATTTTCTAACATTTATAAACGGTGGCTGGGCAGCCATTCTCTCTAGATTATTTATTGTTGAGAAAAATCTATAACTCCTTGGACTTCTCATTTTGATGTAGAAGCTTTCATCCCTGTCGCCTGGGGGAAGTGAGGTTATGAGAGGTACTCTTTGCCTTTCAAAAATGTATTTTCAGGCTTCCCTTTGGGGCCCTTTCTCTCCCTAGCTCTGATCATCTCAGACATTTCTGACAATCCTTTCTAAGGCATCTGGGGCTTGGGACTGAATTCATCTATTTAATTCTGCAAGGCTTGTGAGTGCCCGATTCACATTGTTCCTGCTCCTTTCCTAAGAAGTCTCCCCTGTCTTTGCAGTCCTTAATTTCATCAGCTCCTGGCAAAATGCCCTTTACCTCCATGTTGGCTTTTGATTATCCACAATAATGGAGGGGATAATTTAAGATTGTGAGTGGTACCGTGATTACTTTTGTTTGATTTTTAAGTGATTGAATCCTGGCTAAAGATAATCCATAAAATGAACAACTTGATGAAAACAATTCATCATGTTCATCTCCCATGGAGGGCGTGTGGCATCTCTTCTTTGGTATCTAGAGAGGGAGGCAGATGGGAGAGTGAATGCCTCAGCTTGTTCAGCCCTCACTTTGTTGTCAGAAGTACCGGACATCTATTGAGAGCTCTGTAGAACTTGTCTCCATGCGTTGCTTTCAGACTCTGGAGGAGGCTTATCCTTAGTTTGTGAACCAAATACTTAGTTCAAAGAATGAGAAAATCAGTAGATCAGTAGCCAATATATGAAACTATCACTCTATCTAGGGTCCCATCATAGCCACAGTAAAAGCCAAGCGCCCTCACAGGGACCCTACGTGAATGATCTGGCTTCCTGCTTTCTCTCTGACTCCGCTTCCCCCTCGTGCACTCTGCGTTGGGCCCCCAAGTCTCCTTGTTGTTCCTCAAAAACGGCCAGGTACCCATTAGAATGGCTGTTATTAAAAATAACTAATGTTGATGACGGTGTGGAGAGATTGGAGCCCTTGTGCACTGCTGGTGGGAATGCAAAATGGTGCAGCCACTGTGGAAAATGGTATGGTGATGCCTCAAAAAAATTAAATATACGGTTACCATATGATCCATCAACCCCACTTCTGGGTATATGTCCAAAAGAATTGAAAGCAAGGACTTACAAATGTATTTGTATGCCAGTTTTCAGAACAGCATTATTCACAACAGCCAAAAGGTAAAAAAACCCATGTGTCAAGAGATGAATGGATAAACAAAATGTGGTTTATATATACAGTGGAATTCAGCCTTAAAAACGATGGGCATTCTGATACATGCTGCAACATGGATGAACCTAGAAGATATTATGCTAAGTGAAAGAAGTCAGTCATTAAAGGACAGTATTGTACGATTCCACTTATATGAGGTACTTAGAATAGTCAATTCATAGAGGCGGAAAGTAGACCAGTGGTTACAGAAGGGGGGGTGAGGGGGGAATGAGAGTTTCTGTGTAACAGGTACAAGGTTTCAGTTGAGAAAAATGAAAAGTTTTAGAGATGGATGGTAGTGATGGTGGCACAGCAATGTGAATGTACTTGATACCACAGAACTTTAGACTTAAAAATGGCTAAAATGGTGGATTTTATGTTATGTATATTTTACCACAATAAAAAACTTCATTAAAAAATCTAATGAACAAAATAAACCAATGAACAAAATAGATCCAGAGACATAGAAGCATGGAACAGACTGAGGAATCTCAGGGAAGGCGGGGCTGGGGGAGTGGGTGGGAGAGACTAACCTAAAAACTTATATGCTTATATGCATAACCCTTAGACACAGACAACAATGTGGTGAAGGCCTGGGGGGAGGGGGTCAATGGGGGAAAAATGGGGACATTTGTAATACTTTCAACAATAAAGATAAATTTAAAAAAATTGCCAGAGTCTTTGTACTTACTCTTCTCAGAGATTTGTGTTATGGCTTGTTTCCTTCCGTTTCTGATTGTTGGTGACATGTCATCTTGTCAGTGAGGCCTTCTTGGACCACCCATTTTAAAATGGCAACTCCCGCCCACTGCACATCTTAACCTTTGCTTGCCTTACTTTTCTCCACAGTACTGATCACACTCCAACACAATATGTGTTCTTATTATTTATCATCTGCTTCCTCCTGCAGGAATGTAAGTAACCCCAGTGGAGGGATTTTTCTGTTTCTTCTTTGCTTTATCTGGAGCGTTGAATAGTTGGGGACCAGTAAACATTTGTTGAATGCATGACTGCTACTGGACACAGACTTCTAGAGAAGGCACACGCAGAAAGAGAAAATGAGAGAATTCCATTTTTCTTTGGCTTTGTTAATCTACTTCTTCTAGATCTTGGATATATGATTTAGATCCAGTTTTCATGGTGACTTTTGCTCTATTTACTTTTTCTTATGTATTCTGAACTTATTCCAATTTGGAAGTGTTGGCATACTTCACACACCACACTTACTATTTAAAGCTCTCACCCTGAACTCAAAGCCTCTACTCTGTATTCCTGACTGTCCCCTACCAGAGCAGCAAGGGTGCTTGAGTTAGGACTTTGGAAACTCTGGGGAAGCTCAGATATCCAGAAATCTTTATACCTGTTTGTTTGGGAGACATTGGTTTGATTGGCTACAGAGTTTTCATTCTCTGGAAATTTTAAGGAGGATGAGAGAATTTACATAATTTGGGATCAGAAAAGGAGTTGGACTTGCATACAAAGAGACTGGTATAATTGCATTTAAAGTCCACTTCTCTGAAACTTTGAGACCTGAAAATAATTATTTAACAGCCTCATTTGCCTTCCTCTCTCAGGTCTTTAGCAAATGTTTAGCAGAGCAACTGTATTTGAAGCTACTCAGCAGGAGGCACTAGGCCAAACTTCCTGTTTGGCAGAATTGGTAACGTCCGACCAAGGGAACCAGTGGCATTTAACTTCCTTGGAAAAATGTTTCGAAAAGGAAAGGTCCAGAGTGAGGGCAGTACCCTTCTTAGAGGCAGAGGAATGAACACAGTGACCTCTAGGAAGAAGGAGAGTAGGTGGGGTTGGCTGGGAAAGCAGGGCAGCCTGCAATTTAGTGGGTGGATTGTTGGATTTGACAGGAGTTCTTCTTGGCTACTTGGGATGGAACTTTTGTTTTGGAGTTTGGAATGAGCTCAGAGGTGGAGAGAAACACAGGGAGGGGGAGGAGGGAGGGAAGGAGGGAGCCAGGGCATTATGGAACTCATAGGAGCTGGCTTCAAGTTCCCTGGCCTCTCTAGGCATTTCTTTAAGCACCTCCCCTGTGCCAAGCACCTCCTTTGGGAGAGACTGTTTCCTAATTAAACTGAGATTTACAGACCCAGGGCTCTCATTAGGAAATGTTCTTAGGAAATGCTCTTGAAATAGGTGATTGTGCATGTTTTAGTCTCCTGTTTCCACCTCTGCCTGGCCCTTTCTCTCTTTCCAAACAAAAACTTTTTTTTTCTACTTCTAGGAATCTTAAGATACAGTAGTCAGTTGATACATGTATAGATTCATTTTCTCTGTTCTAAACTCCTCTTTTGATTGCTTGGTACAATGATGAGGAGATCCCTTTCCTGAGTAGTGAAGATTGGGAGTGGGAGTGAGGAATCAGAAGGGGGAGGTACGTGGATGCTGGCCCTGCTTTTCGGCTATAGAGGAATTTAAGGGACACACCCGGGATACCAGGAGACAGAAAGGGAAAATTAGTGCTCTACGTGCTGTTGGGATGGGAGGAAAGTTGGAGATGGGGAATCAGTCAGGATGGTTTAGGAAAGGCTTCCTAGCAGTGGGGGCGAGATTGTAGACTAGGGTTGAGAAGAGCTAGAGGGTCAGGACCAAGCAGAAGGGAGTGAGCAGGGCATCCCTGGCAGGGCATGTAACTTCCGCAGGCCAGAGGCTCATGGCATGAAAGGTAAGTGAGGGTGCGCGCCTGAGTTAGGAATGAGGCGATGGGAGTGAGGGTAGGGCCAGTAGAATTAGGGAGGGACTCTGACGGCTGGGTAGAAGAGTCTGGAACGATTGTAAACTATTGGAATAATGGCAGATTATTGCATAGGGAAAGGGTGTTTCTGCATGTTGCCGTTAAGGAAGCTGTTCCTCTTTATTGCTATAGGCTGGATTGCAGGGAGGCTTTCTCAGGATTCCCAGTCATGTATTTGCTTTTTCTTCTGTTTGGCTGTTTATTTGTTTGGTTTATTTGCTTTTGTTTGAGTCATAAAAATATGATTATTGAGTTCCCCTGTTCTGTTCTTTGAGTCGATTCCCTTGTATCTCCATGCACTGTCCGTAGGCCTACTTCCTCTCATCTTCAGCTAAAGCGGGAGGGGCCCGAGGGCCACCCTGTGTAAAAGGTTGAGGGAAACAGAATTTATATCAAAAGCTTTACCCGTCTCCCACCCTGCCATTCAGACCGTCCATGGGTGGACGTCAGAGGAGTGAATGACTTTTTCTTGTCTTTGAGGTGAGCAACCTAAAAGGAGTCTGTGATTCAAAAGATGTTAAGAAACACTGTACTGCTCTTTGTTGAGAGGTGGGTGGCCGACGACAGTTTCCCAGGCAGAGAAATGGGGTACGAAGCATACTTCATGCCGGCTACAGGAGCCTCCAAAGACAGCTGAAGAAGATGAGGGAGGAAGCGGAATCGGGAAAGGGACACGGGTTCGGAGGGAAGTAGCGGGAGGGGGTGCTCCGTCTTCCCTTGCTGTCTCCCTTCGTTCTGGCTGGCACTCCTCTGTGCACTCCACATCCTGCCGGTCACAGGGTGCCAGTCCCTCTTCGGTTTAAATCTGCTGAGTGCTTGCCTTTCTTCAGGCTCCGTACCAGGTGCTCTCACGTTATCTTCTGCAGTCCCTTTGTTGAACCTCTAGTGCGCAGAATTGTCAGTCACCTCCCTTAGTTGATGGCATGTCAGCTTCATGTGAAACCCCTTTTCAAGTCACTTAATTTTTCCCTTTCCTCCCCCTATTCTTATTTCTCTTCCTGTTCTATGTACACCTGTGTTAGTGTATATAATAAATGCTCTTCCAGTCCGTGCTCTATATGTTTACTTAGGTATATTTGTCCATTCAACACATAGTCAGTGCTGTCGTGTGTCAGGTGCAGTTGCAGGTGCTTGAAGTACAGAAAGGAACAAAACAGTAAAAAATTCCTCCCTTCATGGAGCTAACGTTCTAAATTTTATTTTACTATTTTTATTTACTAAATAAATTAGTAAAACATATAATAACTCAAGTGGTGATGAGTACTATCAAAAAAAAAAAAAAAGTAGGGCAGGGGGATAAGGTGTGCTATGGGTGGTTAGGAGACAATTGCAGTTTTATGTGGGGTGATTAAGGAAGGCATTACTACAGAAGTGCTATTTCACCACATGCAGTTAAGGGTGCAACCACATGAATACCTGGGATAGGATTTCCAGGTACAGGGGACAGTAAGTACAAAGGCCCTGAGGTAGGATTTTGCCTGGTATATTAGAGGCTAGAAAAAAATTAGTGAGAGAAGAGAGGAACAGAAGGCTAAGAGATAGCTGGGTCAGTGGCAAATACTGTAGGACTTTGTAGGCCATTGAAATACGTACAGACTTAGGCTTATACTCCGCATAAAAAGGAAAACCAGTGGGAGGTTTTGAGCAGAAGAATGGCATGACATTTTTAACAGGTATATGTGTATCTTTGACAAATATAGAATATTTGGGGGCTGTTTTTTATTATTTTTTATTTTTTAAAAAATATATCTTTATTGATTTCAGAGAGAGGAAGGGAGAGGAAGAGAGAGATAGAAACATCAATGATGAGAGAGTCATTGATTGAGCCCGCAACCCAGGCATGTGCCCTGACCGGGAATCGAACCCTGATCGCCTATATCCTACGTCGATGCTCAACCGCTGAGCCACCCCAGCTGGGCGGGGGGAAGCGGGGGAGCCTGTTTTTCAAAAAAGTATGTTTTTATTGATTTTAGAGGGAGGGAAAAAGGAGGGAGAGAGAGCAAGAGAGAGAGAGAGATGTGAGAGAGAAACATTCATCGGTTACCTCCCTTGTGTGCCCTGACCGGGAATCTAACTGGCAACCTTTTGGGGCATGGGACTCCGCTCAGCCAGCTGAGCCACACCCGCCAGGGCTGGGGCTGTTTTTTTAAATCCACATGAATGGCACTGGGCTATACACCTCATCTTGCTTTTACTTTTCCCACTTAACATTGTTTTTGAGACCTACCCATGCTGCTATGTATAAATGTACTTCATCATTCCTTACTGTTGTGCGCATATAGCACATTTTACTTACATATTCCTCTAGTAATAGATGCTTGGGTAGCCTCCAGCTTTTTACTACCACAGATCGGACTGGATGGATGACCTCATATGGGCCTCCTTATGGACTCAGGAGGGAGTTTCCTTGGAGTGAGTGCCCAGCAGTGGGATTGCTGGGTTGGAGGGCGTGTAAATACTAATTCCACTCAGACTGTGTTTCAGAATGGTGTCTTTGGCTGCACTCTCACCAGCAGTGTGTGATAGTTTGTACTTTCTCATTTAATTCTCTCATTGATTCAGTAAGGTATTATTATTCCCATTTTATGGATAAGTAAACTTAGGTTTAGAGAGAGTAAGCAAATTATTCAAGTTTATATAGTCAAGTGGAAGGGCCAGGGCTCAAATCCAGAATGTTTGATATAATGTGCTTTGCTCTTACTACTTTACTATGCAGTACTTCCACTTCTGGAAATAAGATGCATCCATAGGCAAAGATGCTATTATTATTAATAATAATATTTATGCTGTCTTCCTTTTCTAATTATTTCCTTCCTTTAGGGATGACTGGATAGAAGACACAATTCCTGAGGCTCAAGGAGCCACTAAAGGAGAACTGTGGCCTCCCCCTCAATCTCTGCCCATTTTAGGAACTGGGATGTTGAATTAAGCTGTGCGCAGTCCCAGCACAGCCACAGGGAAGGAAGGCAGTATGGCCTAGTAGTTCACTTTGAGTTTGGTCCACTTCCTGGCTTCATCTCTTACTGTTTCTGTGATTTACACATTTCTAAACTCGTCTAAGCTTCAGTTTCCTAATATATAAAATAGAGATAATAATAAGACTTGTCTCTTAGGATTATTATGAGGACATACAGGTAAAATGCTTAACCTAGTGCACTTAGTAAATGTTCAGCTATTATTTATTGTTGTTATTATATTTGAGCTCTGCATTTTTCAATGCTTGGTCTAACTCAGCAAGCCTAGTGTTTAGCACCAGCATGTATGAGAATGCCTAATTAGAGTCCTTAGCACTTCGAGGCAAATTATATGGAATAAATCTGTTTTCATTTTCTCAAGAGGACTAGCTAACAGGCTTGAGTTTTACTAGATGATTGTGGCTAGACATTTATAAAGACTAATTGATTTTCAAAGTTTGGGGACTTTGGATCAGATTTTAATATTAAGTGTTAGGTAGATTACATTAAGTACATATTGTTTGCTAGGTCCTGAGTTAAGTGCTTTACAAGCATTGTTTCACCTAACTCTCACAACAACCCTATGAGATATTTACTTTTACTCCCATTTGACAGTTGTGGAAACTAAAGTGCAGAGAGTTTAGATAATTTGCCCAGAGTCACCTGGCTGTGAGGCTGAGTTGAGATTTAAACCTAAGCTGTCTACCTGCAGAGCCTTTGCTCTTAACTACTAGACTGTGCTGCTTTCCTACACAGAAAGCTTTTAGAATTTCTTCTTTAAATTTAGCACAATTCCTTGTTAGTTGAGATGATTTAGAGCAGCGATGAGAGGAAGGGGCTAGTTGGAAAAGAATCTCCAGAGGGTGAGGATTTGAAGTTTGCAAATGTTTGCCAGGTGTCTTCATTGCCTCCTTCTATCCCCTGAAGTGAGAACCTCTTGTCTAGGGCATGTCCTACCTACATTATAGGGCTGAGCATAATACCTTCAAAAAAGTGGGGATTGTCTAACTAGGTATGAGTGGTTGGTTGCCTTGTCCCCCAAGGCAGCCTGATATTTCTAAAACAAGTATCCTCAAAGGAAAACAATTCTTTACCACCTACGTGTGGCTTATACATGCCGTGAATTATGTGTGGTCAAGGTTTTATCACAGTTGATTTTCCCTTCACACTTTTCATTTTGATTGCCTTCTACAGGAATGTAATACCGTTTATATATTTACCTGAATCAGATTTATAAAGATTGCTTGGCTACAAAGTACGAATCTCAAAGTCAAGTAGATAGGAATGCTGGATTATGTGCTCTTTCAAGTTTCTCTTCTCTGTCTGTATATTTGTTCAACAAATATTTATTGAGCACCTAACTCACAGGCTAGTGGAGGAGACGCAGCTGAACTGCAACTTTGAGACATTATGATCAGTGGTGAATGGGGTGAGCACAGGTGTTATGAGAGAACATAGGAGGGCAGCGCAAGATTCAGGGAAGGCTTCCTGGGGAAGCAATGTCTGAGCTGGGAACTGAAAGGTAAGTAGGGGTTAGCTAAGTGAAGGGGGTCAAGAGGACATTAGAGGCAAGGGAACAGGGCGAGTCTAGAATTTAGTGGCTGAACTGGGAAAAGAATGAGGCTAGAGTAATAAACATTTGTCAGATCATGAATAAAGGATGCCCAGTGCTTAAGAAGTTTAGGTTTCGATGGTGGGGAACCATCGAAAGGTTTTAAGCCTGTTGGGGGAGGGGGACAACTCAATCATATTTACAATGTAGAAAGATTCCATGAGTTAAGAATTGACTCTCCTTACCTGTCTTGCTTGCTTGTGAGTAAATCATAACATTGGAACTGATGAGTGGCAAATAAGGGAACCTAGATGGATTAGTAGAGGAAGGCCTGATCCCAGAACCCGAGGGTCCCTTTTGATAATCTATAGAGAAGATTTTTCAATTTTGATCTGATCTTTCTGTCTTAAAAAGCCCTGACAACATTTCCTGAGTGGAAACCAAAAGCCTGAGTGGGGAGAAGAGTGTGGGCTGCCTGCCTTTGTTTTCTGCGCTCTCCCCTGCTCATTTCCGGGGCATTGCTGTGAATTGTGCATCAGAAGGCTGCTCCCCTGGAGGAGGGGACATTTGAATAGCAGCAGGGGAGTAGGGGGGAAGGAGGAACCACACACCGGGCTTGTTCATTAAGAAAATATATTTGGCATAGTCAGACAATGGTTTGAGCGAGTTAAAAATAACTCCTCGTGAAAAATTAATAGGGAGTTATAAGTGAGTGTTTTAATACAAGCTCACAGAGCAGGGCAGATTCTCTAGGTGGCTGGTGGCTGACATCACGGATGGTGCAGGGTGTTTATAGAGCAGTGTGGCCAGAGGAGAGTCGTCTGTAGAAATGAGCTCACCTCTCCCGGAACCCTGGGGAGACAGGAGACAGAGGGAATTGTTTTGGTTGTGAGCTCCTGAGCCAGGTGACTTATTTCTTCTCTCCCTACCCATCACACTCTCCTAACTGTACATAAAAACTGTAGTGAATTTTGCCTAGTTGCTTTGGGTGAGGTTTATGGAATGTCAGAATTCATAAAAAGCCCTTTCTGGTTCTTCCTCCTTCTTAGTAAGGGGCCCTTTGGCTGCTGCAGCCATTTCCCCAGTGTTTCCTCACCCAACAGGCAGTTTCTCTCTTGTTCTTGCAGGTAGTTATGAAGTCCCTGCCCCTTTCTCCCTCTTCCTCTCTTTTCTCAGAATCCCTGTGGTTGTAGGTGAGTAATATGAAGGGTTGGACTGTACATTCTTTGCCATTGGTACAGCTAAGTGGATAAATGCAGAACGGGAAGGGGGGTCAAAGTCACATCTGACTTTGGGGCCAAAGGTTTTAAGACTTGGGGGGACCAATATTTGTATTTTAAATCCAGATGATATTTAAAAAATGGTTCTGTAATTGCAATGAGGCCCTCTAGGCCGTGAATTAATGTGTCATAACTCACGCCCAAGCACTGCGCAAACATCCCGCGTGTGAATTATTGCACAATAAATTCATGCCCTGTTGTGTCTTACAGCTTAATTAGTACATGAAGCTACATGAGTTAGATGAACCCAAATGGGATTATGTCATGTGGTGCGTAAAAAAGCAGAATGTTGGAAGGTATTTGGTGCTTTTTCTGGGGAAGCAAGGTTAGTTTTTCTATGATGTCCTTTGGTGTCAGAGTCTGTGATATTTGGGCTCCACCAGGTGACATGTCACTTCTGAGCTTTGGTTGGTTGAATATGGGCTTGGTAAATATTTCTTGTGTACCACCTCTTAGGTGTTATGGAAGGATAGCCCATAGAAGATAAAATATGGCCTCTGCCCTTAAGGAGCTTATATTCTAATACAAGGGGTACAGTATAGCTGCAACACAAGGTAGAAAGTGGTAAGTGCCAAGAATAATATACAAATAAAGTGTCTTGGGAATTCAGAGTGGAAGATGATCATTTTTGGCTGGCATGGTTGTGAGAGTTGATCAGTGAAATCAGAGAAGAAATTTGTAGAGGAATGGCATTTGAGTTGGCTCTCCTCAAGGACAGATAGGATTTCATCACAAAATAGGATTTCACCACACAAGGGGGGCAGGGAGAGACTCTAGGCAGAGAGAATATGACTAGGAAAAGCACAGTGCTCAGAGCACACTGAGCGGGCTGTGTAGCTTGAGCCTTGGCTGTGTGAAAGGACAGCATGCGCAGGTGGATTGGAACCAGAGCTTTCCTATGAGCCCAGAGCACTTCGGCTTTGAACCCACCACCCATGCTAAAAATCCCTCGTGTTGGTTCTTCTATTGGCAACATCTGGATTCTTGGACTTTCAAGTTTCTCTGCTATTGTCTGCTTTGGTCCACCTGCTCAGGAAGTGCATACCTGAGAGTTAAGTGTCCTGGGTTCTAGCCTTGTTTCCATTGCTAACGAGCAATGTGACCTTGAGCAAACTGCTCAGTTCCTTAAAAACTTTTTAAAACTTGTAACATGAGGGGTAAGAACTGATCATTTTTATTTTTTTAATTAAAAAAATTTTTATTTTTAAAAATATATCTATCTTTATTGATTTCAGAGAGAGGAAGGGAGAGGGAGAGAGAGAAATAGAAACATCAAGGATGAGAGAGTCATTGATCGGCTGCCTCCTGCATGTCCCCGACTGGGGATCGAGCCCATAACCCGGGCATGTGCCCTGACGGGGATCGAACTAAGATCTCCTGGATCATAGGTCAATGCCCAACCGCTGAGCCACACCGGCCTGGCTGATCATTTTTAAAATTCCCTTTAGTTAAAAACAAACTTTAGGATTTCCTCTGATTCTTTTGTCCTCTTATTCTCTCTTCTAGGTCTCCCTACTGCAAACAATCTAAACCTGCATCCTACCCTATAACTCATTGTTGGAGTTTAAGGGGTACAATAAATAACATCCCATTTCCCCCCTCCTATGTTTGGAATCAATTGATAATCAAGATATAGAGACTGACAGATGATTAAGCCGCCAGCTTTATCTGCAGCCTAATCCCTTCGCTGGTATCACCCCACTAAATCACTCCTCATCACAGGTGGTGCTGAACACCTGCCCACCTCTTGCCACCAGATAGAGCCTGCTTTTAGTATATTTTCTCAGGTATGAGCAGGTTGGAATGCATGTGTCCTGTGGGAAGGCTGGCTCTGGGGGAAAAAAAAGAAAACCCACAAAAAACCATGGGCATGCTCAGTGCTGTCTCTTCAACTCACTAATCAAAAGAGGTCACAGTGAGAGAAAGGGTGGTGGAGAGAGGCTTAGGAATGTTACTCTGCTCAGTGATTCTCAAACTGCGCCGTGTATCAGTATCACCCAGAGGGCTTGTTCAAACAGATTGCTGGGCCCAGCATTTGAAATTCAGTAGGTCTGGGTGGGGCCCAGAATTTGTATTTCTACCAAGTTCCCAGGTGATGCTGGTCCGGGAACTACACTTTGAAAACCAAAGCTACAAGTGATGTTCCTGCACATGCAAACATGAAGTGAGGGAAACAAAGGCTCCCTTCTAACACTTTACTGCATTTAATAAAACACCTATATTAAGATACCATAGTTACTCTTTTCACAATGGGGAAATCACAGGGAATCCTTTCACAATGTATATGTATATCAAATTGTCATGATGTACACTTTAAATATCTTAAATTTTATATGTCAATTATACCTCAATGAAGCTGAAATAAAAAATACTATAGTTATCTGTGTGTCTTTATTTTCTTAATATTGTTCCCTGGATTGTAGAACATAGGTAAGGAGTGTATCATATTCATTCCCCCACAGCATCCAGCTTGGTGTCAGGCACATAATGAGCATTTAATAAATACCTGTTTCATTTAAACCTTATACGGTTTGAGTTAAACCTTATAGGTCTATTTTTTTTTTTGGTACAGAAGGTTCTCCTCACTTTAAGGCTAGCACTGCCCTGCTCCTTTAAAACTATCTTCTAGGAGACTTCTCTGACAAACAGCCTTTCTCCCATCTTTCCAGGGTCTGGAATGGTACCCAGTTACTTTGAATTTTCCCTTTGTTTGGCTATGCCTGAGTCCTGGTGACAATCCTGTCTATTCCATGATAGTGGAATCTTGTTCAGGGCAAGGACTAGGTTCTCTCCTCCCTCTAGATCCAACAGTGAGAATAGTGTTGTTCATTCAAAGAGCAACAAGGGATAATACACCCTGGAGCAGAAGAAAGCCTGAAATGACCTCCTTTGGTCCCTCACTATTTATTCCTATGGAATTCGGGAGGGGCAGGAAGTAGTGAAATTGATAGAAGACCCATCCCACTCTACCTGACTCCGGCGAATACCTGAAGACTAGACTGGCTCCAGCGTGGGTACAAGAGGCATCTTTCTCGAAGCAGCCAGAGTTTTGTGCTTTGGCATAGAAAGGCTGGTGTTTTTCTATTGTACTTTATGTATGGGACCTGCCCTGGGAGGGAAGAATGGGAAGCTACTCTCTTGCTTAATGGGCTTTCTGATATTCCCAGCAGGGAGGAGGTAACACCAGGGAAGCCTCCTGGAGGCAGGGTTATCCACATACTTGCCAACTCCTTTGGATGCAAAAACCTTGAGAGAGCATCTAAGATTCTTTTGGGAGAGATAATTCATAACCGAAATGGGGAGGAAGATGGGCTGAAATGGGAAGAATTAGTAACTAGACAGAGACTGAGGTATCATTACTTTGGAAGGGGACGGTATGAGCAGAAATTGAGAAAGATGTTGGTCAAGAGGCACTTCCTGGAGGAGGATACCTATGGAGCAATTTGGGAAATAAAAGAGGGATAGGCAAGCTGGAAAAGAAATGGGACAGTAATTCTAGGCTACATGGTACCTTTAGAGTCATGAAAGAATGAGACTCTTGTGAGGGATGTTTTTCCACATTTGAAGCGTAGCCAGGTTTGTATTGTGTATTGTACCACAGAGGGAGATTGCTGAATCAGAAACATGATATATGATTATCATCTGAAAAAGAGGTAGACGGAGATGGATTGATGGACTCTTCCCAGGAAACTTTTGTAGAAACCTGCTACAGTCATCTAGATCCTTGCTCTTCAAAGTATGGTCTAGGTAGCATGCATGTCACCTGGGAGCTTGTTAGAAATGCAGAATCTTAGGCCCCAATCTAGACCTATTGATCAGAATCTACATTTTTAACAAGCTCCCAAGTGATTTATATGCTTTTTCAAGTTTGAGAAGCATTGGCCTTAGATGATCGATGATAGGTGTCTGGCCTTGGATGAGCACTGTGAAAGGGTCTAACTTTGGAATTGGGAGCACAGTTCCAAAGGAGGGGCCTAGGCTGGGGAAATTTAATTTGGGGAAGAGGGAGAAGGGTGGGCCTGGGCTCACCTCCTTGCCTGTAGCCTCCCACACCAGTCACTGTGCTAGGGTTTGGCACTCTGCCCGCTGTGCCCACGCTGGAGTCAGCCTGGTCCTAAGGGTATCCCCTGGAGCAAGCATTGCGTAGGTTGGGACTGGTGCCAATTTTGCTTCCCCTACTTCAAATGGATGGACTGAAAGGGACTGGGGAGGTCATATTAATCATGCCTCTGCCTCAGGGTTGTACTGTCCCTTAATCAAATGAGTGATAATTTGATGATACTAATTGAGGAGGCTATGGGGGTTGGAGGGATTGAAGTAAGAGTTCTCAACCCACTGTAATGGAAATTAGGATATTTTCACCTTTCAAAGGCTTTAAGGACAGACCAGATGGCTAGATAAGGGATTCTACGCTATCAGTGACCAAATTAATAATTTTAAAAGATCGTTTGTTGATTTTTAATGGGATAATGACAAGTAAAATATACAAGACACAGAATTTCAGAGACCTGCAGTGATTGGCAATGGAAAAAAGTTACCAGGTGGGCACTTGAGATCTTAAGTTTTAAGGGTTTGTGTACTTCATCCCTAATAAGAATGAGTGACAAAGAGAGGTCAAAAAGAGATTGAGTTTAAACATAAGGAAAAATTTTCTGAGGTTAGAGGGATGGTTGAGGGAAATGGAAGGAGGAAGACTCTCTGGCCATGCTCATGGGTGTTTGAGTTTGGTTTGAAATGCCTGAGAAGGGCTCCTGCCCTGAAACAGGAAAATACACAAAATGAACTCTCAACATCTTTTCTATCCCAAGGATTTTCCAGTCAGCTGCTTAAATGAAAGGCTGTAGTGGATGTGTGGTATATGTAAGGTGGTAAGGTATGGGGGCAATGAATGATAGGATAAAAACAAAACAAAACAATTTCATTAGAGCATTGAAATCATTGCTGAAAGTTTCAAAACAGGGCTTGGATTTAGGAGAATACATTGCATTTTAGGGCTCAAATGTGAGTTTTAGGTTTTTATGTTCTTTTGCTCTCTGTGTACTTATCTTGTCTCATCAACAAGGTTTTAAAAACTTCCAAGGTGCCTGGCTGGGTGTAGCTCGGTGGTTGAGCATCGACCGAGGATCCAGGAGATTGTGGTTGATTCCTGGTCAGGGCACATGCCCGGGTTGCAGGCTCGATCCCCAGTCGGGGACATGCAGCAGGCAGCCAAAGAGGAGTCTCTAATCATTGATGTTTCTATCTCTCTCTCCCTCTCCCTTCCTCCCTCTGAAATCAATAAAGATATATAAAAAATAAAAATAAAAAACTCCCAGGGGAACAGATTATCCCTTAAATTTATTACTTCTTTATATCTCCAATCCCTAAAACATGATAATAGTAGCTACCATTTTTGAGTGCTATGCCCTATACTTTGTTCTAAGCACTTTACATAATCATCTAATTTAATACAACAGTTCTATGAGGTGAATATTGTCATCCTCATTCCACAGATGTTGAAACTAAGACTCAAGGATGTTAAGTAATTTGTGCAAAGTAAGTTGTGAAGCTAGAGTTTGTACCCAGTTTAAGCAAAGCTCGTGCTGCTAACCCCTGAGCACAGGGTAACGGCTCAGGAAGGGATAGATGATCATTGAAACTTGATGGCCTGTTAGAGCCCATTGAGAGACAGTAGATCATCCCAAATGGTGAACAACGAAAAAACAATTTCTATTTGTTTTCTGGAATGTAGTCAGAGGCACACTTAGTGACACATGCTAGCTTATACTCAGACATTCCCTCATTCACCCTCACTGTGCCCCACCCTATAGTCAGGAGCTTGGGAAGGGGGAGAGGCTGGGTATATTATAGTCATAAAGCAACTCATTGAAAGTCATGTGTGTGTGCATACTATATGGACATATGTGTTTGCATTTGACTGGAAATATGCACCAAAGAGTAGGGAATACTTATCTCAGTAGGTCTATAAACATGAGTATATTTGTTAGGCTTTTGGGGTATGGTGTGTGTGTGTGTGTACACAACTCCTGAAGGAGTTAAACTAGCTATAGGGAACTGGCTGCCTTCCACCCCTGGCCCTGGTTGATGTGTTTGTACCAAACCCTGATATTTATTTTTCATCACCTCTCAAGGGAACCTCAATGAGTTTTCTTTCTGGGAAGTTTATGGCTAAGATGCTGGGCTGCTTTGGGGCCCCTATAAATCTGCTATAATCAGTGGAGGTTTGCAGAGAAAGAGAAACAGCGGCCGCAAGGCAAACCCTTCCTGTCTTTTACTTTCTAGCCTAACACACAGTCGCCCTTGTATGTACACCACCCATGTAACTACCTCCTAGAATCCCTTGATGGAAGGTGCTAGGAGAAGCCATTTCATTTACTTCTTTGCTTCCAAGTTGCATGCTATACCTTAGCCATCCCAGAAAGAGGAAAACTAAAAATTATACTGATTAAGAAACCTGAGTTGAGTTGTGAGAAACTGGTAATTTATGAAACTGATTTCATAAAAACAGAATGAACTTTCACAGAAGCAAGGATGGTGTGAGGAGTTGAATGTCTCTGTTTATTTCTCTAGGAGACTAAGAAAAGGTTGTCTGAGATGCTCCTGGAAGCAGGAGGTGAGATGACCTGGACATTATAAGGAGGCAAGCACAGCGCAGGAACTCCCCTCCTCTATCTTCCAATGCTGGTAGTAGGGAGATATTTTTATGAGGGATTTTTATGACAAACTTTACTTTACATTTGACATTTAACAGCATCTCTTGTCCAGGGAAGGAGGAAATATATTTATTGACATATGGTGTTGGAAGATCGAGTACAATTGACTATGGAGAAAAAAGGAGGAAGGGTTTCTCCCTTTCTCTAGGTATGCAAATCACCTAACTTAATTAGTATATGCTTTCTGTTTTTGTGCTCTTCTCAGTAATGAGATTAAGAAATTATTTCATTGTTTCCCTGGCTGGTGTGGCTCAGTTGGTTGACCGTTGTCCCACGTCCCATGCAAGGAAGGGTCACTCGTTTGATTCCCAGTCAGGGCTCATGCCTGGGTTGTGGGCTCGATTTCAGTAGGGGGCATGCAGGAGGCAGCTGATTGATGTTTCTCTCTCTCTCTAATCAATAAAAACATATTAAAAGAAAGAAGTTGCTTCATTGTTAATAAAGAACTCAGTGGGGGTAGAGAGGAGATGAGAGACATATAGGTGGAGGCACAATGGGCACTCTGTCCTATTTGAACCATATATTCCTTAAATAAGACCAGATACAAGAGAAGTGGAGATAAATAGAACCTGGGCTGGTCTTTGTCTTCCCTATTCCAATCCTCCAGCTTCTGCAGTTTAATCTTGAATTTCACTGGCCCTTGAATTTTGTTCTCTAATGATGACTAGAAGTGCCGTATCAGATGATGCCCAAAGTCAAGAAATCCTCTCAGTAAGCTATGTCCTTTATTTGGAATTCCCTCCTCCCAACTTCTGACTACTGAAATCCTACACAGTTGTGGACCAGCTTAAATGCTGTCTCCTGCCTGGGCCTTCCTGGATAGCCGCAGCCAGAAGCAATTTATTTCCTTTGAACTCCTACACTCTTCTGGTTGTGTTGGTCTTTTCATATGCTGCCTCACTGTACACTGTCTTCAGCTGTAGTTATATTGTATCTTCCCTCTCTCCCTTACTCAACCGTAAGCTTCTGGAGTGGGGAGACTGTGTCCTGTATATATATATAAATTTATCTTTATTGTTGAAAGTATTACAGGTGTCCCATTCCCCCCCCCCCAATTGACCCCCTCCACTTTGCTTCCACCCCCTCCCCAGGCCTTCACCCTGTTATTGTCTGTGTTCATGGGTTATGCATATATGCATATAACTTCTTTGGTTAATCTCTTTCCACCCTCCAACCCCCCTTCCCTCTTTCCTCTGAAATATGATCTTCTGTTGCATGCGTCAATGTCTCTGGATCTATTTAGTTCATCAGATTCTTTTGTTCATTAGCTTCTTCTTAAAGAAGGCCCTTCAGCTTTTCCTGTAGTGCTGGTTTGGTGGTGATGAACTCCTTTAGCTTTTCCTTGTATGAGAAGCTCTTTATCTGCCCTTCAATTCTAAATGATAGCTTTGCTGTGTAGAGTAATCTTGGTTGTAGTTCCATGTTTTTCATCACTTTGAATATTTCTTGCCACTCCCTTCTGGCCTGCAAAGTTTCTGTTGAGAAATCAGCTGACAGTCATATGTGTGCTCCCTTGTATGTAATTAATTGCTTTTCTCTTGCTGCTTTTAAGATTCTCTCTTTGTCTTTAACCTTTGGCATTTTAATGATGATGTGTCTTGCTGTGAGCCTCTTTGGGTTCCTCTTGTTTGAGACCCTGTGTGCTTCCTGGACTTCTAAGTCTATTTCTTTCCCCAGGTAGGGGAAGTTTTCTGTAATTATTTTTTCAAATAGGTTTTCAATTTCTTGCTCTCTTTTCTCTCCTTCTGGCACCCCAATAATACGAATGTTGGCCTCTTGAAGTTGTCCCAGAGGCTCCTTATGCTATCTTCATATTTGTGGATTCTTTTTTCTTTTTGCTTTTCTGGTTGGGTGTTTTTTGTTTCTTCATGTTCCAAATTGCTGATTTGATTCTCAGTGTCCTCCACTCTGCTGTTGATTCCCTGTAAATTATTCTTCATTTCAGTTCGTGTAGCCTTCATTTCAAATTGATACTTTATTATGTCATTGATTTTCTCAATTATTTTCATCATACTCTTACTAATATCCTTGAGCATCCTTATAACCATTATTCTGAACTCTGTATCTGTTAGCTTGCTTGGATCTATTTAATTTAGTTCCTTTTCTAGAGATTTCTTCTGTTCTTTCCTTTGTGACATGTTTCTTTGCCTCCACATTTTGGCTGCTTCCTGGTGTTTGTTTCTATGTATTAGGTAGAGCTGCTATGTCTCCTGGAATTTGTAGAGTGGCTTTGTGTAGTAGGTGTCCTGTAGGGTCCAGTGGCTCAGCCTCCCCAGTCACCTGAGCTGGGCCTTGTAGGTGCTCCCCTGTGTGGGCTGTGTGCACTGTCCTATTGTAGTTGAGCCTTGGTTGCTGTTGGCGTCACTGGGAGGAACTGACCCCCAGGCCAAACAGCTGTGAGGACCAGCTGCAACTACGACTGGAGAGCTGCTGTGCTGGAGACACCCCGATGGACAGGATTTACTTCAGTGGAGCTTTGGTGTTCACCAAGTGTGCCCCTTGAGTGTCACTTGTGGATGTGGTAGGGTTGTAATCCAGAGTGGTCGAGTCTGACCACCAGATGCACTGTCTCTGAGGCCTCCCAGGAGGTGCAAAGTCAGTCTGTGCCAGTGCCTTACACAGGGCCACCAAGCATGAGCTACACAGCAAACCATAGATGACTGCTACTTGTGCTGGGCCTGGAGGTGTCCAGGAGAGGCCAAGCTATGAGCCAATGCAGGCTGCCGCTAGTGCCAGACCTGGGTCCACTTATCAAGCCATATGGGGTCCGCTGCTGCTTGTTTGAGAGATTTTAGGAAAGTCCTAAGCATGAGGCTCGAGAGGCCACTTGCACAGAAAAGCCCCTGGAAATGGCCTGGATGAGCTGCAGGTGGGGAGGGGCGGGGCCTCCGGGAATCACAGGGCGGGGCCAAAGGTGTGAGGCAGGTGCTGGGGATTCAAACATGGCCCCTGCCTGCCGGCTGTGCAGGGAGGGCTCACCAAAGGAGCAATGGCCTCCGCCAGCCCCTCTGCCTGGGAGGAAGCCGCCCCTCCTCCTCTCGCCCCAATCTCAGGCAGGTTAGTTCCTCCCCGAGTGTCCCAGGTCCTTTCAGGCTGCTGCCCGGCGCTGGGCTCAGAGGGAGCGCATCTGAGTCCGTGCCGGGCCCTTTAGGAGGAGCTGCTGGGGCTCCCGCAGCCTCCGTGACCCTCAGCCACAGTCCCCGCTGGTTTCACAGCCCAAAGCTGTGGAGACTTCTCTTCCCGGCCCTGAAGCCCTGGGCTGGGGGCCTGCTGTGGGGCCGGGCCCCCTCGCTCCTCCGGGAACCCCCACTGCCAAGATTCCCTCCTGGGTTTCAATGGCGGCACCGAGTGTGGGCCCGCGGTGGCATCTCTATGATTCAGCCCTGATCCGCTCGCATCTCCGCCCCTCCTCCCGGTCTCGGTGCTTCTTCAGCTCCCTGGTTGTGGGGCTTCTGTTCAGCCAGATTTGAGGATATTCTGAGTGATGGTGGTTCTGTGTTTCAGTTGTAATTTTGATGTGGTTGCGAGAGGCGGCGGGTGCAGCCATTACCTACGCCGCCATCTTGTTTCCTCTGTATATTTTTATATTCTCTCCACAATGCCTAACACAGAGCTGAGGAATTGTTAAACAACTTTAATAAGTAACATACAGTTATAGGGAGAGAGGCCACTGGTAGAGATGTAGAGGTGAGGGCATTATGTATATTGATTAAGAATATGATTGTTAATAAAAGTCTAAACATGATACTATTTTTAGGTATGGGTCATATTATTAGTAAATTTTTATCTCCCAAGTAGGTTTATTCCCATATAATTATTTATTCATCATTCATTCTTTCTCTCATTCAAATATAGAGCCCCCCCCCCCCCAGTGGGAAAGAAACAATAAGCAAGAAAACAAATGCTCAAGTAATTACAGATTGTGATGAAAACCTGAAGAAAATAAACAGGATCTTGTGAAAAAAAAATAACAGGGAGTCTTCTTTAGAAGGGAGTTTAGGAAAGTCCTTTCTGGCCATATATACCACACTAGCATTATGAGTTAATTCAATTTATAACCTGAATGATGATAATAAAATCAGTAACAGAATAAGAAAAACAGCTTTCCCACCAGAGGGCATTTTTGCCAACCCAACCTTAGATTTGGTTCTTTCCTTGGTCCAACCTATCCAACCTCTCTTCTGCTTTGGGAAGAGGGGAAGTCAGGGCCCTCCTCTCGCCTCAGGATGGACCCTGCCCCCTCTTCTGTAGCCTAGGAGTCGGCAACAAAACAGGTGTTAAGAGCTTTGATCTTGCTAGAGACTTGGAGACAGATCAAGGTAGAGGCCTCTGAAATAATGCCCCAGGATGTGAGAAGCTGGGGAAGAGATGGAGACAGGTAGACAAAGAGAGAGGCAAATTGCTGTCACAGAGATTCTCTTTTACCTCCCACCTCAGTCTCAGTGGGTTCTGAGCTCTGTATTTTTTTGGGAATTGGTCAGGGCCTTTGAACTTTGGGGGAGGGGGAAGATGTCCCCTGGGGGACTTTAGTGACCCCCTTGGTCATTCCTAGATCCCTGCTCCAAGGTCAAAGACAACCCAGGCTGTGAGGAGCATGCAGTCTTCCAATGTCCCAACAGCTTCAGGTGTTTCTTTTATTATCAGGGTTTTCCTTTGACCACTTTCTTGCCTTCCTCCTGGCACAAGATGATAACATTAGTTTCTGTCTCTTGTAGAGAACTGGTCACATTAAGAAAGGCTTGGGCCCAGCCGGCATGGCTCAGTGGTTGAGCTTAATGAGTTTAAGATCAAAGTTCGATTCCTGGTCAGGGCACATGCCCGGGTTGCAGGCTCGATTCCCAGTAAGGAGTGTGCAGGAGGCAGCCGATCAATGACTGTCTCATCATTGATGCTTTTATCTCTCTCCCTCTCCCTCTCCCTTCCTCTCTCTGAAATCAATAAAGGCATATTAAAAAATAAAAAAAAAAATGAAAAGAAAGGCTTGGGAGTGGGTAAGAAGAATTTATGATCGGTATCTGGAGATTTTACACCCACTAACATTTTCCTGACCCTTGCTTCCTGTTGGGGTGACACATTTCAGTTGCTAGCTCAAGACTAATGGTTCCCCTTCTCACAAAAAGCTTGACTTCCTTGGGCCTGCTAAGGGACACATCAGACTGTTGAGAAGGTCTTATTTAGGCTAACATAAGTTTTCCAGCCTTCTCCTATCTCATTGGGACCAGCTTCTCTGCAGCTGATGTCCTGCACAAGGATAAAGGCTGTACCCCTACTTCTAGATGAACCCTAATGCTCTTTTGCATAGTTCAGAAATGTACCGAGAGGACTCATATTGGTTTGTTGGAAGAAGAACAACTATAATTCCTTTTAGTTGCTAAAGGCATACGCAAGACAGACTTCTGATCATCAGAGACAGACAGGCACTTTAGAGTATTGGTACCTATACAGCCCTTAAGATCCAATAGCCAAGTTCTTGTCCAAGCTGGGCCACTTGCTGCGCCTGAAGCCGGAGGCATGCAGTAGTCACACATCTTCTCCCATCTACACTAAGGCCAGACCCTGAGATAAGCTGTAATAGGTTTTAGATCTGGTAAGGGACTTTATGGGATGGTGCTGGGTAAATGAGGTGGAACAGAAATAACACTGCTTGGAAGAGGAAAAGTAAAAGTAAAGCAAGAACATATATGGAGGTAGAAGAATGGGCTCCCTGCACTCAGGGAGCCCAGATTTATATAGAGGACAGAGTTAATCTCTGAGACGTACTAATATTCTAGTTCTTAGCTGGAGGTCCTTTCTCGAGTCTATTCCTCAATGGGCAACAGCAGTATTGGTGCTTGGAAGGCAGACAGGATAAGGCATGTAGCTTAGGGCAGGTCAGGGCAGATTCTGGTGCCAGGGCTGACATTATGTGGATGAATATGGGCAGATTATCCTAAGGAGCTTTGTTTAAAAGATGGTAGAGGGAGAGGATAGGATGGGAGAGAGGAAGAAAGAGGGTCCAATTATCCTCTCTGGTTTCATTGGGTTAGGGGATGAGGGAGAAGGGGAGGCTTCAGTCTAAATCATGGTCTCCATGAACTGCTTTGCTTTTATACTTAATTCTTTTTCAACCACTTTCCAAAAGGACCACCACCAGCAACAACAACAACAAAACAAACCAAGAAGATTGCTAATAAATTCCCGGATCCTGTTTATCTTGTCAAGTCTCCTGTGAGCAGATACTCCTGCGGCCCATCTCAGTCAGGGGAACATCTTGAAGTCCCAAGTCCCTTCCAGAAAGGGCTCTGCAACACTAAAGCAGTGTGCATTCTTTCTTCCTTAGACCTAAGCTCATTTCCTTTTCAGACAGAAAAGTTGTCTGCCTACCTCCCCATCCCTCTCTCCTCTTCCTCTCTTCTCTCCTCACCAGGCCTATTTCTTTCTATACCATCTGTTGGGGGTGGGGAGAAAGTTCTATACAGTTCATTCACTCTGCTCTTGGCTCTTCAGTCTTTTGAATCTCCTTCTGCAACCTCTCTCCTCCCTACCTCCTGTCCTCTTAACTCCTTTCCACCCACAGCTCTATCAGTCCTTGCCTTCTTTCTTTCTCATTTCCATTTCTTTTCCTCTTCTCAACTTTCTTCATCTATAATTCCAACTTTGAGGAGATGGGAAAATTAAGTTGTAGGGACAGTATCTGTGGGAGTGAGCTTTGGGTACAGCAAGAGAAACAGTGGTCAGACATTAGGAAGAACCTGATAGACACTGATATGGGTGGCCTAAGGGGAAGTTGCCTCCTGGCCCATGGGGCTGAGGTGTAGGTGACAGAGGTTTAAATAAAATGTGATCGATGAAAGGGTCAGTGCAAAGGGGACTCCTTGGTCCTATAGAGCAAGATTCCTTTACTCATTCTTTCTTTTCAATTTCTTAATTCAGACTTTGTTTTGTGGGCTTTTAGTGTAATTGGTGATCCTTAAGATGGTAGTATGGACCAAGGTTATGGCCTGGACTCTAGCTCTATCCCAGCTTTATTGGAGGTTACCTTCTTTGGTCCATGTTTTTCCTTAGAACAATAGCCTCAGCCTTTTGGCTTCACTTCATTGATGATTAGCTCAAGTTTGGAAGTTGAATGGCCACAAAGACATGGATTGTTGTTGTTTTTTGTGGGGCCAGTTTCTTGCTTTGACTTGTCCATTTGCCTAATTCTGAGTAGAACAGGGATAATAATGATGATAATGGCAACTACCATTTATTGAGCACTTATTTGGAGACTGTAGCTACTTCAATTCTACAAGAATTCCATGGAATGGGTGATATTATTCTCATTTTACAGATGAGAAGCTGAAGCTTAAAGAGGTGAAGTTCCTTGCTGAAGGAATTGTTCTTTCTGACTCTTACCCACTGCCCGCTATATTGGGGAAACTTTAGATGAAAAGGCTCCTTATCCTTAGTGCTGCTGTTCAGTCTTAAGCAGCACCAGGAAAATTTAAGATATATTGATTCTCATGAGTGGAAAACTCTGGTAGATTCTGAAGGTGACTGTGGAATATGTTTTTCTCAGTAATGACATTTTAGTAATTTGTTTTTAACTGTGCCATCTGAAAGACAGATGGGTGCCCATGATGACCAGCCCCAGTCTAGGAATTTGAGATTCTCAGTCACTGGAATCTGCAGCCCTCCACCTGAAGAGCTGAGGAAACAGCTCTGCAGCTGGTGAAGGTGACAGAATCAAGCTGCTTTATAGACCTGAGAGAACTTAAGTGAAGGGAGGATGTGGAAGGGGGGTAGGTTGGAATAAGCAGGCAGCTTGGGATGCTCCTTGGACTGGCTCCTTGGCAACGGTTACTTAGCAACCCTCATTCACCTCTCTTGGCTGCCTTCTCCCTTTGCTCCCCCCTCTCCCCCCACTCCCTCCCTTAGCTGCTGCAAGGAGCTAGAGAGCTTGGAGTGAATGACAATTTGGAGAAACAGCCGCAGCCTGAAGATCTAAGAGGCTCTAAAGAAGATGGATAAGAAAATCGATGCATAATAAAAACTGCAGGCAAAGCCACCTTGATGGAGGGCGGGTGGCTCTTTCCTCCCACTCTCATTAGTCTCTCTGGGCTCCAGGCTTCTATCTTAGCCCAGTATTCTCTTCTTTCTTCTTCCCATCTACCTTATACTGGTTTAGGGAGGATTGTTTGCCTTTGGAAAGGAAAAAGGAAGCAAGGAACCCAGAGGAGAAGAAAATAAAGTATATGTAGGATGTATTTAAGGGTGCTGGGATAAGGGAGAGAGAGAGGTGAGATAGGGATTACAAGAGAGAAACTTTGAATGGAAATGAGTTTAAATTGCACCATAAAGGCCTGGCTGGGTGGCTCAGCTGGTTGGAACGCCATCCTGTGCACCAAAAGGTTGTGGGTTTGATTCCCAGTTAAGGCACATACCTAGGTTGTAGGTTTCAAATCTGGCCCTGGTCAGCCATTTACAGGAGGCAACCTATCCAACAGATCGATGTTTCTCTCTCATATTGATGTTTCTTTTCCCCCAATCTCTCTCTTCCATTCCTCTCTCTAAAGATCAATAAAAACATATCCTCAGATAAAGATAAAATAAATAAATAAATTACACCATAAAGTAATGCCCTTAGTCAAAAGAAAAACCTAAAAATGAAAATAGAAAGGCCATATCTGAAGTTACCCTCTGCATAAGCAATCTTTCTGGAAGGGCTGGATTGGAATATGGCTTACATAAATGAAATAATGTCTGCATAAGTACCTACTACTGGTACATAGTCGGGGTATAACAAGTAACACTTTTTCTTTTTCTTAGAAGCTGGGGGGTAAAGAAAGAGATGTTTTATTTTATTTTTTAAAAGACTATTGATTTTTAGAGAGAGAGGAGGGGAGATGGCGAGAGAAACATCCATGCAAGATCATATCAATTGGTGCCTCCTGCTCGCCCCCTGGTGGGGATGGAGCCTGCAACCTGGGCATGTGCCTTGACTGGGCATTAGTGCACCGGACAATGCCCAACCAACTGAGCCACACTGGACAGCGCAGAAAAGGCATTTTAGAAGTCCACGCTGGCCTGAGAATTTGTGGAACAATCCTGTGACTATTAATGGTTTTGGCTCTTACTGTCCCCCCATCCACACAGTTAGAAAGTCCTTTTTGATATCAAACTTCACTCTCTTCTGTCGAAATTAAAACATTTGATCAGTTAATCAACCCTTTATTCATTGGTGTTTACTGAGCACCATCTATGTGCCAGGAACTGTAAAGTAGGTACTTGGATCATTGTGTCTATTTGTGATAAAGGGTTTAAGTGTAATGCACAGAGGTGGAACAGAAATTAAAATGAGAACAGCTATATGAGAGTGATTTGAAAATTGTAAATTATACCACAGGTATAAAGGCTATTGATGAAGACATTTATTTCAGGATTTGAAGTCTTACACTCCAGTAGGGAGTGGAAGGGGACCTGGGAGTTGGAACTCATTCAAAGCAGGCCAGTCCCATTGGGAATAGTGCTCTGTTCCAGAGAACTATATGGGCCCGTGATTATAGTGCTGACTGGTGGAGGACTGAGACTGGAGCAGAACACCTCTCCCATCTGACTCAGGTTTATCTGCTCTAATATGCTTCCACTTGTTTGCTTTCTACTTTCTCTCAAATGGGGATAGCAAGCCATCTTTTTTCAAACATTCAAAGCATTCCAAAAGTTCCTTCATTTAAAGGATGCCTTCCTGGGTTAGAGGAGAGCTGGTGACTTCTTTGGTCTTACTATGACTCGACTTGGAACCCCCTGCCCCAGCCTCATCCTCTATCCCTCCCCCACTAGATTTTTCAAATCCTGTCTTCCCCTCTCATTTTACACATGCCTTGGTCTTTGTTCTCAATTACACTTACTTCTGATTTCTGTGGGCTATAATTTTTTCATACTTTAGCTTGTAGTCTTCTGATTTTTCTTTTTGATTTTTTGGGTTCACTTGTCCTTTATTATATTATTGTGTCTATATTATGAGACTGTTACATGCAGGAAGCCCATCTGTGTAATTTCTTTCTGTATAACCCAGTCCAGAGGTATGTGCAGATAGACAATGAAGAAAAGCTTAATGATTATACCCTATGTCCTGCTGCCCCTTTTACCAATTCTACATCCTGCATTCCCACCTTTGTGATTATCCACCCATCACTGCCTCCCTCCTCCCTCCCCAGGTTGTCCACTCCACTTTTTATAACTCTGTAACTTGGACTATTTTTACGCCTGATTCTGAACATAAAACCCTCAAAAAATTATTGAGGAGGAGGAGGAGCATCAGGCTACACAGGTTAGGGTCTGACAGATATAGACATACGAAATTATAAACAGGATACCAGATATCAGGAGTACGTGGTGTAAAAGAGGGCTCGGGATTGGAAACTGAGCTTACTTAGGGAAGCCTTCCTGGAGGAGGAAAATACTGAGTAGGGCTGGAAAGAAAGGAAAGGATAGATCTAGGTGAAAAAGAGAAAAAGATGTTCCAAAGAGAGGTCAGCATGAGGGTTTGGAGGCAGAGGGAATAGAAACAGGTTTGCTTTGCTTAAAGCAAAGAGAATTGCAGCTGAAACCTAAGCTCTAAAGATTCAGTTGAGGTATAATGATTTGAAATTATGAATAATTGTGAGCCACCCCTGGCTCCTGAGAGGGGGAAAGGTCAGGATGACGGTAAAAGTTAAGGCTGTTGAGCAGGGAATGACTAGATGGAAACCAGAGACTTAGGAAACTTCTTCTGTTGTTCTGATTCTGACCAGAGACCTGGTCAGTGACCTGGTTGGCTGTGGGGAGAGGAGAGAGGTGGAGGGGAGAGGGTGAAGATACAGGGAGCACATTGTTTCCCCAGAGCTTGCATCACAGACTTCTTCCCCTTGAACAAAACCCTCTGTTTTCAGCTCCTACTGACTCATCCCTCCCTTTCCCCCTTCTCCCATCAGAGGAGCTCTCACAGCCCTGGTGGAGGCCTGCAGCTGCTGCTAGTGGTAGCAGTGATGGGAAAGGATGACTCCACTGGGCCAGGACTCCTGGGTTTTACTGTTTTGTGTTTCTTTGTCTGTTTTTAGACCCTTACCTGAATCTAAAGAAAAACTGAAAGAACCTTTTAATCACGTCCCCTCCTTTCAAGATGGTTGGCTCTTGACTTATTTCAATTGAGCAGAGAGGTACTAGACATGCTTAAGCCTTCACTGTTCCAAGCATTTTCACAATATCTGTGGGATGCTGGGAGAGGGGGTGGTTGAGGTTGATGAGAATGGACTCTGTGAAGGAATGTTGAGATCCTGAGACCTAATACCCTAGAAGGCTTATGTATCTTCAGAAGAGGTTAATAAGACAATGTCGGGCCTAGGCAATGAGAAGATGAAGAAAACCAATTCTTGCTCTGGCCGGTTTGGCTCAGTGGTTAGACCCTCAGACTAAAGGGTCCTGGGTTTGATTCCAGCCAAGGGCACATACTCAGTTGCAGGCTCAATCCCTAGCCCCAGTTGGGGCGCCTGTGGGAGGCAACCAATCAATGTGTCTTTCTCACATCGATGTTTCTCTATCTGTCTGTCTGTGTCTCTCCCTTCCATTCTCTCTGAAAAGCAATGGAAAAAATATCCTCAGGTGAGCATTGAAAAAACATAAAGAGCCCAGCCAGCGTGGCTCAGCGGTTGAACACTGACCTATGATCCAGGAGATCGTGGTTTGATTTCCAGTTAGGGTACATGCCCAGGCTCGACCTCCAGTAGGGGCCTTGCAGGAGGCAGCCAATCAATGCCTCTCTCATCACTGATGTTTCTGTCTCTCTCTCCCCCCCATCCATTCCTCTCTCTGAAATCAATAAAAACATATTTAAAAAAAAGAAAAAGAAAAAGAAAATCAATACTCCAGACTTGGATTCTGGAACTAATTTTCTAGCATGGGGAATCTGGGTGAAAGTCTGGTGGGAAGCTCCCAAGGGAAGGGGGATTGGGATATGACAAATGTAATAACAAAGAAGAGTCGCAGTGCCCAGGATTTCAAGAACAAAGACAGAGAGAGAGCTGGCAGTGACTGAGTAGGTTAGTGCTTTTCCCTTGGTTGTATTCCCTTGATTTGCACAACTGAAGTTGGAAGGCCCCCAAAGGAGGCTTGCCTTCTTAACAGGACCAAACTGAAATGAAGGAAACATATTTATTGAGCACTTATTAGCTGCTAGGCACTGGTCTACTCTTTCCATAAGTTTTTCTCATAAAGCCCTGTATACTAGGCTCAGAATTTAAGGGCTCAGCTAAAAACTGGTGGAGCTGGGAAGCAAACTCATATCTTCTGACTTTAGAACTATTGCCTTTTTTTTTTTTTAAATCCTCACTCAAGGGTATTTTTTTCCATTGCTTTTCAGAGAGAGTGGAAGGAAGAGAGAGAGAGAGAAACATCGACATGAGAGAGACACATCAACTGGTTGCCTCTCACATCTGCCCGGACTGGAGCCAGGGATCAACCCTGCAATTGCGGTGCATGCCCTTGACTGGAATCAAACCTGAGGCCCTTCAGTGTGAAGGCTGATGCTCCAACCACTGAGCAAAGCCAGCCAGGCTATTGTTTTTTGTGACACTGCACAGCATTCCCATCCCAGCAATTTGCTTCTTCAGTTGGACAGTATGATGTCTCTAATCACATTCCATACACAGTAACTTAAGGCACTGGGCTAAATGTTTTAGGGTGACAAAAGGAAAAGCAGAGCCCCTAGTGTCCAGATACTTGAAGTTATTTGGGGAGGTTTTATATATATATGTGTATGTGTATATTTTATACTTAATGTATATAGTATATATTTAAGTGTAGCATTGGGAACTGTAAGTCAAGACAGCAAGGCAATGCCCAGTGAGTGATAGACAATTAAGTGCTATTGGAATTCTGAGAAAGGAAGGAGAATTGTGATGGTGTGGTTAGGGAAAGCTTCATGGAAAGAGTAGGATTTTAAGGAAAAATTTAACACTAGACAGAGAGGAGAACATTCTACATGAATGGAATGGCACAAAGTCATGGTAGCAAGAAAGCAAAAGATATATTCTAGGGATACTAAACAGCTTTCTTTGAGCTTCCTAAGGTCAAGGATGATATACATTTTACATTTGCTTTCTCAACATGCCAAAGATGTACTAGCTAGATGTTAAATGCGTATTTGTTGAATAAATTCATGAATGACCTGTTTATTTGGCACTGAAGGTTCATGTGAGGACCTTGAAAGAGAGATGATTAGAACTTCAGGCTCTAGTGGAGGGGATGAAATGACATGCAAAAACTGTTTAAATGTGATTATTCTTATTCTTTTTTTTAAAAATCCTCACCTGAGGATATGTTATGGTTTTATTGTTTTTTTAGCAGTAGAGGAAGGGAGAGAGAGAGAGGAACATCGATGTAAGAGAGAAACATTGATGTGTTGCTTCTGGTATGCATTGGACTGGGAATGGAATCCACAGTCTGGGCATGTGCCCTGACTGGGAATTGAACCAGCGACCTCTTGGTTCATAGGTCAATGCTCAACCACTGAGCCATGCTGGCCGGACAATGTGATTATTCTTGATACTGTGGGAAAATAAATTGGAAAGGAGTCAGAGGCAGGAAGATCAGTTAGGATGCTAGTGTAGAAGTTTAGATGAGAGATGCTAAAAGACTAAACCAGGACCAACATTGGAAGTGGAAGACTAAAGAGAATGTGGTCAAGTCTGGAAGGATTCAGAAACCATCCTCCCCCGCCCCTGCCCCATAGAAATAATAATTGAAACTGTGAAAATGTATAAAATAATTGAGACAAAAAGTTCTGTTCATCATGTTTTCACAAAAATAGAGAGAAAGCTAGACAGTTGGAGGCATCTTTGGGAAGGAGAGAATACATTACAGGGCCACCTTTAATGTCATCTGGTGTTGTGACCAGATGTTTACTTGTCTTTTTCTTGAGAGATGAGGTTAAATAACTCTCTGGAAACATAAAAGACCATATGCTCAGCCCTCTGTAAATCTTGTCTTCTCCCCTGAAGTCCAGATCCTGACCAGTACAGTAATTTTCATGGAAAATTTTTAGCTCATCTGGCTGAAAGAGATGGAGTCTATCCTAAGTAAATGTGTGTCTTCTCAATGTTCAGCTCCCTAGAGCAGAATGAGGAAGGGCTTGGGCAGTTCTGTTGAGGCTAGCTTAAAGTGCCCATGCTTCAATGCAAGCGTGTTTTGCACCTCTTTATGAAAGACTAAGAGCCTCAGCCTGGGAAGTGGGTGGGTGGGGTGGACAGTGATTTGCTCCTGAGCCCCAGGTGCTTCACCTGACTTTTTCACAACTCCCCACCCTTTTTACCTTCCATCCAGAGACCTCAAAGCTCTAAACAAGCCTTGATACTCCCTGACCCCCTGAGTCATCTGCATCCATTTTCCCAGACGAGAGGTGGCAGTGGGATGCCATGCATGGGGATGGGTGCTTTGGGGTGGGTGGAGTGGTGGTGGGGCAGCCACGGAGATCCAGGTGCCCCTTCCCAATCATTGGGCCAGACAAGGGGCAGGTATCAAGGTGGCTCTATGTAGTTTGGTTTCAGCTCATCGTTTTGAGGTTGTTTTATGACTGAAGAGACTTGGATAAAGAGTCTGAGCTGGAGAAATTGAAGAACAAACAAAGCTGTAAAAGATGCCGATAAAATTCCTCCTCACTCAGAATAGTCTTTGGAGCTTCTCTCAAGAATCTCAGAGTAGTCTGGAAAGGCTAATGAAGTCTCACAGCCCCCAGTGGGGACTGGGACTGGAACGGGGCAGGACCAAGTTAGGAGAAGGGAGCATTGAGGCAGATCTCTTTTCTCTCCCTCTTCTTACAAGGGGCCCAGGGATTCAAACAATTAATTTGGAGTTTGAATTAAGACTGAGGGGGAAAAGGGGGATGGATAATGGGAAATATTGATATTTTGTAAGACCCCCTTTCTTTATTATGGAGTCCTTGAGATTCTACATGCAGGATAGGTGATGAGGACCCTGAATGGAAGAACATTAAGAATGGAAGGTAACCAGCTGGGAATGAGAGGCTCTGGGACTGTGAAAATAGTGGGTATGTGTGGGGGGTGGTCTGAAGAATGGGGCTAGATGGGGTGAAGGCACTCAGAGGATGGCAGTCTGAGGGTGACTGAGTCTGAATTGGGGGCTTATGAAGCTAAAGGATCTGTATTTGGGGACCAACAGAACAGGAGCTCTGGATGAGGTGACTCTGAGAATAGGGAAAGGGGATCATAGGGATGCTGAAACTGGATGGTGGGGATCAGGAGGAGTCTGCGAGGGAAGATGAATGTGATAATCTGGGAGAGAACCTCAGCTGAGGTGAGTGGTTAGAAAGCAAGGGGTCAGACTCCCCCACCCCCAGCTGTTTTTCTGTTCTTTATTCCAAAAGAATTAGTGTATTGGCCACAAAGAGAAACCTTGTGAGCCAATATGACTTAGAGGTGGGAGGAAAAGAGTTGATGGGGGAGTGTGTGCAAGGGGGAGCCTTAGAGACTGTTGGTTTCCATGGTGATGGCCGAAATGATTATTTCTGTTCTCCTGATTTCTGCAGCAGGTCAGGATGAGCTGTAAGGAAAAACTGCTACCTTTTCATCTCCTCAAAAGAATCCAGATCTGGGGTAGAATGGGGAAGGTGGTAAAGTTAGGGATCTTTGGCAGAGGCAGAGCCTCTAGTCCCAAGGTTAATAATCTGCTCTGACATCTCTAGGTACATTTAAGAAGTCTGTGGATGGAAAGAATCAGTAGAAGCCAGAGTCCCTTCTTACCGGTGGGGCTGTCTGGGGTTTCAGGAAGTGCCATCAAGCAGTGCCTTCCTAATCTGAGTGTAGACAAATGGACCTCTCCTATGAAACCAGAGACTAAGTTTGGGTACCCGAAGACCAACGATCCTTCCTGACATTTCCGTTGCAGCACTAAGAACCTATTTCCCACACACCGAGTCTCTCCAGCTCTTCAAGGAGCTTCAACACAGTCTGGCTACTATTGGGCACAAGAGATTGAATCAGGGAAGAAAAGACTGATGATGGTGGGTGGGGAGGAAAGGCCAGTGAAGAAGCTGTTGCTTCTGTTATATTCAAGTGTCAAATGTGTAGTGCCTTGATCTTGTAAAAAGCCTGGCTGTACAATTCTATCTACTTATCCTGTGATGGCCAGAGAGCTTGAGTGACTTACCAAATGACACCTGTCCCACTGGGGGTTCAAGTTTGCTTCCTACCCCAGAGTACCCTGACTTTTGCCCCAGTCATAGCCCCTTTGTAATCAACTGTGAGTTGAGATGGGTGCCCAATATAATGAGATCATGTCTTAGGCACAGTAGCTTCTATGTGCTCCCCAAATTCCTTCCACCTGCCTGACTTGTCTAGTGACTTTAGAGTAAGGCAGCTGCCAAAGCTGGCTCCTCTATTCTCGATTTGCTGTGGAATGTTTGCTGAAAAACTATCTGTCTCCTGCTTGTCTGTGCTGTGCTCAGTTCTTCTTAGCCATCAAATTCTTAGCACCTAACATAGCCCCTGACTTACAGGATCCCCGAGAAGGTACCTCTTCCAATAGGAGGCACCAACTGTGGGTCGACAAGGGAATGCCTCTTGCACAGAAGCTTCCCCACACCCTTCTTTTCCCTTGTGACCCTGACCCCATTCTGGTTCCACTGGTAGCCCTAGTTCTCTTGCACCTGTGCTGCCTCCCTCCAATGCCTATTTCTCCTTCTGTATACCATAGTTCTTGTGCCTTTCCCTGTGTCCCTGCAGCTCTCGTCTCCTTCCTCCAGTTCCCTTAGTCTCTGCTCATCTCCTGTACAGTGTCCCTTAGCCTTGCCTACATTGTTCTCCTTTTCTCCCTCCCCCTTCCTTTATCAACTACTTATTGAGTACCTGGAACGCCAGGCCCTCTGGTTGTTCTGAGGGCATACAGGCTCTGAGCCACTTGAAGAAGCACCAAGTACTCAAGACACAAGTACTTGAGCAACTTTGACATAATGTGACAAGTGAAGACCCTGGACCTTCTTCCTCAAAAGCCCTCCTTTAGCTGTGACAAGTTGGATCGACTCATATCCCTTAGCAGTGCGTCCCACTGTTTCACAATTCCTGCAGACGGTCCTTCTCAAGGCCAACCCTGGTTACTACTGCAGTTAAGGGCATTCTCTGGCTTTAGTTTACTCACCTATACTTTTTTTTTAATGAGCATCATAATCATAATGCCTACTTTCCCCATGTCCTGGAATGTTTGTGAAGATTGGTTGAAATAATGGGTGTAAAGTTCTCTAAAGCTTTGTGAACGTTACATAATGACTCCCTCCTAACTTCTCAGTGGAAATGGAGGAGAGCTTTTTTCTCCTACAAATAGAACAGCTTAAAAGATAATTTTAAATAATTATGAAGTGCATCAACTTCTACTCTCTTTTCTATTTACTCATTATTTGTAGACGGCAATTCTTTGATCTTTGTAGCCAATGAGAGTCATGTCCCTTAAAAAAACAAAACTGTCCTTGAAGAAAACAAATGCTTTTTACTGTAGTACCAGGGATTGAGGGCAGACTTCAGACAGGAGCCCATAACCATCTAGGTATGAGGACACAAATAATAGGGGAACCCCCTCCATCACAACACAGCTCCTTTGCTTTACCGTTGGAGAAGGAGGATTGCTGTGATGATCCAGGAGGAGCCCGAGGATTACATGGGAGAGCGGTAGTGACGCTTGATCCCAGATGATGGATTTCCAAAGAGAAATTAAGAGTTTGACTAGGCTGCTCTGAGTCAGAAAATATTATCAAGCTCTGCTCCTGTTAATAACTTAAGAGCAGCTGCTGGATTCACCCCATTACCTTCAGAGGGTGGAGGCAGAGAGCGGGGGCAGGAGCTGCTCAGGGGCAGAGAACTTTCCGGGATGGGAAGCCAGCCTCTTCCCAGGTCATTGGAGCCCTTGCAGTCTGGGCTCACCCTGATGGATAGGTGGCAATGGGGTATCCATTCTCGTGCTTCCCCATTGGACGGGTCAGCATAACAGATTTCAGAGCAACTGCCTGAGTTCTCCAGGGTTTCCTTTCCCCTCCACTTGCCTCCAAACTGACCCAAAGGGAGGTTTTTGGTCTCTCAAACTCGCTTCTCAGCCTTCATAGTCCTGTCAGGGATTTCTTCCAGTTGTCTATCTTTTTTTTTTTTTTAATTCTCATCAAACGATATTTTTTTCCATTGCTTTTCAGAGAGAGTGGAAGGGGGGAGAGGGAGAGAGAGAGAGAGAGAGAGAGAGAGATCAATCTGAGAGAGACACATCGATTGGTTGCCTCCTTCATGTGCCCCGACAGGGGCCAGGGATTGAGCCTACAACCAAGGTACCTGATCTCAGCTGGAATCAAACCTGGGACCCTTCAGTCTGTGGGCTGATGCTCTAACCACTGAGCAAAACCGGCTAGGGCCGGTTGTCTATCTTGAGGCTCATCCTTTTTTGGTACAGCCTCCTTCTTCACAGCCTGTGCCTGGTGGGAATACTTACACACTGTCCTGGGATTCTGTGAGTGTGGCCCTTTCTCTAACCCAAGCCTGAACTTTTTATTTTTTCTCGCCCTTTGTAGTCTGTGCCTTCCATGCTTCTGACTTTAGGCAGAACGGTTTCTTTGCTCCTCTGGCCTCCGAGAGTAGCCAGTATTTTCTTCAAGGAAAGTTTTGATAGTTGGTAGGTTGTTTTGGGTTTTTTTTCCTTCTCTACCAGTTCAGGTCATCCCTTTTCTCTGTAATTCACTTGTGGAGCCAGAAAGCAGCTACGTGTTCCCAAGGACTCTGAGCCTGGGCTTTTTAAGAGGTCACGTTCCTTCGCCTGTCGTTAGCCTGGTTCTTTCATCTGCTGGCTGCTGAGCAAGGGGATCCATGCATGGCACCGGCAGAGCAGCTCCTAATGACTCAAGATGAGCAGGTGAAGCTCAAAGGCACAACAGAAACCCATTTGTAATGTGGTTGTTTTTCTTTCAAATCCTTAAGAACATAAGCAACCTATATTATGGTAGAAGAGCAAAGTGGAGGGGGGTGGGGTTCGGGGTTGAGAGATGGTTCAAATTTTATTTTGACTTAAGGAGGCTCATTTTTTAGTTTCTCCTCCGCCTAGGGAGGGTTTGGATCTTAATCATGTTTAGATAGTAGTGCCATCTTCTTATGGCCTCTGCCTCCACTATTGCTTTTTTATTATGGCAAAATATACATAGCATAAAACTGACCATTTTAACCATTTTTAGGCATGCAGTTCAGCTGCATTAAGTACATTCACATTTTTGTCAACCATCGCTACCATCCTTCTCCAGAACTTTTTCACCTGCTCAAATGGAAATTCGGTGCCCATTAAACAATAACTCCCATTGCCCCCTGACCCCAGTCCCTAGCATGCCTCCTCTAGGATTTGACTCAGCTTCTTAAAGCACTATTCTGACTAAAAAGGCTCTATTTCTTCTGTCAAATCTCAGCTCCTAGATTGTATTTCAGGACCCTTCTTCACTGGCCCATGCAGACTCACTCCAATGATCTTCTATCATTCCTTGGCACATGAGTCCCTCTCTGAGAGTCTATTCTGAGCCCGTACCTTGCACCAGTGTCAGTCTTTCCCACCTGATCCTTTGCATGTGTGGCCCCTCCCCCCTTCTCCCCTCAGTGCAGTTGGCCCTTGCTCTCATATCTGTTCCACACTTCTTCTGCCCTGATGTCCTGAGATGCCCAGTCTCTCTCACTGACCCTCCTCCCCAAACTCCATAATATTCTGCCTGGTTGCTCTTATTCTTGCCTCTTTATTTTCTTGTCTTAGTTCCTTCTGAGACTGCAGGCAACCTCAAGGCAGGGGTTTCTCCCTGAAGTCCATTTTGGGTTCATGTACTCTGTTCCGATCCTCAATACTCACAATGCAGGCTGGGCTCTAGTGGAATTAGCATCACTCAGAAGCTTGTGAGAAATGCAGAATCTTAGGCTCCACCTCGGACCTACTGAGTCAGAATCTGCATTCGAAGATCCCCAGATGATTGACAGGCACATTCAAGTGAGAGAGGTGGTAAACAATTTATATTGCAGGTGTACATAAATAAAAGCTATCTAAGTAACACCTCTAGACTAGAGCCAAACTGGATATTTTTGAGGAGAGGGAAAAAAGAACTTTTGTGTCCTTTGAATTTATGAGCCCCTATCAGAATTTCCTAGAAAGCTGGGATCTGACTCCAAAGCTGAGAAGGAACTGGAGTCAGTGTTCTCTAGGGAAAGGCATGGGAACCTCCTTAGCTGCCTGTCTCGCAGTTAGGTGGAACGGGGGCAATACTCCCTAACATTCAATTTGAGGTCAGCTGATGGTGTTTCCCCAGAATTAGCACTTGTCCCCAAGCAGACATTTGTCACCAAAGTCCTGGGAGAATCAGAACTACAGGTCTCAAAATAACCTTCTTGTTTCTGTCTCCATAGCTCGTGCTGATTCATATTTTGTAGGAGGTTTGACTATAGCTGGGAATGGCTGAGGAGCTGGTGTAATTCTCTCCTTCCTCATCCCACTGGGAGGGAGTGAGGAGAGGCATGAAGAGTGGAGACAGGGTGTGGGAGTCAAACCTGTTCTTCACATAGCAATCACCTCGTCTCACTCCTTGCTCTCACTCCACAGCTGGGAAAACTAGGAGCCAGTCTCTGAGTCTGCTTGGCTCACATCCAGCCTCCCTCTTTTTTTGTTCCTTTTCCTTTTGGGAATCAAAGGGAGCAGGTAACGTCTCCCTCTGCTCTCCCACTAGCAGATATAGGAGAACTGTGAGGTACTGAAGCACGGGCTGGAGGAAGGAGTTTGAAATTCTTTGGGCCAGTGCCTTACTCTCCTTGGTTATCTTCAGAAGAGAATGCCAGGAACCACTGGCCTTGCTGCTTTTATGGCATAAAGAGGTTATAAAGTAATGGACGGCAGAGTAGTCTGAGGGTAAACTGGGAAGAAGAGGTGGTCTGTTGAGTGGGAAAATAATGTAAATGAGAGGTTTCTCCCTAGAGTCATGGGAAAAGATTACTCTGAGTCTTTCTTATGTTTTTCTAGCCCCCTGGGTCTGGATTTTTCTCTATTGGTGGAGAAATATGTTTCTCAGTCTTCTCCTACTGGTGATTCCTAGAGCAGTGGCCTTGTGTACAGCTTGAGCCAAAGACCTCATGTGTATCTCTTGTCATCTCCAAAAGTATTTACCCTTTGAAGCAGTGCCCTTTGAATTTTACCACAAGCTACAATCCAATCCTTGAGGGTTATTGCATGACTAGAAGTGGCAGGGTGAGGCACTAGGGCCTGGTAGTCAGGACCAGGAGGGGGTAGCCTAGGCTCTCAGGATAAAGTTAATGAGTTTTCAGTATTTCAGTCATTCAGAGTAAATAATAACACCCTTCATTTCTCTCTTCTCTGAGGTGTGACGTGGGGTTGTTTGTTTCATCTGTTACCAGAATATCTCACTCTTTTATATTTTAACCAACTCTGGGCCCTTAAAACAACTGCTCTAGCAGTTGTTCAGTATTTCTGTGTCATAAGTTACATGCCCATTTCCCCCATAGGGTGAAAGCTCCCTGCAGGCGAGGACTGGCATTTCCCTTCTCTTGATCTCACTTCATACTGATGTCAGTATAGACTGGCTGATGAGAGAATTTAAGGAGAACCCATCTTTCTACTTCAAAGGGTATCTAAGATGTTGACTTACTGACACATAATTCATTTATGAGAGAAGTCGTAGTCATTTTTTTAAGACTCCTCAACTTCTAGGTCAGGTTGTGTTGGTTCAGTTGAGCAAAACTTCTGAGGAGGCTGTAGCTATCTCAGGCTTCTCTCTAGAGGAGATTCAATGTTTTGGGTACTTGGAGTTGGGGAGATATTGGTGATGACAGGAATATGAAGAAAAGATGAAATTTTAGCCAGGAGAAGCTATCTCAGGAATCTGTAATGAGTGTGTGTGTTGTTATTTTTTTTTTTCCCAACAGGCTGCATAATTTTTACGACCAATTATTCCATTTGTAATGACACTGAGATAACAGAGATCTCATCTCATGCTCCATGGCACACGCCAGGCACTCATGGGAGCTAGAAGACACCATCCCTTATACAATAATTGGATGACTAGAGAATTTTAACCAGGATTCAGTTCTAGCAGGAGAGATAGACATGAGTGATAAGGAAAACTTTGTGAACAGGAAAGGTAAGGTAAGGTAAGGTACTGGAAAAGGGCATGGAAAGAACTGTAGTTTAAAATGAGAGAGATTTATTGGGGATAGAGAAAAGAACTGTCTTCCACCCTGAGAATTTTGTGATCCCACATAGCTTCTGATGGTGTCATTTACAGGTTTTTTTGGCTGTAAAGATTGTGTCATACAAGCCACAAGGAGCCAGTCTTTTCCCTCAAAGGATTTGAAGGCTCAATAGAAAGGACTGGCTTTAGGATGTTTAAGAGGTTTAGAAAAGACTAGGTTGAGACTGGAGGGGAGGATGCTCTTCTTGGGACTGGTGGTTCTCTTTCCCCTTATACCCAACTTTTGAGTCAGGACAGGGCTGATGATCTTGACAAATCTAGGAATTTGTCCATCAGGTCTGAAAGCAGGTTAAGGATTGACATCTAGTTGCTCCCACTGATTACCTGCTCCTCTCTCCATAATTTTCTCTAGGGCATCTACTTGCCCTCTTAGCATTTTTCTGTCTGTTTTTTCTTATGCATTAACTGTTAAGGGTTGGATATTCAAAGCCAGCAGGCCTGGGTTTGAATCCTAGCTCTGACATTTAGTATTGTATTGTATCTTTGATTTTATTTCCCCACCTGTAAAATGGGGATTATAAGACCTACCTCTGAGAGTAGTCTTTTAGGATTAAACAAGAGAATGTTAGTTAAGTGAGGGCTTGACACTGAGCAAACGTGTAGTAAAAGGTACTTAACAGCTTTATTTAGAATTCACTCTCTCTGCTCCCTGGGCACTTTTTGATAGATAAAACCAGGGAGAGAAAGAGTGATGGCCATGTAGGTGGATTAAGAGGTTGACTGCAAGAATAATGTAGGGATAACAGGAGAGACAGACACTATGGGGACAGAGAAACAGATAGTGAAAACCAGGCAGAAGAAGAGAGAAAGGGAAAGCTACAAAGATGGACAAGGGAGAGAGGAACAGTGAAAGGGAAGTGAAATAAAGAAGAGAAATAAAGTCAGATGGAAAGACAGAGACTAGTGAAAGCCAGACAAAGACTATCAGAGGACAGAGATGGAGAGTTCAGTTGTGGAAGTGGGCATAAGATCTCTGGGGCAAGAGCTTTTCTGCTTTCTTCTTGCCCCTTGGTATCGTGAGACTTGAGTGTTAGGTCCCTGGTCCCATCTCCCATTCCTCCTCGCAATCCAGTCATCCTACTCCCAACCCAGTCATCACAGATCTGCCTCTACCCTGAAGCTTGAGCAGTCCTGCCCCCTTCCTGTCTTCTTACTTCATCCCACACCATCTTAGTTACCCAAGTCCATAGGGATTTTTCATTTCAAACAAAACTGTTTGGAGTGCAAAAGCATCATGGTGTCAGCCAGTCAGTGCAATAACCAGGTGTAGTTTTACAGTCTCTCCCCCCAACTGTAACAGCACTTTCATATATCTCTGGCTGCGACAGGCAATTTTCTTTCAAAGATTGTTTTTTCTGGAGCCTGTGATTTCTACTCTTGCCTCCAACCTCTGGGATATTAAAACGGGGTCAGTGGCTCTTGGCAGGCTTGCCGATTTGTGGCCATTCCTCAGCTCCTCTGTTCACCCTCCCTTGTCGCAGCGTCTCTGATCTTGGCATCCCTCTGCCTCTGCACCCCATCTAGCTGGGCTAGAGGAAAATGGCTTCTGCAGTCCTCCATGCTGAGAAGTTTTGCCACATGTCTAACCTTAAGAGCTGAGGTTGAGAGGGGTAGGGGCGTGGATCCATGAGAAGATTCATCTTCGAAGCCTCTCCCCTGTTCTCCATGGTACCCCCTCCCCCCGTGTTGTTCTGGGATGGAGCTGTCAGTTCTTTCCCATAGAAGTATTGCAGCTTATTTTCCAGGGGGCACATTTTGAGGAAATGGGTGAATAGAACTAAGGTTTAACAATAAGGAATTTTTCTCTGCTAGACACTGGGAGTGGGGTGGGAAAATTTGGGCAATAAAAGGAATTCCCATATAGATTAAGCAGGTTAGGGGAGAGCTGGCATCTGGGGAGGGGATACGGCAACATTGGGATCCTGGCTCCCCTGAGCAGAGACTCTGATTCTGCTCTTGCTGCCAAAGGCAGTCTCTTCCCACCAAAACCAGTCTCTCCCATTGTTTGCTGGTATGGTATTTGCTGGCCAGCAAAACCCCCTTCCCTATCTCACCCAGGAAGTGTCCTTTTTTTTAGAAGAAATACCTGTGTCTGCCTTTGGGGTGACCCATTTTAGGATTTCTCTATTCCTTTTGCTGGCCCATGGCCTGATGCAAAATCCTTCCTGAAGTCTAACTCCTACTCCTCTTGCTTTGCTAACAGATCGAATCCTCTTGAAAAACAGTACAACGCACACATTCCCCCTCCTCACTCATATCATCCGTTGTTTTTATTAAATAAAAGTAAGTGGAGCTATAAGATGTGACTGGCCTGGATCCCGGCTTCATAAAACAAAACTAACACCCTCTTTATCAAAGGGCTGAGGCATCCAGAGAAGATTTCTTAGGCCATTTTGCTGTCACGTAAATGGGAATCAATATTCAATAAGCCCTTGATGCACTACACTAGAGGTTCACTTAATACCGGCTTCCAGTACAGTAAGTGGCGTTGATATAGGGAGGGCTTGTTTGTAAAATAACACTGCAGCCCTCACCTTCTTGATATTGGATCTGGCTTCCCCTAGGAGAGAAGATTCAAGACTCTGAGTGAGCAGGAGAGTCATTTTGCCAATTCCACTGCCTCGGGACAGACTCTCCTATAATCTAGCTTGAAAACGAAAGAATTTGATGCTTTTAAAGCCAAGCAGTCTAAGAGCTCCTAGAGGTTAATAGGCCCATATTCCTATTAGGAAGTTGTCCACTGTGCCTGGCCTGATTGCCTTCCCCCTTCAATAAATTAGTCAAATTGAAAACCAGTTGAAGGATAGAATTGATTCCACTACTAACATATGAGAGTAGACCCTCCAGTGCCCTTGGTGCCTGCAGTGGTGAGTAATAACACTTCGTTCCCCTCAGCCCCTGTGTTTGCTGTAGGGAGAGACTGCTGGCTGGCTGGCCCCCTGGTGGATGCACGGTACGTCTGGGTTTCCCTGTGTACAGTGACTGAGAGTTTGGTAGGAAACAGACCAATTAAATTATGGTCAGTTATTTAGTTTTCATTCTAGAATATCTTTGCGGGGAATTTGTAACCTTTGACTTGCTTCCCCTACACAGGGTTATTAACAAAAAACAATCTAATGCCTGCCCAAATAACACAGATAAACATTGTATAAAAACATTACATAATTCATTTCAGAGCCACATGGATTCTTAAAAATTTATCAAACATTTTGGATGGTCTGTGACATTGCTCACTATTCCCAATGTTCACAGAGTATAGGACTTGACAATTTGGGGTGAAAGAGGGAACTTAAAGAGATTTATCCTGCATATAGCCTTGTCTATTTCCTACCCCATTTAGGGGGATTGGCAGTTTGGAGGAAGCTGTGGGGAGAAGACTTTCCATTCACTACTGTTTGGGGATACACTGGAGGAGGTCAGACCTGCTTTAAGCAGTGACCTGAAATTGTCCCTATAGGAGTGATGTTCTGGCTTATGTCTCCCGGAGCCATTTAGACCTGACCTTTAGAAAGTTTCCATCCTGTCGCAGATAGCTTTAGTGAATCTAAAGCAGGAGGCTGGTATTTGGCCTCTCTGCTTGGGCATGAAGAGCAGGAGAGAGGGGTCCTACAGTGTTTGCTTGTATTAAGGTGTTTTTGTGGGTGAGCCCTCCAAGGATATTGAGTAATGGGTGCATGTTTTGAAGGAGAGAGATAAATAAACTCTGGCAGGTTTCTTGTCTTCAGAGTTCCTCATTGGTGCAGCCTAATATTCTTGGGAAGAGACCCTCAAAGGATATACAGGATTGCTGTGTTTAGAGGGGCTCAGGGACTCGATCAGCTGGCCCAGGGCTTTTACAGCCAGTTTCTGGAGTACCTAAATGAAGAAGAAGGGTTCTTGCTAATCTCTTTTTCCAAATAAGAGGAAAAGTGATAATTTAAAGCTGGAAGTGCTGAGGTTAAACTTAGCAAAGGACTTCCTGACAGTAAGCACAACATGACCACTCATTCAGAGTAGAGTGTCTTCTGTCCTCCCAGGCCTTGTTTTCTGCTGCCCTATGTTGCATACAAGGGCCAAGTGTGGTTCTAATATCTCTCACCTCATCAATCTCCAAGGGTGACTGGATAGGAGTTTCTACTTCCATCTCCCTTTCATGCTCATTCCTCTTGAAACTACATATTAAAGAAATAACAAGAAACAGGAAGTGCTATTCTTTAGTTAGAAGTACTTTCTTTGATTAGACAGGAGCAGTCTTCCCTGCTAAACCTCCAAAGAAGCTCCCTTGTTTTAATGAGGTCTGCACAGAGGATGAGGCCAGACAAAAGTCTATGAGGAGTACAGAGCATGGATTCTAGGGGATAGAACTCCTAGGGAACAGTGGGCTCTCACATTACTTTCCATGGAAAGAAGTCATGGGTGAAATTTAAAGCTTTCACCACTCTCTGATACAGTTGGGCTTCTCCCAGCAAAGGGATACATGGCCAAACGTTGTCCTAAAGAGTCTTATCATGCCATATGCTAGCCTTTTCCTTTGCAGTCTGATTTATACCGGGAATGGACCAGTTATCATTGAAGCAATAGCATCTCAACACAGGGTATCGCCAATGACCAAGCCCCTCTTCCCTCTGGTTAAACTCCCAATCATTTGGTACCTCTGGTGGTTCATTCTTGCCACAACTTGTGTTCTGGCTCAGTGTTCCCCACGCAACAGCTGATGACATCTCTTGGCTTCCCCCATCCATTCAGCAACGCCTCTCCCCCCAACCCGCCTCCTCTGCCTGCTGTTCCAGCCTGTAACCCTGATCTCATTTCCTCCTACCTCTCACACCATTCTGAGACCTCTTGCCTCAACCTGTGCCGGGGCTTCTTTCTTTGCAGCCCCTCTCATTCCTTTGGAGAGCCCACTCCTTTCTGATTTAGGATCTCCCTTGAACATTTGTATCTTCCCTAACACTTTTAGGACCAGAGGACTCCCATAGAGGATGGTGGCTCCTATCCCCGAGGTTGCCCCCAGCTCCTCAGTGGGGCGGATTTCATGCCTGGGTTGTGTGTTGTTTGTCTGTCTCAGACTTTGCAGCCCCTGAGGCAATGGCTCTGTCTTTGCAGGCTCAGGGAAGCCTTGGCAGCCAACAAATAATAAATAATACCCTGGTAACACCACCTGCAACTTGCTAATGAGTGTCTTTTCCCTGCCTCCCTCACCTCTTGGAGGCTGGGTGGGGACCCTTGAATTCTGGGCAAATGGATGCTTTCTACTTTTTTCTGTCTGGGAGAGTTGAAGTTGGAGGGTGGGGGCAGATTCTTTCTAGGCACAGAGTAATACAGAAATGACCTTGAGGAGTATGCTAAATAAAAACAGAGTACACTTCTAATATTTCTTCTGATTGCAGAGTTTGGAGAGATGGAAATCTTCAGGAGTGGGACAACAGGTCTGGGACTCTTTGAAATTCTTGCGTTCTGGGCTTTGGTTTCCAGAGACAAACTGGGGAGCTATTACCTGACCCCATCTCTTTCCTCAAGACATGTCTTTCTAAGCCATTGGATTTCTAAGATTGATACTCAGGGAATAATCTTCCTCCAACTCCACAAGTTAGCCACTAAGTGACTCTACTGTCTTCTTTTACTTTGGCAAATATTAATGTTAGTACACAAAGACAGTTTTCTTGAAGGCACCTGTACCTGAAATTCCAGCAGTTGCCACCAGGTGAATCAGTAGTGATTTGGCTTTGGGTCACCTAAAGAGAGCAGTACGGGTGTGCAATCTTGTCCATTTATGACTTTTCAAATTGTTACCAAAAATGCCATTATTTTCTGATGTAGTCTTGATTCTATTCAAAAACACATATGCTGGCCCTGGCCAGTGTGGCTCAATTGGCTGGAGTGTAGTCCTATATACTGAAACGTGGTGGGTTCAATTCCCTGTCAGGGCACATACCTAGCTTGCGGGTTCTGTCCCTGGTCGGGGAATGCACAGAAGGCAACCAATGGATATTCTTGCTCACATCAATATTTTTCTCTCTCTTTCTCCCTCCCTCTCCTTCTAAAATCAGTAAGTGTATCCTCGGGTATGGATTTTAAAAAACCCACAAAAATGAAACACATATGCCATCAGGCAAAAGCCCTTTAGACCTTTGCTGTGGTAGCTGTAGTAGCAAAAGGGAGTGAGAGGAGGATATGATTTTCTGAGGCATCTAATGCCCCATCTGAATGGTCTGTCTGAATTAGTCTGGGGTCCATTTTCCCAAAGGCAGACTTTGTGGTCTATATCAGAAGAGCCTTCCTGGATGATTTTGGATTCACTCCAGCGTAGTGACCTTTGTGGCGCTGGGGGTGGCAGGTTGGAATGTTTGCATTTACCTGATCCATGCAGCTCTTCACATGCTGTTAAGGAGGCTCTAAAGTGGAACAGACAGCAGGGTCAGTGGTCAACAGAAATCACATCCTGACCTGTACCCTGTGGCTGCAGAGTACAGTGGATGACAACTCCCTCTTCTTAGTCTGAATCCAGGCTTTGTATAGAGGCCACTTCGGTAGAAAAATTGATTTTGCCTCTTTCAATAACCAGGAAAATAAAGACCAGCTCATCCTTGCTTTGCTACCCAGTGTCACTCCTAAGACTTGAGTTTCCCAGAACCCTCCTTCTCAGGCCCCCTCTTGATTCAGGGAGTTTCCTCAGCCATCATCCATCTCCCTTAAGAGGAGATGTTTCGCTAATTTCTGCTTCTCTCTTCCAAAATTACCCTTGCCCATGCCCACTCCTCCATGCCTCCCACCAGTTCTTGGGGTGTAAACAGTTCTGTCTGGTATTTGGGGTATATGAGCTCTGTGTTGACTTAATTCTACATGACCCTGCTTGTAGACTGCTGGGGGAGGAGCTAGCTTCCTTTTCATTCCCCTGGAGTTGCGACCCAGACCTGGGCCAAGGAGGCTCATTTTCCCACGTGTAGGAAGCTGATGGGCCCCCCTCTTCTGCAACATTTGGCTCCCTGGGTTCTCTGAGTCACCCCCTGACCCTGACAGTCTGTAGCTAGGGCTAGACCCGTCAAACCAACCTCATCCAAGAGGGCTTAATGAGCACCTGGCGGCTAAGTGCTTTGAGATCTTTCAGATGAAAAGGGCTGTCAGTGGTTCAGAGGTTATTATTGTCAGGGTGGTGGCGGCGGCAATTACTCTAGATGATCAGGGCACCCAGCTCCCTTTGTCCCTCAAGGGAGTGCCAGGCTCTCAGAGGAATGGCCATCTGCTTTGCTTTATCTGCCTTGGGTTCTTATGGGGTTCCTTTTACTATTTGCCATCTTCTCTCTGTAGCTGGACGGGTAGCACTACAAAAGCTCAGGAAACTCTGAAATGCTTAATCTCTAGGGGTTGAAGTGGTTCTGAGGAGTGTAGAGCAACAGAAACCAGACTCTTCCTTCCAGGTTCTGTATCTCAAGAGGGACTGGATAGGGAGGAGCATTCAGTACTTAGGGATGGAGGGAGACCACCTCATTGACGTCTGTCTCTAGGATATAAAGGGGTGGGCGGAGGTTGGTGCAGGGGAGCCTGAGAAAAACAATTGTACTGGATGAGCATTAAAAAAAAAAGGAAACAGTTTCTGACTACAGCTGCTCAGGAGTAATGTTAGGTTTACAGAAGAGAGATGAAACATGTCAAACCAGGGAAGTGACAGAGGCATCTTCTCTGAAGCTCTCTAAATGGGGAGACTTTTCATCTCTGACTTGGATGGTTGGAGTGGAAGAGCATTCCAGAGACAGAAGGATACTGGATTTAATCTTAGGGAATATGGGCTCCTAAATGAATAAATCTGTGGGCCACAATGATATTCCACTTTTTGGCCCGAAAAGGGTAGAGTTTATGTTCTGGGCTATAGTTCCTAATAATAGTGGGAGACTGGAGAGTATTTTGAGGGTTAACTCGGAAGGAGTTGCTGCTCAGTTGCAATCACCTGGATGGGGTGGGGGGCCGAGAGAACCTTATTTCCCATCTCACCCTTATCTCCTGCATCTTTTCTCTGGGAATGAACACTCTTTCTTCACAAACCCACTCATCTTCCTTGGAGGGGGAAGGAATATCACAGAGTTTCCATTTTGTACCATCCTTCTGGGAAGTTATTTTTACTTCCTGGAAAAAAATTTTCTAACTCAGGAGAGGTGCTTTTTTGTGTTTAAAAGCCTGAAAAGAATATTTCACACACTGCAGCATCTTAAAACTCTTACCTTAACTACAGATTGTCCTCTTTTCTCCTGTTTTTAAAGCTGCAAATTGTGAATAGCACCGTCTTCTTCACTTGCACCTACACTGGATCAGTTTTTACCCTCCCAGGCTACAAGTCCTTGGGGCTTGGCCAATATTCTGCATTGTTTGTTGCCAAAAGTGACTACTGTTTGAATAATATATTTTACCCACTCTGAATTAAATGATAGTCATTACAATTATTAGAGGTTCTAGAAAAGGATTTTTAAAAAGGCACATGGCTTTGAAAAAAGAATATAAATAAGACAGCTGTGATTAATATGGAGAAGAGAAAGGTTGGGAATGGAAGAGAAAGACAGCAGAAGTAAGGAAAAGAGAAAATGCTGACCAATGGATTTAAAGCACTGAAATCTCAAGAAAAGGAGAATGCTGACCTTTCCTGAGGCCAGAGCAGAAACACCTGGGACATTAACATGAGAAATTAGGATTAGACTGAAGGAAGCATCACTGTATTGGGAAGTAGAATGAGGCTGCTTCTGAGCAAGACTGTGGAATCGTCTGTCTTAGAAATCCTGTGCAAAGGAACAGTGAAAGTGTCGGGGGAGCCAGTGCACAGAGAGCACTGATTAAAATAATCTCTTGCCACCCTCCTCCCGAGCTGTTTTCTGTCTTCCTTATCAGTCGGGATTGTCCAATCCCGCTGACTGAAACAGATTTGATGACTCAACAATGACCAATTAGGCGTTAACACATCTATCTCTGGAGCTATCTAGCCATCTTTATGGAGAACAGGATCTTAAATCTCTGCTCCTTGGGACAGCCAGAGGCTTTGCCTAAATGGTGGAAAGAGCCGTAGACATTTTTCATAATTATAATGACTTTTTACAGGGAGAGCCATAACTCCTGCTCCATAAGTCCAGTGTGAGAGGAAAGCCCATTGCAGGCTCCGTGATGCGGGGAATTGAGCCATCTGATGGCTGTCTTCTTTAGGCAGTCTGTGCTTTCCTACCATGGACAACTTTGGGGAGCAAAATTAATACAGAAAGATAAGATGATTTCTATTCTGGGAGCTCTTATATTGAGATGAGACAGATTGCAATCTTAAGGGGTAGACAGTAAGTGACAGAAGGTCAGGAAATGAATGAGTAGTACATAGCCTGGCCAGGTGCCAATGTGTATGGGGAAGGGAATTTGTGTGTGGGGGGTCATTAGTTATGGAAGGCTTCCTGGAGGAGGCAAATGTAGAGCTGAAAGGAGAAGGTCATTTTTAGGGAAGATAGCCTTTGGTAGAGGTGAGTAAATTGGAGATGTAGAGCAACTTAGGAGCACAGATCCTATTACGGATCAACAAGAGTCTTATTACCTTAGTTTTCTGGTTGATTCATTAGTTCATATTCCTATCAATTTCTTCTAATGATCCCCTAAAGTATGCCTCCAACTTCTTTAAAAATTTCATGACACCCTGGAAGCAGGCCTGAGATCTTCCTATTTTATCACCACTCTCCTTGACTCACCTTGTTTAATAATAACTTTTTGTTCTACTTCTCCTGTAAGATATATGTAAGAATATGAACTTTTTTTTTTTTCCACATTGCATTTCAGGCCTTGATTTCCTTCAAACTACTAGATAGTACTTTTCTTATTCATCTAACAGTCTTACTTTCTTCACTACACTTAACAAGCTCTCCTGGGCCAATAAGAGGCCAGCTTGTCAAAATGTAAATGATCAGCCATCTCTGCTCATTTTCCAAGCGAAGTACTTCCTGAGCCTTACCTTGTTTGATGCCTTTTTTTGGCTAATTGTGTGGCATTAATGGTCTTCAGCTTATGTTCATTCTCACTGATGTGTTTCAGTCTGGGCATCCCTGACAACAAAGCCTGTGTGTTTACACCTTCTGCTCCATTCCACACCCCTCACAGTGCAATTTAAAACCCAAATTCATAATACTACAAAGTGCTAGAGGTGAATCGTTACCTATATAATTTGATCTGTATGGACAACTTTTTTTCTTTCTTGAAACATGTTTAGAAAATTAAAATATAGGGTGCCCCCAAAATTGTATACGCACACTGAATAATTATAAAGGCAGTGTTTATTAAAATACAATTCATTTTCCAAATTGAGCTATCAGCTGTTAAAGTGTGTATACATTTTTGGGGGGACACCCAGTATATATATGACTGCTTCTACAATCCTCTACTTTGATCAACTAGACGCATTATGATGGGTGTATCTTTTATCACTGAGATTGACCTTTGATATTCTCCTAAAGGATTCTTTCTTTGATTGTACCGCTAAAAAGATAAGCTACTGTGCTTCTTTGAGTCAATCAACAAATTGCCTTATTTGTGATAGCTACTGCTCTGGACAAAGGATGCAAAATGAGTGAGACAAAGTCTCTACCTTTTAGGTGCTTTCAGGTTGGTGGGAAGATAGGCAAGTAAGCCAGCATTTACAGTAAGAGCGTGATCAGACCTGCGAGATGTGCATAGGGTTCTGGGATAAAAGGGGGTGGCATTTACTGGCCCACTAGGCAAAAGGGGGTGAGTGGTTGTGGTAACATAAAACTAAGGCTAGACACTAGGAAGTCTTTCTCAATTAGATTTACAATTTCTCCATCTATGCAGCCACGCATTGAACAATTGTTCAGGCCCAAGTAGCAACTGTGTACTAGTCACTGTGCTAGGTCTCATTTAAAGATTAATAAGATTAATCCCTGCCATCCAGGTGCTTCCTCTCTGGAGAGGTGGATAGCAAAATAAACATTTAAAATACAATATGATAAGGCCCGAGGCAGAAGCATGGGAAAGCTGACTCTTCCTTGATGAAATCCAGGTGAAATGTTGTGCTGTTTGGAATGCTTAGAAGGGAGAAAAAGAGGATAATTTCAATGACTTACCCTCTTACTCCTTTCAAGGCTGCAAATAGGTTGGTTCGAATTACACTGTGCAGTTTATTTATCATCTGGAATTTCAGCAGTTTAAGGATCCAGCATATATCAAACTTCCTGGGTCTCTGTCGGGACCCCCTTCCTAGTTCGGGAAGCAATTAGTCTGAGAGAGAACAGAAGTGAGAGTGTAGGAGCAGAATATATATCCTTTTAAAATAATTTAGTAACAACCCTAGGTAAGTGACCAATAATTTATGGAGTCTATTCTTTTTATAGAGAGATTTCCTTGCTGCTCAACCAGCAAGCTTGCCGGGTTTAGAGGATTAATCTTTGACGTAGTAAATATGCTCAAGTTGTAATTCAGTTGCAAGGATAAAGGGAACTTAGACTTGTCTTGTATAAGGGAAAAATATTAAATGGATTTGTTAAGGAACTGCCACGGCAGTCCTGATTGTTTCTTGTATCTTAGCTTTGAGACTTTTAAAACTGCAAGGGATCCCATAGGTCCTCTAATCCAAAGCCCTTATGTTACGGATGGGAAGACTAAGACCTATAGGACATGAGACGGTAGCAGACCCAGGGCAGGAACCCATGTCTCTTGAATCACTCTTAAGACTTTTAATACTACACCATGCTATATTTACTACATGTCATATTCAAACTCTAGCTTTACTTGCAAGACTCCTATCACCTTCCTTCCACTTGGTTCTTTTCTGTTCCTCCCTATTGTCTAGCCAATCCAAGCTGCTTCCTGGTCTCCTGTCCATGCTACACGGTTTTTGTTGTTGTTATGTTTTGTGTTTCTTTTTTTGGCCTCTAAAGGCTGGGATCCCTTAAGCATGTCCCGTCCCCAGACAGGAATACCTTTACTTTCCTGTCCCTTCTGCCCCTTTCCTCTTCTCCAGCTCATCTTCATACTCCCTCTTCCAGGAAGCTTTCCTAAGTAACTTCTTCTGTTTTTTGAATGCTTCTTGGCTCTTCACCTTTTTGGCCCAATTGGTTTGCATTTGCTGCTTGGTTGCTTAATAAGCATTTTAAAGTCAGTTTGTAGATATTTATACTCTATCAATTTACTTAGATTAGGAGCTTCCTAACAGCAAAGCCTGGAATGCACAAGGGGTATCTTATATTGCTGCCTGACTACAGCTGGGATTGGATAGTCAAGAAAATCAAAATTACTTCTGTAATTGGGGAGAGGAAAGACAAAAAGAAGACTGACTTAGAGGTGGGTGGGGGTGGTGATACTACTTAGAGGCTGGGGGGTATTTGAAATAACTCCTTAAGGTTCTTTCCAGTCCTGGTATTCTGTATCCTTGTGAACCAACTTGGATATGCCATAGCCTTAACCTGATGCTTAGCAATTTGTGGCCTGTGTTAAGTAATAAGACATCCTGCAACTAGTAGGTGGCAGATTGGTGTGTCCACTGCATGTTATGAAGACAAAAAATAGCTTGGTGAAAGGAACTTCTTATGTGGAGTGCATTGTTAGGTGGAGCACCTGGCTGCCCAGTGGATGACCTCGGTTGCCGCCTGGAGGTCTCTACCTCAGGGAAGGGAGGCCCTGAGAGCCATTTTGACCTGAGTTCAAATTCTATAGAACAAACAAGCTGATCTCTTGCTCCAAGGCCCAGTCAAAGAGGCTCCAGTGTGTTTATTAACTTTTGCATGTCCCTGCCCTGGAGAATAAACAAACAGCTAAACCTGACTCATTCCCTCTACCAACTGTGCTTAATTCCATTGCTGGGGTTTGCCAGGAAAGATCCCTCAGACCCTATGGAAATAAGAGAACCAATGTCTATAGGTCTTTGGTCATATACTCCTACTCCTTTTTCGCCATGTAACATTAATTCTCCTTGGAGGTGCAGAAAACTAGAAGTAAGTTTGAATTCACTTGGCTTGGGCTCTCTCATTGCTTGAGATAAATCATCTTGCCTCACTAATTCATTCATTCAACAAATATTTATTGAAGGCCTACTATGTGTGAGGCTCTGTCTCCTCTCGTGATTGGAGCTTGCCAACTTTTTTTTTTTTTTGAGTATTTATTAGCTTTTAAAAAATATAATTTATTTAATAAAAGTTTATATAATTTAATTTTAAATAATGGTTGTGTTTAATAACTAGCTTCAGAAATTCTTGAACATTTTACAGTCAGCTCTCGGGAGTGTATGAACCAGTTGCAGCACACTGCTGGCTTGATGCGATTTGACCCAGTGTCCACTGTCAGACAAGATTTCCAAGAAGGGCCCATACTTCAGACCTTTCCTCCCAGTGTCACTGTCCCTCCCAACCAGGGCCTTGGGGCTTGCCAACTCTTGATATGGACAACGTTGATGCTTCCATCTTTTAACTAAATGATTTGAAATCCCCCTTTCCGAGCAGCTTGTTGTAATAATAATAATAATGATGATAATAACCTTTTCTCTCCTTTTCCACCTTTGGAAGAACTTGGTTTCTGAATCCTAACCATGTCTTTCCCTTAAGCCTTTGATCAATCATTTCTGTCTCTTGGGATATCCCCACCTTGCTTTTCATCGAATCCTGCTCATATTTTCCTCCAAGGGAAAGGAGGAAGCCTTATGCTCATGTTTGTGCTCAATTCATTCCCTCTCTGTTTTAGAAGAAACCTAACTCAGACCCTCCTCCTTATTGTGATTAGAGGTGCAATTGGGTTGCCTAAACTGTGTAATCCTCAAAACATCATGTCCCATATGATGTTAATAGGGGTGTCTTTAAAAAGTATTATATCAGGTCAGTTTAGGAAACACTGGACTAGACAAAACTAAACTCTTAAACTGCAGGACTTCTCAGAACCTTTAACATGTTAATACACATTTTGGATCTCCAAGAGAGAACATAATATGCAATATTATTAGTCTACAGAACAGTTTTTAAAGAAAAAATCTCATCACTCTTTGGGATATTAGTGAAATTCAATTTGGGAAATGCTGATATAGTTGAAGGGATATTGGTCTAAGAGTCAGGAACATGGAATTGCCCCCCTTTCTGCCATTAATTTTTCTAGGTGACTCTGGGCAAGTCACTTCACTTTTCTGGATCTCAATTATTTTACTTGAAAAATGAGTCATCCCACAATCCTCTTCTAGTTATGACATTATAGATTTTTTAAAAATTCTGTTTCTTTCTTTATGTTTGTCTCTATTATCAGTCTGAGAATCCCTACAGTGGTATTTCATCTCTTTTACTCTGTGAATGTTCCTGAAACTTCTAAGATAGGATCCATCCAGAGATCAAGTGGGGCTAGAATAAAAGTACCCAACAAGTGTTAGGCACTGTACAAAGGCATCCATAGACATACCCAATCCCCTAAGAATTAGAAACATAAAATCTAAGATAGACATCTTGACATAACCATAAAAGACACATAAAAATGGAATAAAACATTAAACCTGTGTAAGTGATTAAAGAGGGCTGGAATAAATGCATGTTAGACATTACAAGAAAAAAACACTATAGAAAAAAAAATGATTGTTTTATCTGCAGCTTAATGTTTTAAGGGAAAGATCTGAGAAGGCTCCTTGGAAGAGAGGAGCACTGATACCAAGAGAGGAAAGAGGATATTTTCTGCTGATGTGGTGGGTGAAGAGAGGGGAGTATCCCTGGTTTATGGGGCAACTTACTTGGCTGAAAATTCAAAGAGAATGGAAGAATGTTCATAGGGGAAGTATGATGAAATATAGACCACATACTGGGAGTCAGTCAGGGTAAAGAGGAGCTTGACCTGGGAAAGTAGGTCAACACAGATTTCATTCCCAGTGATCTGTGGTGACGTTGAAATCCCAGGATATTTGGGCAAGACATGCACATGTATGGATGCCTTGGAGACAGACAGATTCCCTAGTGGGTGGCCCAAACCTTTTGCCTTCTCTAGCATTGGGTGTGATGGGCTAAAGCCCTAGATTAAGTTCATGCCTCTGGGCATTGTCACTTAGAGAAGATAAGAGTGATGAGCAGAGACTCTTATCTTTATAGCTGTTCTTATTTGATTTGTTGTGTGTGCGCGTGTGTGTAGTCTGTATACATCTGTTTATGTGTATGAATGTGTGCTTAGACGAGTGAGTATGCGCTTGCACATATATATGGCAATGTGGCCATGTTTTATATATATATGTGTGGGTTTGCAAAGTGCTTATATGTCCATCTATGGCTGTGTCAATTATAAAAGGGTGAGGTTTAATTTTATGTATGTATGTAAAATGGTGTGTGCACTACATATGTATATGAATAGTGGTCTATTTTATATACATGAGACATGTATTCATACATATACTTTATGTATAAATGTTTATATGTATTTACATGCCTGTATCTTATCCTGTATCTGAGTTACTTTTTATATTTCTTTCCTTAAGGAGTGGATTTGTTTCATTAATTTACCAAATATTTATTGAGAGCCTACTATGTACAAGGTACATGCCTATGCATGTACATGGGGTGTGTCTGTGTTTGTATACATGTATGGAAAGTGCACACGAACTTATGTATATGTCAACAAGTTTATGAAATGTCAATGTGTCTTTTCTCATCTAATTTTTAAATCTTGCTGTGCATGTTATTATAAACTCTCTGAAATATTTGTGTAAAAAGCAGGAGATAACTAAGTAGGTTTCTTATAAGCATTTAATGTGGGTATGTCTGTGTGATATACAATGGCCTGTTCATTATCCGTTTGCACTTCCCTCCTAGGCCTTTGTGCCATCTCACCCTACACACTTCTTGCTCCTGCGGAGCTTGGAAAACTACCTGAAACACTATGGTGAGTAAAAGGCCTGTTTCCCTTCCTGGTGTGAGCAACCAGGAAGAGAGGCTGGGAGAGAGTCAACAATGGATATTAAACTCTAGATGTTTGAGGTTTTTCTTTTCTTTTTGTCTTTCTCTGGCCTCATCTTTTCTACCCTTCAACCAGTTTTCCCAATCCCTCGAAAGAGAGGCTCAGGTTTTCTTTGCCCCAGAGAAACCAGAAAGAGAGCAAAAGAGATTTTGCTCCAAGGGAATCTGCTCCCATTTTATGGGGTTCGTCAATAATGTTCCTTCATTAAGATAGCATCTCAGCAGAATGAAAGAAGCCTCTGCTCTTTGAGAAAAGAGTTGTTTTTTCTTGGGGGTGTGTGAGGGGGGCATTAAAAAAACCTGTTTTTTAAAAAAGTACCTCTGCTGCAAGGAAATGTGTTATTATTGTAATTGTCTGATGCTAATTATACTTATTACTATAATAACCATTTTGTTGTAACAAATGATGTAATCCTCTTTATTTCTGTCACTGCCAGAGGTGAGTGGTGTGTCTGTAGCAAGAGGGGATTGGGGAGTGCTCTTGGTGGGGAGGCGCAGTCCACCCAGTGCCAAAGGGGAAGCTTGCGCTGATGAAGGGCTTTGCGCTCAGGGGGTGAGGGATGCAGGGCAGAAGATATCCCGACTATTTTATTCCCCAATGTCTCGCTGGAATTTCCCACTTTAGGCCTTCTTCTGAAAGTATTTAATCATTCAGTCAGACCTTCATTTATTCATTCAACAAACATTCATTTCGTACTTGCTATGACCCCTATATCAGACTCAGCCCTAGTGATACGAAGTAAGATAGGATCTTTACTGTTGAGAAGCCCACAGGGTAGTGGTGGAGCCTGATCTGTAAACATTATTTTCAATGAACTAGGGCAAGTAAGAGAGGGGGAGGTGAATTTAAAGTGCTGTAAGAACACGTACAGAAGAGGTGAGTTATTCTGTGGGAAGCCTAAAAAGCAGGGTTCTTGGAAGAACACTAGGAGTTTGTGGCACTGAGAAAGGGAGTTGGTCATTCCAGACAAGGGAACTATGAAAGGTATGAAGGCATGATAAAGCCTGTTGTGTCGTAATATTAATATCAATAATAATAGCTAATATTACTTCACATCACGCATAGCTCTGGGCACCCGCATGTGTTCATTCACTTGATCTTCACAGCAGAGCTGTGAGGCAGTGCCGTTGAAAGACTAAGTGAACCAACAGATGGAAAATGCTTAGAACAGTGCTCAGTATGGAGTAGTAACAGCTACTTTTAAAAATTGGTACTCCTATTTAACAGATGCAAAAACTGAGGCTTAGGTTAAATAACTTGCCCAATTCCACATATCCAGTAAGCAACAATGCTCAGATTGAAAACCCAGTTCTGAATAGGCCCCGGTTTTTAACCACTCTTGTAATTAAGGTGTACAGTGCACACTAGAGAAGGGTGATAATTTGTAATGAGATTGTCATATAGTTTAGGGCTGTAGTGTGAATGGCCTTGTGTACCACTAGAGGTTTCTAAATAAGGGGAGTAACAAGACCAGATCTGTGTTTTAGTAACATAGTTCCAGAAAGCTTGGGCCATGTGGACAACTGGCCTCTAAGACAGCTAGTTCTTACTCTTAGTGTGTTTAGCTCGGCAGCTGATGCAGCCATTGGGAGCTGCATCACTGCCTTGGTTGGCTGCCTGTGAGACATGGAAAAAAGAAGAGTTGGGAAAGCTATCATGTTAATAAGATCTGGGGAGAGAGCCAAACCAAATTTCCAAGGCCCCAACATTGGGTTGTCTGAATGTATCACAGTAATTCAATATTGATAGGCCTTCACTGCCCTGAATGTGAGCAGACACTTCGGAATTTCCCTAATTTGAGGCTGAGGCCTTGTCTGTCTCGTTCACCACTCTGTCTCCAGTATCCAGCAGAGGGTCTGGCAATAGTGTTTGTTAATAAACCCATCGTATGAATGGCCATTCACTCATCCTAGAGCTCTGGGTACCCCAAGCTTGGCCTAATGCCCCCACAATTGAATTTTTCATTAGCAATCAAAGAAATTATTCCTCTTGTTATCAGTGCCCTTCTCTCCATCCCACCACACACACAAACATATATTCCTCCGCCTCCTCCCCTCCTGTCGCCTTAAGTTGAGCCACTTCCCCTTAGTGGGATTTCCAGAGCGCGTCAAGGAGAACAGTAATAATGACTAGCATTTGCTGCATACTTACCAGGCACCAGGCACAATTTTCAGGACTTTCCATGTGTTAACTAATGTCTCACAACAACTGTATGAGGAGATATTGTTATTATCCCAAATTTACAGGAGAGGAAACTGAGCTATGAAGACATCAAATAATTTGCCCAAGGTCACACAGCTGTTAAGTAGCAGAACCTCATCCAACATACCAGTGCCTCTTAAACCTTAGTAAGCATGCAGATTGCCTGGAGTCTGGTTAAAACGCATATTCTAATTCAGTGAATCTGTGGTGGGGTCCAAAATTCTGTACTTTTAATAAGCTCCCCAGGGATGCTGATGCTGTTTGTTCCACAGATCATGCATTGAGCAGTGAGGTTCTACACCTTGTTTACAACCTCCCCATATCAACCATTTTCTGACTCACTTTGTCACCAGCTGTCAGAGTTATTTCCTGAATAGACAGGGCATTTGTTTAAAACAGTTCTATGAATCATAGGAATCAACTTCTTCCTGGGAAGAAAATGGCAGTTGAAAATTGTCCAGTTGTATTGACACATCTTTGTGATCCTTGTGTGAAGAACTGAGCCTAAGCAAAAGAGGGTGGTTCTAGGCTTACTGGGTGTAGGCCCTGCTTACTGTAAGCTCTGAGCACATCTACTGTTTGATGGCTGCCAGTGGAAGCACCTCCACCCCTATTCCACTGCTGTCACTCGTTGAATTAGACCTAGGTATTTAGGGTGAAAGTGTCCCAGCCTCAGGCTTCTGCTCTAGTCTACTGGGGACAGCCTCTGGAAGTCTCCAAACTCAAATGTCTGGAATTCTCTGTTGGCCTCTTCCAAGTGCACAAATAATAAGAGAAGGCAGGAAGATGTAGGAGAACAAAGCTTCATGAAAAGAGTAGATCAATATATTTATTGACAAGTATTATTGAGGCCCTGATATTAAAAAGCAATGATTCTATCCTAACCCCCAGGCCTCAGATTAGCTGCAGGAATAGTGTTGTCTACTCTCATCTAATATCTTTTCCTAATCAAGCCTGCCTTCTCCTTTATGTCCCAGCAAGACATAATTCCTAAGATAATTCTGAAGGCAGAAATATATTTTTGGAAGATAAAAAAATGCTGCATTAAGAAGTCCAAAATATTTTATTTACTTTTTCTACAGACTTGGTGAGAGCTGTGTCACAGCTTTCTGGTCGTAGTCCAGATAGCTGGGAGTTGACTGTAGCCATCTAAGTGAAAGCTGAACCTATAAGGTCCTTTCTAATTTTAAGATTCTCTGATTTCATTTCAATCAGGCCTGGAGGCCTCTGCTGCTCAAGTGAATTAGTTAAGACCTCCGCATGGGGTCCCAGACAACTTGGGTTTTCTCTTGGAAAAACTTTAGTCAGTTCAATTCTTAGAGAGATGGAATGCCCAGTGGGGGAAGCAGAGACCTTAGTGTTGTGGGTTTCTCTTTTCCTTTCCATTTCTTCTTTTTTAAAAAATATATCTTTATTGATTTCAGAGAGAGGAAAGGAGAGGGAGAGAGAGATATAGAAACATCCATGATGAGAAAGTCATTGATCGAGCCTGCAACCCAGGCATGTGCCCTGACCAGGAATCGAACCCCGATCGCCTGGATCCTAGGTCGACGCTCAACCGCTGAGCCACGCCCGGCTGGCCCCTTTCCATTTCTTCTTATCCCCATGACTGTCCTTACAGTCCAGAACAGCACCAGCCAGCTGATGGAGTGTTCAGCTTTCAGACCCTTCTTCACTTTTCCTATTTAAATAAAAACTTAAAACTAGGTTATTAATTCAACAAACATTGGAAAGTGCTTATTATGAAGAACACATTGGGCTAGTTGCTATGGAATATAAAAAATGAATGTGAGATAATCATTGTCTTCAATAATAGCCTAGTAGAGTAATAAGTTGTGAACTGGAGATTGTATAGTAAGAGAGGTACATGTAAAGTCCTTTGAGGGTCCAAAGGAGAGAGAGCAAGTAAAGTAATGTGTATGAAAGGAATTTTTAAATTGTAAATACCCCATACATATATGCTTTTAACTTCTTAAAGCAAGGAAAAGAGAACAAGATTTGGAATTAGGAGACCTGGCCCTCCAAGTTGGCAAACTATGACCCAAGGCCTGCTTTGTACAACCCTCAAGCTAAGAACATGTTTGGGGTTCTTTACATTTTTTAAAGGATTGTATTTTTTTAAAGAAGAGTGTGCAACAGAGACCACATGCAGCTTTCAAAACTGAAAATATTTACATTTGGGTCCTTTACAGAAAAGTTTGCCGACCTCCTGATTGAGACCAAGTTTTGCCATAACTGTATGACTCTGGACAAACCGGCTAAGGAGCTGGAGCCTATCCTGTAAGCAATGCGGAGCTATTCATTAAGTGAATCAGGTGGCCAGATGCGGCGGCGGCAGGAGGGTGAATTGGAATGGAGGTTGTAGGTAGAGATGTCTAGGAGGCAATCTAAAACTCTAATCTAGCATCTAGAAAACCAGTGGGAGATGTAGATTTGGCGCTCATCAGCACACATTCAGAGACTGAAAATAGAATGGACGAAATTACCCAAGGAGAAGACCAAGGAAGGAAACTTGGGAATACCTACTTACAGGGGAGGTGGAGGAACGAGAAAAGAGTGAAGGAAGCAGAAAAAGTGACCCAAGAGGTAGGAGGAGAACAAGAGATGAACTGTATTACAGATAGAGTAGGTTGTCAACAATGCCAAATGCCAAAGAGAGGTAAAGTGGAATGAAGAATGAAAAGGGGCCATTGGCTGTGTCACTGGTGACTTTGTGAGGACAGGTGCAGAGTGGTGGACCTGGGAGTGGGAGGCAGTGTAGTGCCTCTCGGGATGGTGGTGGTGGAGGGAGGGTTGGGGACCAGCTAGGAGGCTGAGGTGGAGTGGATAACACCCATTTTGTCTACCATGCAGGGGTCTATGAGGATCAAATTAAACAATGTGTATGAAAGTGCTTTAAAAAGTTTAAAGTACTATACAAATAGAAGGCATTGTATTATAAAGTACCTTCTAGTTATAAATTTTATGAAAATATTTCTGTCCTTTCCTTGAAGGTTACAACTTAGAACCAAAGACTTTCTATGCCCTATTCTCCTCTAAACTTTCCATCTTCAAAAAATTCTGGCAGCTGACTGTGGCCATCATTTCCCAGTTTTTGACTTCCTGGTATGGATCTTCCTTCACCAACTAGGCAAATCTATTTTGCATCCTCCCTGAAAGCCTTGTTTTCCTTCACTTGGGAGCCTTCCTGGGCCACCTGCCATGATTTAAGGTTTAAGAGTTGCTTGCTTTAAAGGTTGACAGGATGCCAATGAAATTTGAACTTCAGATAAACACCAAATAATTTTTAGTGTATGTCTCATGCAATATTGGGCATGGGCATTGAGTATTTTATTTGGCAACCCAATCTCCCCTGCTCTCTTACTTTATTGGTATATGTCTCCTCCTTTAGAACTCAACTCAAAGCTATCTCTGCTCCTTTGCATGATCATTTAATAAAAAGAATATAGCCTTTTATAGAAAAACAGATCTGGATTCAAACCCTGGCCCTCTAACGTGTTGTGTGACCTTGATTAAATCTCTTCATTTCTCTGAATCTGTAAGTTACTTTTCAAGGCTCTTGTAAGGATTAAAGTAAATAATGTTTGGTGTGTTTGCCTAGGACCTAGATATTTATATAAATCTCCCCTATCCCACAGATAATTTCTTTGCTCTGCATGTATTCTCTGTTTAAATACTCACCTTGTACTTTCTTCATTTGTGTTGCTGCTTAAGTTTTCAATCTGGGTCAGAGTAGTGGGGAGGGGGTCTTATCTTCCCATGAACCAGGGGATACTCTGTCTGGGTCATTCCTTGTAGCACCTAAGGCAGGGATCTATCCACAGGGGGCCTCAGGATAGGGATAGACTGATAGGCTCCCATGTGCTTTTTTTCCTCTGAATCACTTGGAAAAAACTCAAGGTCAAGTCCTTAGGGAGCTCAAGGATGAGTCTGCCAGTCCATGTTTTCTTGCCACTGCTATGGTTTTCTGAGTGGGTTGATGGTGAGTAAGGGTGTGGTAAGTCCTTTGGTGTAAGAGGTGGGAAATGGGGGGGAGCCAGAGTAATCATTATTATTAATGTTCTTCTCTGTGACTCAGATTAATTATAAATACTCATAATTCTCTCATAAGAGAGAATTGTAGTGATGGAATACAGGTAGAAAGGCAAAGGTCTTCAATGGATTTTCTTTTTACCTCCAACTCCCAGCCAGAGTACATGACTTCTTTGACCCAGCTGGGCTTCTCTCTGCCCCCAATGCCCCTAAGAGGCAGGTGGGAGGTGGAATCTGATGCTCATGCTTCCTCTTGCCTAAAGCATACTTGCAACCATCTCCATTGTAATACCTACCCACTTCCTCTCACCCTAGCTGCTGGGGATATGGGTAAGCAGCCAGGTTATCTAGCTCTCCCAGCTCTGATTTTTATCTCAAGCCCAGGGGGGTAAAAATCCTACACCTGACCAAACTCAGTAATAGAAGGTGGTTTCTCTCACACCCCCCTTCTCTGGTCCCCTGGAGCTTATTTCACTGGAAGGGAACTGCAGGTTGATGTATTTTTAAATGGCTTTGATTTTATCACCTTGCTTAATGATTTGGCACATTATTTATTAGATGGGGAGCTTCCCAGAGGGGCCTGGCCCATTAACGTATAAATAATGTGGCAAATAGTTCAATAGAGCCATAAAAAAAGTGATTTAGAAATAAATTGACCTCTGTTTGCTACATGTAAACGAAGGCCCAGGGTCATAATGTATTTCTTGCCCTTAAGCTGGGATGGTGGGATTGGGGTGGAAAGGGATGAGTAGGGGGCTCATGCAGACACTAGATTTTTTTATCACAGAAGGTTTTTGTCACAGTTCTTTTTTCTCTGCTGTGGTTTAGGGTGTGGCAGACATGTGTTGGCTGCATCAGGCATGTGTAGCAGGGTGAATCGATTCCTATGATCTGGGGCAGCCATATGTGGTAAGGAGGGTGGGGGGTTTGAAGTAGAGGTTTCTTTCTGGACACAAATCCCTATTTGTGATTTTGTCATTACTGAGAAGTTGACTTTCAACCCAATTGTGTAGAAAGAGAAGTTGATGGTTTGGGAAGCAGGAACTTATCTGTCTTGATGCATTCTGGTTGCTGTAGTGAGCATCTTAGATGGGAACACTATCTGGTGCATCTCTCCCTAGTATAGTGCGTAGCACATAGTAGGCAGTCAGGAAATGTTTATTAAACACATATTTGCATAGCTACCATGATTGATGGAGGGAAAGAACGGTACAGATAATTTCTGAACTAGCGGTGGATAAATAATGGGTATAATAGCTAACATTCATTGAGAGCTTAGTATCCACTAGGTATTTTATTAATCACTTTTCAAATGTAAACTAATTAAATCTTTTTAATGTTTAAATTGTGAAATATGACCCATTCATTAAAGTGCATAAAGAATATATGTGCATTTTAATGAATAATGTGGCACATAGAGACACCCATGAAACCACCACTCATAAAAACCCAAGCTTTGCCAGCATCCAGGAGCCTCCATGTCCCTTTCTGATCACAATCGCTTCTCTTTACCAAAGGTAACTACCCTGTGTTTTGCAATGATAATTTTCTGGCTTTTCATCATGGTTTTAGTACCAATGTATGCAGCCTTAAAAAATATAGTTTTGCCTCTTTAAAATTTTACATAAATACACTCAAACCGTGAGTATTCTTCTATATCTTGCACATTTTACTCAGCATTTTATTTGTGAGATGCATCCATGCTGTTGCTTGTAGCTGTACTTTGCTCATTTTCATTGCTGTACATATTTTAGTGTATGTATATAGCATAACCCACTCACCCGTCCTACTGTTGTTAGGCATCTGCACCCTTTCCAAGTTTCATCAATTGAAGACAATGCTGCTCTGAAGATACTTAAACATGTATCCTAGTGCTCACGTTTTGAAGGGTCTATACCTAGTAGTGAAGTTTCTGGGTTTTAGGGTATGTGAACATTCAAATTTACTCAGTGATACCAAATTGTTTTCCAGAGTATTTGTACGAATTTTCACTCTAACCAGAATATCTGAGAGTTCCTGTTGTTCTACCGTCCTTGCCAATTCTTGATAGCCTCACAGTTTTCCAATTTGACCTTTACAATATCATGTGAAATTAGAATTATTATTATTCCCATTTTACAAATGATTAAACTGAGGCTCAGGGTGTTTAAACAACTTGCTCAAAGTTGTATAACTAGTAAATGGCAGAGCCAGTATTTGAACTTAAACCTGACTCCATGCCCCACTTTGTAATCTCAAATTTACACTTCATCTTAATAATGAATATTTGATAGGTTTTTAATAATTATATAGCAAAACTTTTCTGTACATTTAACATTGTTAAACAATTTTTAAAAATTGTTATTTATTAAGTGGATTCTCCCTCTTTATGCTTACTACCAACTTGTGCAGTGGGGAATGTGGCTTATTTCATACTTGGGTGGGGGAACCATTGAAGGTTAAATATTTAACCTTCAGTATTAAATATCTGTCAGAGTATCTAACATGGAGTTGGCTGTAGGATGTCTAGAGGAAGCTTCCAGAGATGATCTAGACCACCCCTCTCTATAGGCAGGAGAAAGATCTGTAAATAACTCAGGTGCAAGGGACTCCACCCAGGAGCCAGAAAGTCCTAGTTTTTTTCATGCTACTTTAATTCCTGCTGCTGTTTTAACTCATCCCCTCTAGTTCATTCTTCCAAAGACAGCCCTTCATATATGATCAAAGGCCCCTTTTCTGGTTTCAGGGTATCTTGTTGACTGGGCAGAGTTACCAATAGAGTCAGGGCTTTGGGGTGTCTTTCATCCCAAGAGCTCAAAGCCTCCCACAGACATTAACCCATTAATCACCAAGCTCCTCTGTGAAGTTGAGAACTAGTCAGTGGGAGCCTCCCCCGCTTCCCAGGTAGAGAAACTGAGTCCATGACTTGTCCAGAACTGCCCAGGGAGTCAGAGTGGAGCCAGGAAAGGAACCTAGATGTCCAGGGAGACTATCTCCTCTACTGCTAGTGATTCAGGGCTCCAATTTTCTGTGTATTCAGCAGAAAAAGGAACTCACTAGAGAAAGGTGAAAGTTGAGGCTAGGGTTACAGGATACCAGAGTCCTTTTTGGATTGCTGAGAAAGACAGCCTTGCCCAAGGAGATGAGCATTCTTCAAGATCAAGGCCAGGGTCATCCATTTTTGTGTCTTCAGTTGTGCCTGGTGGGCTGTGCTTGGTACATAGAAGACCCTTAATAACTGTTGGCTGAGTGAATGTGTGAGCGGGCCAATGGTGGAACACCTGAATTTGTCTTACTGATCTGGGCTCCCTCCTTGCTCCCATTTTTTCCTTCTAACACAAATATCTTTGGAAAAGGCATGGGCATAAGGAGTTAAACTTTGAGTCAAACTTCTCTAGAAGAGATGTGAGCCTGGGTGCTGTAGTGAGGAGAAGCACCTTAGGTTGACAGGCTGGGGATGGAGGAGGGGATGGGTGGGCGGGATTCTTGAGACTCACTCTTACTTTGCATAAGAAGATCTATAAAGGAAACTAAATTTTAAGTTTATTTCAGGAATTCTGTAAGTTTCTGCCCTTCACGGGCCTGAGTATTCATCTAGGACAGGCACCTTGACCAGTTAGCTATGGCCTTCATCTATCCTGCTGCAGACAGCAGAGCTCTGGGCCACATGACCAGATCTGAATGTTAATTTCATTCCCTCCAGGTACCAATCATTTTGGTGGCATTCTCAATGGTTCTTGTTTAGGGGAAGCAGTGAACATATGTCACTTTAAAATTCTCTTGGTGTGCTCAGAGATCACAAAATCAGACTCTTTCACGACTAGAAAAAATCCCCAAGGTCATGACTTACATAGACCTTCGTTTCAGTAGATGTCTAACTCAGTTATGGGATGACTGGAGGAGGATTATATTGTTTAGAATGTTTGTGTATATGAGACTGCTTATGTATATCTCTACATATAACTATGTGTACACATGCAAATTGATTTAACTATTATGTGCTAGAATCTCTCTGAATGTGTTAGGAGCAGGGAAGACCACATTTGTGTAGGCTGTTTTGCTTCTTTTGCTAATGTTTTTTCCTTAAGGCCTAACATAAATGTCCTCTATCTTCAGACCTTCCTTCTCCTCACCCCTCACTTGATGCTGGTTGGAAGCCCCTGTGGAATCTTGAGGTTGGGATTGAGGATATTCACTCCTAGTTCTTCTCCTGGTATGCCTTTATCAGCCACCCGTCCGATCCCATCCCCATCCCTGGGCTGGCTCCCTGCTGCCTGCATTTATCTCCCTGTTTTATGATGTCACTTAATTAGCTCACACATGGTGGTTTTATGGGACAAACATGGCCTTGTTTGCCTTATAACTGGATTTCATGTCTCTGTGGGGACGGGTCAGGAAATCTCAGCCCTGCAGTGTTTGGAGTTCAGGAATGCTGGATCTTTAGGAACCTAGGAATTTGGGGAATGGTCTGACTTGGAACTCTGTCTTCTGTGAGCTGGAAAAGAGTCACTTCTTTATTCTCTAGTTCTCTATCCCATAGCATTTGAATAACCCTGTTGGGGAAGTGGGAAGGCTGTGCCAGCATTAGGGTGTGTCCTGAATCTGTTGCTCATGTGTCTGTCATACTTCTGTTGGCCCAAAGATAGAGTGGTCATTTATGGGATAGTTATAAGGCCCCTGAGCATCAGCTCTAGTGGAGTGAGATACAGATAGTGGGAGAGACACCAACACGGCATGTGAGCTTGAGGTCCCCAAGTGAGAACCATGAAGAGAACCTATTCCTTTGACAGAGGGGATTGAACCAAACAGGGTTCATCCAGATGCTAACTAGGAAATTGGGGGTCACTGTTTATGCAAGTTTATATTAGAAACACAATGTACATTTTTTGTCTTGTTAGTTGGCTAGGTCAGGAAGGTCTGGAAAGATATCAGAATGAACTATCCAGAACCATTTAGATGATGAGTTCCATCTGATTTGCCTACATGTCTAATGAAGGAGACCCTGCTCTGTGCTGCCACGTGTGACAAACTTTTGTCGAAATAGCTTTCCTTCTCTTGCCAAAAAAGTCACCCATGTATCTACACACTCAGGCACACTAGAAATGTCCATAAGCAAGTTCTTGATAAATACACTATTCCTTTCTCAGCTTTAGACAACACATTTCTCTGTCTTGGTGTTGGCGAATAACCAAGTATGTGTACGTGAAATCTGCAAGGAGGCAAGAGATGGGCAAGAGGAGCCAAGAGAAATCTCTGCTTCCTTACTCTGGCTTCCATCTTTTACGTCTCCCTCCTTGGATTGTCCCAGGTACAACACCCTTTTGGGGTCCTCCGTCTGAAACCCAGCAGTCTGCTTTCTCCAACATAGTGACAGAGAGATGGGTATGAAAAGTAGCCTGGAAAAGGGTCAGCAGTGCTTCTAGGTAAGTGTCAGTCTGGGCTTACAAAAAATGTTAGCAGAGAGTAGTGTTGAGGGAGACACCCTATACTGTAACCACGGCTAAGAAGAAATAATGTAATCCTAATCTCAGATACAGAGACTTATTTGAATATATTAGTATGTTATAAATTTAAAATTGGATATTCTAAACATCACTCCCCTTCTGGAATAGTCTGGATAGTGTTCTGTCTAGAGGCCAAAGGTTAGACCAAATGATTCCCAAACTCTCAGAGGTAGGACTCAATCTCTCCGGGGCCTCTGTTTCTAGAATCTGCATTGTCAAGATGTCTTCAGAAAATTTAGCCTAAGTCATTCCTGCTGCTGCTTGCAACACCTTATGAGACTGGTGATGCATACAATTCATCTTGAGTGTCCCCTCCTCCCTGGGAGCTTGTGACAGCACATCTCTCCTGAAAAACCATTAGGCTCCAAAAGTGTTGGGACTGGCCCCGGCATGCCTTTGCCCTTCTGTGCTGTCCTATCTCCGGATGATTTCAGAGAAGCTGAAGGTGGTGTTCAATGGATGCTCCAGCCTTTCCCTCCTCTTTCCTCTGAATTGCCAATATATTTTCTCTGACAGTTTGCACAGATAGTTAAGATACCGTGTAATTACCACTGCATTTGAAAGCCAAACATGATTTATATCTGACAAGCTCAGTCATCTTTGAGATGAGTTGGTGTGTGTATGTGTATTTATATGTGTGTGTATGTATCTATGTTGGTTATGTCTTTTTGTGGGAGCAGAGGAGCTATTAGGCCTATGCCTCTCTTCCACTCAGTTACCTTCCTTTACTGAGTCAAGAAACTAGAGCATATATCTAGAACATTGGGCAGAGAGAGTCCCTATTTTGAGGAGACTCTCAGTGCTGTGGGAACTATGTGATACACAGGATACTGACAAACACACAGACTTAGTGAGATAAGGGCAGGTCTCTAGGTAGTGATGGAGGATGAAGAGACACCACCGGAAGCAAAAAGGGTGACTTATTGACAGAAGGCTTCCTTCAGGAGAGGTTGCCTGGGGAGTGTTCAGAAGAGGTGAATTAGGACCAAAGAGAAAGGAAAGGAGAGAGTCTCTGATGAGAGAAGAGAATGGCCTTTAAGGTTGAAGGAGAGAAATTTGTATCAAAATAATCAGTTTTGCCTAGCTGAAAGGAAGAGTCTGAACGAAGGAGTCATCAGGAAGTGGAGGGGGGATGAGGGCTATTTCAATGGGCAGAGCAGTCACAGTGCTTGGTGGTGTTTCATCAAACTGCCACTGGGAGGCATTTAGGTAGTAGTGCCTTTGGAACACTAAATCCAAGGTTCGGGGAGGGGGTTCCCTGAAGTGAGAGATTGGGCTTGAAAAGAGCAAGGAGATGCAGCAGTGAAGAGATGAGGGCAGCTAATAGGAGCAGGGATGAAAGACCAGAAAACACTACTAGATCCTTCCTGAATATTGCTTCTGAGCTTGTGACAGGGGAAAGGGTGATGGTTCTTTCCCACTTCCCTTCTAATTCCAGTAGGAGAGTTTAAGGTTGGACAAGAAAAAGGATTATATAATTTACCAAAGTAAAATGCACCATTACATTGTCTCCGTGCCCTACGATGGGTTTGGGTTGCCAGGAGGACACCTGGCTTTGAGGCAGAAAGACACTCAGGGATAGGACTCATTGTCAACCCCTTGGGTATAATGGGAGTGGGGGTAGTTGGTGTTCTTAAGTTTTGCTCTTGGCGTCTCTGGCTCAGGCTTCTGTCAGTACAGACCTGCATCCCGGCCCCGCCCCAACTGTTGATTATACCCCTTGGGATGTATCATTGCTAGGAAAGCAGATGTGCCAGATGTGACATGTTTGAAAGAAAAAAACCCTCCCTTGCTGCTGAGCCTTGGGGAGAGCTGCTAATCACCTTGCTGGTGCTGCTCGTAGGGAGAGCAGGCTGAGGTGGCCTTTGTGTCAGCTCCTAGCCCCTCTGCAGGAGGATCTTCCAGTACCTATTGAGGCAGGTGTGGGAGAAGGAGAGTCAGAAGAGAAGGAAGAGGGTCTGGAACCCAAATCAAATGAAGAGATTTGGGTTGCACAATAGTGGGTGGGCTGCCAGCTAGTCCATCTTTCCCGGTTGAACAACTTATGTAAGGAGGTGCTGGCGTGTGTGTGTGTGTGTCTCAGAATGGGTTTCTAGGAATTCAACCCAATGGCATCACTTTTATCTACCAACTTCTCCTGGAAGACCCCCTTGATTTCCTGTGAAGCCTCCTGCTCCATATCCCTTCCCAGCTCAGACTGCCCCACAATTGTTTCCAGTTTTATATTCTTCCTGTCTTCAGGAATTGAGCTCAGAACTTGCAATGTGTCTTGTCCTTTGCCTGAGGGGAGCCTCCTGAGTCTTGCTGACAGATGTCTCAGTCTGGGAAGCCCCAGCATGCTTTGCTTAGTGCCTCTCCGCCAAGACGGCGCCCAAAGTATCCAGATGTCAGGGCCCCCATGCTTGAGCTACTCCCACAGCCATTTCCCAATGCTGATGGGATAGAGGAATAATTCCTTTGATAAGAGTAGGAGAGGATCTGGAGAAGAAATCTAAGACTCTTGGCTATACTAGAAAGTTCCAAGACTGAGGTCAAGGTGAAGGCACTGTACAATGCCTGGGGAGTGGGTATAATGACTTTATGGGATCTACAATCCTTAGGAATGTAGTTGATTCCAAAAAAACCTGTGCTCAGATTCCTGGGAGGTGATTCTTGATTACATCTTTGTTCAGTGTTGACATTTTCCATTTTCTAAACCAGATTCTAAGTCTTCTAATCTGACCCCAAAGAAAGTGGACCTATCAACAAGACATCTAACCCTAGCTAACTCTAGGACTTCAATGCCTGTAAGTTAGTAGAGTTCTGTTGTCTCTACTAGCTAAAAGTCCACTGACTAAACCAAATTCCAAAATAGCTCTATGCATAACCCTATCCTTAATCCTGATCCTGAAATGAACCCTAATTCAAATCCCAATTCTAACCCTTTTTCTCTCCCACCACTTCTGCGCAGAATAATTTGAGGGGAAGGGGGGCTGGGGAAAAGAGGGCTGAATGAGGAATGCCTCTGGGGAAAAGGAGGAGGAGGAGACCCAGCCAGAGCGACCTGGAGGAGCCAGTGTGGTATCTGGGAGCCTGGGGCATGATCCCAGTACTTGCCAAGCCATGAGTCACGACATCATTCTCCATGGCATTTTGTTGGGGGTGTGCCTGGGCTGGCAGCTGGTAAACAAGCTTGCTTAGAATGAAGTGTTCCCCTCTGCCCCTCTCCCTAATTTGAGAGAGAGGGGAGAAGTCTTCTGTCCTGAGGTTCCTTCTCTCCTCTTTTTTTAGATTTCACAATACTAAAGCAAAGCAAGAGGAAAGGCTTGGCACTTTGTCATTAGAAATCATGGAGAAACTAAATCACTGAGAATGCAGAGTCTTGAAGCTTCCAAACATGAGAGGTGACCTAGTCCAGCCCCCTGAGTGTCACCCCCCTCGGGGATGCTGAGTTGCTCCATTCTGCCCTGTGCCCTCTTATGACAGGGCCCACACTCTACTCCACCTTCCTCCTATTGCAGTCATTGCCAAAATCCAGATAAGCATCCTCTGTGGCTGGATAGAGATCTTTATGGGGGTAAACCTGTGCCTGTGGATGAACTAGCAGCTGGAAACACCTGGAAATTTTTCCTGAACCTGCTACCTGTCCCTGGCTAACTTCAGTCATGATGCGTCAGTTTTCTATCTCTAAGATAAGACCAGCCCTGACCCTTACTCTTGGGGGAGGGAGAGAAGGAGCAGGACACTAATGATTGTTTTCTGATGTTAAGGGATGATTAGGGCTATTATTGTTTATTCCTTGGGGAGGCCAGACCATCAGCCAGACTCTAAACACATGTAGTTCAACACAGTTGCTGTCCTTAGGGCGCATGGAAGCTCCACTCCTTCCCTCTCTCTGCTTCGCCCACATCCTACTGTAACTACTGTGGACAGGACTTGTTCCTGTCCTGCCTGGTTCCTTGATGTGTTCCCTCTAGGTTTCATTTTCATGGCTTGGAGCAGAATTTACACTACCCTCTCATGGAAGATTTAGCTCCTATCCCAGCCTCCTCCACAGGGTTTAGAGGCTAAAAGTTTTCTAAAACCACCTAGGAAGTGACAGTGGCAGGACTAACACAGTGTGTTATGAAAGACCTCTAAAGCTCCATCTTTTGGATGACACATACTATTCCACCTAAGCTCTCCAAATTTCCAGGTGCTACTACTTGGAAAAGACCGGTGTTCCAATTTGCTGAGGATTTCAAAAATGCATTTTGATTTAGAAAAAAGTCAAAATATTGCTGGGGGAAGAGAGTGGGGGAAGGTGGAGGAGGGTATGGGGGATAAATGGTGATGGAGGGAGACTTGACTTGGGGTGGTGAGCACACAATACAGTGTACAGATGATGTGTTGCAGAATTGTGCCCCTGAAACTTGTATAATTTTGTTAACCAGGGTCACCCCAAGAAACTCAATAAAAAGGAGGAAAAAGTCAAAATGTATAAGTCAAAAGAGGGTTGGGGTCAAAGTTCCTGCTGACTGCCTCCTTTTTCTCATAGTGCTGAAATGTTATAGTAAAAATAATTAATGTTTAAGTGGGATTTTACAGTTCTAAGTTGTTATTATTTATAAATATACAATAACCTGTATGCTTGGAATTCTTACCTTCATTTTACAGAAGAAGAAACTGAGGCACAGAGTGCTGTACTTATGTGATTTCCTTAAGGTTATAGAACTAGCATGTGACAGAGTTGGCATTTGATCAAAGTCTAGTGTCTTTTGCAAAGGGGCTAAAATCTGTTTAGTGTCCAGCTACGAAAGAAAGAGTTAGGGAGCACTTTTTGAAGAATTTTCAAGGTGGGAAATACAAAATCTCTAATGAAGTCACCAACTTGCTCCTAATTCATAGGGTCAGGATAAGATGGTCTTGGCCTGGGGCCCAAAAGAAATATATAAAAAACCAAATCTAACTGTAAGGTCAAGAAAATATTAAGAAAACTGGGAAAGAAATGCCATAATCTGCAAGCTGATAATATTTTATTGATGAAATTGTGATATTCCAAGTAATCTGATTTAGAAGGAACCTCCAGAGACTACTTTGTCAAGACTTCCACCTCTAGGCCATACTGTCAACATGTGGCTGGATGCTCAGTTCTTAAAGACACCAGGGGAAGAGGAACCTATTGTCGTATTTAATCTACCTTCTTGTTATTAATTTTATCTTAGGCCTAATCAATATCCGTTTTGCTCCTGTCCCACAGGTTCTGTGCTAGTGGGAGTTGGGGAGTATCTATATTTATCTATATCTATATATCTATCTATATCTATATCATCGATACCTATACCTACCTATACCTACCTATACCTATACCATCTATATCTATCTATATCTATCATCTATCTATAAGGAGATTTGGAAAGCTGTCTAGAAGCTTCAAGTGTAATATCCACTTGTGAGTTTATAAACAGAATTCATACTTTTCAGGCTTCTTTAGCCTAACTAACACCAACTCCCTTGGCCTTTTCTTCTCACATCCAACTTTTAAATAATACTGGTTGTTCCAGGTCTCTCTGGGAGGTCAAGTCTCCAAGAATATGAAGAGATGTTATTTCCTTCCACTCTGACTCAGGCTGTCCTTGCCTTTTTGCTTCATTTTTTGGTAAAAGCTTCTTAATAGGAGTCCTCTCCTTGAGTTCTCTTCCTTATAACCATCCTAAACTCTGTTGCAAGATTTGCCTTCCTAAAACATGGCCCTAATCATGCGGCTTTCCTGCTGGTTCCCATAGCTACCTTGTTGGGCGCTTACTATGCGTCAGGCATTATACTAAGTGCTCTATACGCATCATCTAAATCACTACATCAACCCTGTCTAGTAGGGATTTTTGTTCTCTCTGATCAAGGATAAGGAAACAGAGGCACAGAATAATTACAGAACTTGTTCCATGTCTCATGGCTGGAAAGAGGCAGAGCAGAGATTTGAACCCTGGCACTTGCAGCCCAGAGCCCACACTCTCCCAATTCTCTCTGTATATTTTTAAATGTATATATCATGCCTCCTGATGGCAGGACCTGTGATATCTGTCATATCAAGCACCAAGCACAGCACCCTATTTAGTAATGTTCAACAAATGCTTGATGATTATGACGATGGAGAAAGAAGCAGTTCTATGGGGAACATGATTGGGAGGAAGGGACCATTTTCATTGTGATTATCCAATTTGCCTAGGAGGACATGGACTTCTGATCCATGTGGGCTCTGCTGACTCCATTTCAAGAGCCACAACTGTGTGCAGAGCTCTCCATTCAGTGAAAGAATCCTAGGGAAAAGACTAGGTTTATGTCCTTGGGAAGCTCCCAGGTTAATGGAGGTGGTTCCAGTCACATCTAAGACACAGGTATTTTTATTGAATGTGCATGACTATTGCAGATTTGGAGGCTCTGGTTTGCTCTGATGATAGAAGGAGATGGTGATGGCAAGACCATAGGTACTCTTTGGTGTCCCCAAACTGTCCTTTAAGATGCATACTCTAGTTGTGGCACGGGGAATTCAGCTGAGCTGTGTGACTTGTGTCCACTGTCTGGTCTTCAGTGAGCCACTCAGCAAGGTAAGGGGGTGCCACTGATGACTTACCCCAGAACAAGGTAAGGAGGCTGAGGGAACAGGAAGAAGCTCCTCATGGCCACAGGGCAGCAGAACTGAAACGACAACTAAGGTCTCAAATGATTCTACCTGTATGTCTTGACCTCACTGGGTGGGGGCAGAGAGGTGGCACCATTTCTGTCAGAATGATTCCCATCATTGGGTTGCGCTCGCCCCTCACCCCCACTACCCAAACTTTGCTTAAGTGCTCTGCCCTAAAGCAAGAGCTGAGATCTCAGTTTTGGGGGAAAGTAAGATGCAGCGTTGCCTGACAAATGGGCGGGTCCCCACCCACCCCCTCCCCACCACCCCGCCCAGTTTACGAGCCCAGGGTGGCTCCCTCCTAACACCCTCCCTCTCTTTATGGCCCTGCCGCAATCTTTGATGTCTTCTTCTCGTGAAGGGATGATGGGAAGAAAGAAGCCAACCTCAGCCAAAGAGGTCCTGCCCACGGTAGTTCTCAGGCAAGGGAAGAGACTCCAGGGAGGAAGTCAGGGATGTAGCATAAGGAGCAGTCGTTTGGACAAACTGACACCGAGCATCCTTTCAGATCCATGTCTCTTTGGGAAACACTGACATTATATTTGGCTTCTGTCATTGTTAGAAAGAACATGCATGGGCTTTGGAGTGAGCTAGACCTGGGTTCAAATCCTAGGTCCTCAACTTTCTGGCTTTTTGACCTTGGGCAAGTTACTTAACCCTTTGAGCTTTGGTTTCCAAATCCAAATTGAGCAATAAACTGTTCACCTCACAGGACGTCATGAGAACAGAGTAAAGTAAAGTGCCCAGCAGAGTGTCTTAGATCTAAACTTGCTCCCTTAACTAAAAGATAAGCTCCTTGAGGCTGGGGATCTCATCCCCTCCACAGCCCCCCACCTTTTCCAGCACCACAAGCCTCTTTGCCTCTTGACTACTTGGGTAGAGAGGCATTTGTACTCAAGCATCCCCCATTTCCTTCACAAATCCCAAGATCTGTGCCATTTTTTTCTGTCATCTGTAGACCTCTATCTCAAAAGCCACTTGCCCTGGAGAATCCAAAAACAACCCCCTCTCCACACTTGGCAGTTTTCCTCTTCTCTGCTGTGTTCCCTCTCTCCTCCATTAAAATGATTTTATTTGCTTTGCTCCTATTCTTATCCATCTATAATCTTTATTTTATAGCTACTCTATAATGGTCTAGGGCCATCCCTACTGAATCACCAACTGGTCTTACTTTAGAATTTAATTTGGTTTTATTAAAATTACCAAAATTCTCCCTGGGCAGGTGTAGACCTGGCCAGGGCAAAGCTCTCTGAGCTGTTGACTGTGAGGCCCCTCCCCACTGGTAGATTTCCAGGCTCTTCAGTTTTTCAGTTTTTCATTCAGCCACAGCAGGGAATGTTCCTGGTGCAAGCAGTGTGTGTGTGTGTGTGTGTGTGTGTGTGTGTGTGTGTGTGTGTGTGTGTGTCTTTGCCCTACTTTGCCTTATAAAATCTCAGAAAATGGGTTTTCCACTCTCCCTACCTTCACTTACCTACTTTTTGGGGAGGAGGAAATGCTCATCTACCTTCCTTTTGCCCTTCTAAATTCATAAATAGAAATGTAGGGAATTCCCAAGGTATCTGGTGTAAGTGCATCTGAGACCAGTGAAAGCACCTCAGATGTCAGGCATATGGGGAGGACTCGTGTGTGCACACATGTGTTTGTTTAAATGTAGTTTAGCTGTGAGAACATAGGTTTACACTGCTTAGGGAAAGAGCTATAATGTCTTCTTTTTTCAAATCCATTAAAAAAATTTTTTTTTTAATTGATTTTTTAGAGAGAGGAAGGGAGAGAAAGAGAAACATTGATTGGTTGCCTCCCCTACGCACCCTGACCAGAAACTGAACCCAAAACCTGGGTATGTGTCCTGACTGGGAATCGAACGGGTGACCTTTCAGTGCACAGGATGACATTCAACCAACTGAGCCACACTGGCCAGGGCTGTAATACCTTTTAAGTGGCTAAAGAAGCTGCCTATACCTGCACTTGGCAGTACAGATGCAGCCTATCGGAGGTAATATTAGGTGTGAAGTCAATGAGAGCAATAGGTTTTAGCTGCTTTGTACCTTAATTTTTTCTGTCAAGAGGAAATAGGATAAGAAAAGCTTGGGGAAAAACAGAATTTCCATTTAGATTTTCCAATATATTACTTATTCTCCAATTAGAAGCAGAAATTTTAGCATTACTGGATGTCAAACTTAGAAGTGGTAAAAGAGGAAATAAGATTCAAAGAAAATAACAAAATTAAAAGGAAACCTCCCGAGTTGGATGTCTCCTAATTACACACAGATCCCACTGAGAGGTGGAACTCAGGCTTCGCCCTCCCCTCCCCCCAATTCCATGGACATCTTTGTTTTGTTCACCTGTCTGAAGAGAGGCTTTTTCAGTTAATCAGCTTCCCTCTGCCTTCCCCCCGCCCTTCTCCATAGTCCTCGCATCCAGGAGAGCGCTTCCCTGCTTCCGTCTGTACATCCATATCCCAAGTATCTCCTGCGGAACCTGGGAAGAGCTCTCCGGGGGAAATGTCAACAGTGCACTTTTCTTGTGAGGTCCTATGAAGTTGGGTCAGAGAGCGGTGGGGCTAAGGGTCTCTGCTTTGGTGCCTCAACTTCTGCCCCTCCCCACAGCTTCGCTTGGCTGGAATCAATGGACATCAAATCTGCCTGTTGCTTTTAAGAGAAATGGGAATAGAGCTGGGGTGAGAAAGAGCTAGCTTCCTATACTAGGAATAGTGCAGGGACTCCAGCTCTCCCTTCAGGATTGAATTTTGAACCTAGAGGGTTGAATGAGAAATGAGGCCATGTGTGGTAGCCTAACACCGGGCATTTGAAAATGGGCATTTTTTTTCTCAGCATCTTTCCTTTCCTTTTAAAAAATAATGTAACTGGGAAGAATATGATTATCCTAAAACATTTTATTTTTTAATTAAAGAGGGTTCATTATGCTACCCGTCTCATCTCGTCCCAGAAGAGGGAAACCCTGTGTTCAGCAAGTTTGCTAAGAAATAATTATAGGTTCAGATCTTCCCCAGGCCCCGAAATTCAATTAAAATTTTTTGTTTTAAGTTACTTGCAGTCACATGGTATGTATGTGTGCGTGTGGTGTTTGTGTTCGTGTGTGCGCGCGCTTGTGCTCCAATTTTCCTTGTAACTATTATGGGAATGGGTTCTCAAATGTGAGGCTCCTAAAAGAGTCATCTCCACATTCTCAGCCCAATTTCCCTGGCTGTGTCCATGTAAGCAGATATTAATATGATGAAATACTTCTGTGAAAGGAACCTTACTTTGTTTTTGTTTGCTGTTTTATTTTTAGCTAGAATTGCCCTGACTGTCTACCAGTCCCCAACTCCTGGGATCCCTCTCTGGCTTCTACTGAATCAGGTCCGTGTAAACAAGTGGCTCTTAACCCTCACCGTGGAGCAGAATAAGGAACTTTCATACGGTAGAGAAGCCCACTCTCAGATGTGCTGATTCAGCTGGTGTGGAGTGGGGCCCAGGCATCAGTAGTTGTTAATAATGTGCAGCCAGGGATAAAAACCACTGGAGAGATGGAAGCTGTGCTCCTGGTATAGATGATGTGGGGGTTTGGTGATTAGTAAAGATACCCAAACAGGGTCATGAGGCCAAATTTGACTTCCTACATTGCTTAGCTCATTATACAGTTATATTAGTATTAGCATAAGGGCAGAGTGGTTACCTATCACTTATATCCAAACTCTGAGGTATATGTAGACCCAGATAGAACAGGAACCCACAGTTTTCCCCCTTTCTCTTCCCCCATCCCAAGAGAGGGGGCAGTTCTATTGTAGGACTGTCCCTGTTTATTTAATGAAGATTGTTTATAGGCAGGGTAGTAACAGATGATGGACCCTATATCAGCATTCCAGTAGATGGGGCAGTATGTATGGGTTTGCTTAGGCCACAATTCACCTTTTCTCCAGTTTAAAGAAAGTGGCTAAAAGTCCCCAGGCTTCAGGGCACAAGCCTTTCTGTCAGTCAGGAACATGGAAAGAGGGAGGACAAGGTTATATGAGGCTAGATTCTCACCAGATAATAAACCAAAATACACATGTCTAATAGAAATCTAATAAATTAATTAATAAAATAAATAACATAAATGAATCCCTATATATCTTAGCTTATAAACATATATAACTTTATATATATTAGTGGCTTACATAAAATGTATGTGTATGTGTAGATCAAAATAGAGTGGTATATAAACATATTTATATGACTACACTAGCCTTATGGGGCATGGAGGTAATTATGCAGAAATCTCAGGCATATTTTTTGAAAACTGTAGCCATTTTCATATTTTGACTGAAATTTTCTCCAATATCTTGATGCTTCCAAGTATTTAGATTTATAAATTATGCATATATTTTCTATTTGGTATATAGATATGAGTTGTTATCTATGTTAGCTTTTTTCAGAAGAAGGGTACTAGATCTGTGTAGATAGCCAAAGTGGGCAATTCAGACTCAAATAATCTACTTTGGGGCTTAGGTAACCTGCATTTACTATAATTATGGGAATCTGGTTCTAGAATCTTCACTTATTTGGTGCTACTTAAATATGGACCCTAAACATTTGAACCAGTTGAATGCATTTCCTTTTGCCTTTGAGGATACAGGTGTAGGTGAATAGCTAGTAGGACCTATTGGATCCACTTTTAATTATCTGCGCTCTTGAAGGGAGGAAGAGCGGGAAACTAGCCAAGAAATAGCTAAGAGAAAGAATCTCCGCTTGGCTTTGGGATGAAACCAGAATCAAATCCCTCACTCGTTATCCTCCCCTTTCACGCACAGCCACACCTGCGCACAAGTGCAGGCGCGTGCACGCATAAATATACACACTTACCTTTTGTCAAACTGGCCCTGATTTCTTTCTGGGCTGGACTGACAGCAGTTTGATGGTCCACAGAGGGAAGGGAGCAAAGCTAAGCAGCCTCCAGAGACAAGAACAGAGTAGCACACTTTATCCGCATGGTAGGTACACACTAACACGCAGCAGAGGCATGCTTTTGTCCCAAAAGGACTTGATGAAGAAATTGTTTACAAACAATGGCAAGAGCTTTATCTGATTTCTTTGACATTTCTACTTATCTCCCGTTTGGTGCTGTATCTGAAAGTGGAACAGATATTAGAAGTGTCCCCAACTGCTTCCAAGAGCTGGGGCTCAGAGTCACACAGTGGACAATGGGGAGAGGGAGGGACACCATCCACCACATCTTCCTGTTCCCTGTGGATAGATAGTTTGGGCTGAGCTGACTACAGAGGCTCCCAAGACTCCACTTTACAGGTCCATTGATGATGATTTTTTTATGAAGAAGAATATAGGTGACTGTTATTAAGATTCCTCTCTCTCTGGGTTGGCTCAACAACAGCTTAGCTTTACATATGCATCTCATTCTCCTAACGACTTCTTTTAACTTGTTGTCAAAACCAAAATGAGGCCTATGAGGAGAAGAAAACAACCTGGCCTTGGAAAAAGACAACCCTGTCTAAACCCGAGATCAGCGACTTATGGGTGAAATAGAACAAAAGGGGGCTTTCTGAATTGCTCAGTTGCCTCAAACATTCCACTTTATTAAATACATCCAACAAAATCAACTTTGGGTGTTTTACTCAAATGCAACTCTCTACTTTGGTATGTGTATGTAGGAAGAGGGAGTGGAATTGCTGTGCTAGTTTCATGGATGGTTCCTCCACATGCTAGTTCCTCCACACTACTGGTGATGCCATTAATCATAGGTTGGACATACCAGCTTTTTGGTGGGAGATATGTGGTTGGTCACATGCTACCAAAGTTTGTGCCAGCAGAATGAAGTGGGACAAAGAGGACTGGACTGGCTACTCATTTAGTCTTTCAACAAAGGTTTATTGGACCCCTACTATGTGCTGGACACTGTGCAAGGTAGCAGAGAACAAGATCTCGTCTACAAGGTACTCACAGTATTAGTGGAAGAAACAGATATATTAACAAATGAGTATAATACAATGTGTAAAGTGCAGTGAAAGAAACAATGCACGAGATACCATGAAAGCACAGGGAATGACATCTAACCCACTCCGGGGTCACGTGGGGGGGGGGGCTGTTGAGGGCCAGGTGATGAGAGCCAGAATTTTATTTTATTCATCCTCGTATTTCCTAGGCCTAACTACGGTGCCATGCTTCTTGAGTGAATTGATCAAAGATTTACTAAGTCTCTTGAAATGCAGTGGCAAAGCACTGTAATAGGAGTCAGGAGGTTTGGGTTCTGGTATGGGCTCCATGATTACAGTTGTGAGTTAGCCCTGCTACTGTTTGTCAAGATGAGATCAGGGGGAAATTCTGCACCAATTCCAGACCTTCACTTCTCTGTTTAAATAAAATATACTGTCCCTCTATATGTATAATACATAAGATATAAAACCAAAGTTTTTTTTATAGCCCGTTCGTAAAATAGTCATCAGCTCTCTAGAATCCTGTCCTTTCCCAATTTTCTGTAAATCTTTTATATATTTATTTTTTATTGAATTTATTGGGGTGGCATTGGTTAATAAAATTATATAGGTTTCAGAGATACAATTCTACAATACATGTAGAATATTGTGTGTTTACCACCCCAAGTCAAGTCTCCTTCCACCACCATTTATCCCCCTTTTATTCTCTTCTACCTGCCCCAGCCCCCTTCCCTCTGGCAATCGCCATACTGTCTTCTGTGTCCATGAGTCTTTCTTTTTTTTCTTTGCTTAATCCCTTCACACTCTTACCCAGCCCCCAAACCCCTCTCCTCTGACAGCTGTCATTCTGTTCTCTATATCCAGGAGTCCGTCTCCACTTTGTTAGTTTTTTTTGTTCATTAGATTCCATATATAAGTGAAATCATGTGGCACTTGTCTCTTCTCTGACCGGCCTATTTCACTTAGCATAATACTCTTAAAAAGTATTTTTAAGTTATCTGGGAGAGTATTTATAACTCCAGACGCTTTTGTATTATTTGTTTGTTTGCTTGTTGCAAAAGTTGGGGCAGGTTAACTAGTACTGAGAACCTAGAGAAAGTGAAATAATATCAAAAACCCCATTCAGCTTAGTTCGGCCAGTGCTGAAAATAGTTTAAAACTACATGGTGCTTAGAGCAGTGGGGCAGCAGGCAAGGCCCAGGGACCTCGTTGTGTCCCTCTTCATAGAATGCCGTTTGCGGCTCTGTTTGAGTCCAGCAGAGAGTGAGACTAGTGGCTGACGTGTCCTGACCTGGTTGCAACAGGATGACTCTCATTTCTGCTGATCATGTTGCCTCTTCCTTTCCCTTACCTTAGGCTCAAGGGAGGAAATAAAACCTAAATGTTCTAGGTCTAATCTAACAAATCAGTGTTAAAGCTGAAGGGCATAACCCTCATAGAATTCTTTTGCTCTCAGCCTCTAGAACACTTAAACTCTTGCTAACCTCAGTTTTCTCTTCTGTAAAAGGGATACAGTGATTCCTGCTCTACTTACTATTCAATGTACTTTTCTTTATGGTACTTATCACAGTTTGTAATTTATATTTGATTAATACTAGACAGTAATATTCACGAAGACAGGAACTGTGTTTGTTTTCCTTTCCTTTTAATTCCCAACATCTAGTACAGTGCTTCCATATAATAGTCACTCAAGAAACACTTTTGAATAAATAAATGAATGGTATTGTCAGGATCAAGTAAGATGAAGTATTTAAACACCTTAGAAAAAATGTACAGGTAAAACCTGTGTAAAGCATTTTTTCTAGTTTACTAGATTGTAAGTTCCTTGAGTTTAGGAACCAAGTCTTACACTCTTTATTTGATATTCAACCTAGCAGAGCACTTGTCACATAGTTGGTGCTCTGTAAATAATTATGCTTATCGCTGTTGTACTTAAAAGAAAATTATAATACTTGCAATAAACAAGCCAAAAGGGAATTTAAGAGAAACAATTCCATTTATAATAGTATCAAAAATAATGAGATACTTAGTAATAAATTTTAACAAAAGAAGTACAAAACTTGTACTCTGAAAACTACAAATCACTGTTGAAACAGATTAAAGAAGTACTACATAAATGTAAAAAACATCCTATGTTCATGGCAATACTTCCCAAACTGATCTACAGTTTCAACACAATACCTATCAGAATCCCATCTGGCTTCTTTGCAGAAATTGACAAGTTGATCTCAGAATTCATATAGAAACTCAAGGGACCCAAAATAGCCAAAATAATCTTGAAAAAGAAGAACAAGTTTAGAGGGCTTACATTTCCTAATTTTAAAAGTTTCAAAACTACAGTAACCAAGAGAGTATAGTACTAGCATAAAGAAAGAAATATAGATCAAAGGGATAGAATGTGTCTCTAAGAATAAACCCTCATGTTTACAGTCAATTGATTTTTCTTTCCAGTCAATTGATTTTTGGCATGAGTGCCAAGACAATTCAATGGGGGAAAATAGTCTTTTCAAGTGGCGCTGGGACAATTGGAAAGCCACATGCAAAAAAAATATGTTGGACCCTTGTCTCACACTATATAAAAAAATTAACTCAAAATAGATCATAGACCCGAATGTAAGAGCTAAAACTATAAAACTCTTACAGGAAAACATAGGTGTAAATCTTCATGACCTTGGATTAGGTAATGGTTTCTTAGATAAAAGCACAATAAGAAAAATATAGATAAATTGGACTTCATCATAAAACTGTTTTTTTAAAGACTTAAAAAAATTTTTTTTTTTAGAGAGAGAGGAAGCAGAGGGAGAGAGAGAGAGAGAAACATCAATGTGATAGTGAAACTTCAATTGGCTGCCTCCTGCATGTCCTCTAGTAAGGACTGAGTCCAAAACCTGGGAATGTTCCCTGACTGGGAATCAAACCAGCAACCTTTCCGTGCACAGGATGATGCCCGACCAAATGAGCCACACTGGCCAAGTCCATAAAACTTTTTGTTTCAAAGAACACCATCAAGAGAGTTAAAAGACAACCTGCAGAATAGAAAAAATATGTGTAAATCATATATATGATGAGACTTTTATCTAGAATTTATTAAGAATTCTTATAACTCAATGATAAGACAAATAGCCCAATTAAAAATGGGCAAAAGACCTGAATAGACATTTCTCCAAAGAAGATATATAAATACAATAAGCACATGAAAAATATGCTCAATGTCATTAGCTATCAAGGAAATGTAGAGCAAAACCATAGGATGGCTATAATAATAATAAAAATAAGATAATAATAAGTGTTGGTGAGGACTGGAAAAACTGTAATCCTCATACATTGCTGGTGGGAATAAAAATGATACATCTTTTTTGGAAAACAGCCTGGCAATTTCTCAAAATGTTAAACCTAGAGCATTTCTACCTTAAATATATACCCAAGAGAAATGAAAACAAATGTTCACATAAAAACCTGTATATAAATGTTCATAGTAGTGTTATTCATAATAACTGAAAAGTGGAAACAACCCAAATGTCCATTAGCTGGATAAATAAAATGTGGAATAGTCATATAATGGAATATTATTTGGCAATAAAAAAAGAATGAAATACCGATACATGCTACAACATGGATAAATCTTGAGAACATTAAGCTAACAAAAAGAAGTCAGTCACAAAACCCACATATCACATGATTCCATTTATATGAAGTATTCAAAGTAGGTAGCTCTATAAATCAACAGAGTAGATTAGTGATTCCCTAGAACTAGGAGTATCAGGAGTAGGGGAGAAAACAGGGAGCTAATAGATACAGAACTTCTTTGGAGGGTGATGAAAACATTCTAAAATTGATTGTGATGATGTTGCACAACCCTGTGAATATATTAAAAACCATTGAATTGTACATTTTAAATAGGTGAATCATATAGTATGTGAATTATATCTCCATAAAGCTTTTATTTTTTAAAAATGAGAAAATTGTAATACAGTGCCTGCCCTTACGGAACCTAAAATCTAATTGAAAACAATTTTTGACCTGGGAGGGGGTCAGGGTAGTTTCCTGGTGGAGGGGTTCAATGGAGGGAAAAAGAGGGGACATCTATAATACTTTCAACAATAAAAAAAAAGAAAAAATTTTTTTGGTTCTTCATCTTAAAAATCCTGGCTACTCCATTTTGAAAGTTTATTTGTTATTTATTTTCTATCAGTTACTGCAGCTTAGTGTTTGAGAGTTTAGGGTAAAATTGCAGGAAAGACATTAGAGGAGGAAAAAAGGCAGAGAACAGAGGCAAAAGGGAACTCAAGGAGCTAAATCTTTTGGGAAACAGGCTGGGAAACCTAGCTGATCTAATTAGGTAAGAACTATGTCTTCAAAACTCTAAACAAGAATATTTTTTATTGAGATTTCAAATTTTGGTTATGGTGTTTGTAATTGAGTTGGCCCAGCCACCTTCTTTGGGTTCAAAGACACTAAAAATATGAAACATTGACATCTGGGCTCTAGTCTCCCACATCTTTCTGAAGACCTGGATAATTGGTGGGTGTGGAAAGAAAGCCATGGAGAACTTGCATCCACCTGGAGAGTGGAAAGGTGAAAAGGAGCTGGGGAATGACTCAGGAAGATTGGAGTCTAAGAACAAAACGCCCCGAAAACCTCCTTAAGTATATAACGAGAAGGAACATGGATGTCTTGGTGACTGAATTGACTCCTACCATACTGTAGTTTTTAGTCTTGGTTTCTTTCCTTTCTCCAGAATCCAGATTTCAGTGACCTGAGTACCCATTTGCTCTGAACAGCCCCTTTGAACAGAGCCTGTCTGGACAGAGAGAAGGAATATGGTTAGGTGTGGGAAGCAGAGAGACTTAGCAAGCAAGAAAAAAAAGTTAGCTCTGGTTTTTAGGAAACTCTCGGTCTGATGGGAAAAACAATACTCAGCTCTTGAATTTAAGAAGCAAAGAATCAACAAATAGGAAGACTTTCCTTATTTAAAAAAAAGTTCTGTTGATGAGAAAATGACGAGCTAGATTTTAAAGGAAGTTCAGACGTGGATTGAGGAAACATTCCCTCCCGCGACACTGAGCTCCAACCACAGGAACAGCTGTGCCCAAGCTGGTTAGCTGTGGCCCTTTGCCTGATATCCTGAGTCGGTGTGATGTGACTAGCTGAAGTCTAGCTAAGGGGCTGACTGAGCGGCAAAGTAGGGGATGCTGAAGAAGTAGAGTTTTGGTCTTTTTTTTGATCCTCACCTGAGGATATTTTTTCCATTGCTTTTCCAAGAGAGTGGAAGGGAGGGAGGGAGAGAGGGAGGGAAGGAGAGAGAGAGAAAGAGAGAGAGAGATCAATTGGTTGCCTCCTGTACGCACCCTGATTGGGGCCAGGGATCAAGCTTGCAACCGAGGTATGTGCCCTTGGCTGGAATCAAACTTGGGACCCTTCAGTCCACAGGCCAATGGTCTAACCAAACTGGCTAGGGCTGGTTTAGGTCTTGACTGGAGAATTCAGCACATTTGTAGTTGCCTTTAAGGGGAGTGGAATAAAAGGGTTAAGAGCCCTTGCTGTCATGTGGGTTACCTACATCAAAATAGACTTGTGTTCTACTCTCTGGCCAGCCCTATTCTCTGCTCTTCTTATCCCAACTTGCCTAATTGATACCTTGGTCGATGGTGTCATTAAAAATGTTTGAATAATAGCCTGACCGGTTGATTTCAAAATGGGAGAGGTGATTAATATGTCAGAAATCCAGCTGGGGGGAACAGGGAAGGGGATGTTCCAAGAAATAAAAATGGGGACGGGTCCATCTGTACTCCCTGTGGCCCATCCAGTGTCTTGGACTGAAGGGAAGAACTTGGGGATAGAAGTCTAATTTCCATTTCCTTTTTGGTTTGCTAAGCCCTCTCCATTTCCCCTCCCCTACTTCCCCCAACAGCACACGTTCTGACACCTACAAGCTCGTTACATGATGATGACCTATATTTTTATCTTTTTTATGAGCATCAAACACACATCGTCTTGCAAGCACATGTGGTTTTTTTCTCTATTGACGTGTGAGTGCCTTTGATGGTAATTTATTGTAGGGTTGAGCAGCCAGGTCTTAATTGTACCCTAAAATTGCTTACCATTTTGATGCCTCCAAACCATCCCAAAATGTACCTTTTTCCTACAGAAGGGTGTGGGGCAACCCCCTTTTTACTGTGGTATAATGTGGAGCTTAGAGAGAACATGAGGGAGAGATTCACCAGCTGGGTTTCAGGGACGCCTTGGTCCCCAGTTTCTAAATGCTTTGCACAGTTGTGCTCTATGAAAGTTTTGCTCTTCTCAGCAAAATTGAGCTCAGTTTTTCCTTCCTGGTTTAGGGTCATCATGACTTCACTGGTTGCTCAGAATGGTTGATAAGCAGTTCCTACTCTAACATTTAGACTTTTCAGGAAATTTCCATTGTAGCCACTTGCATCTGTGAATTCAGGTGGGATTAGATATAAAAATGTTGTGCCTTAGTTTAAGGAGTCTCAGCTATGAGAGACAGAGAACCCAAAGCATAGTAGTCCTGAAGTCATTCTACGATAGCCTCTGCTTCCACATCTGACCACTCCCTTACCTGGCTTAGGTAGAATTCAGCATCCTCTACAGGATGTCCAGGGGCAGCAGAGGAAGAGGAGGATGAGGAATCCTTCATCCTGTTCTCTCTGTTCTTAGGATCCTTCCTAAGAATGTAAGTTTAGCCCAAGCAGAACTTAGTTCTTAAGTGTAGTTTTAATTTGGGCCCAACAGTCCTCTCTGGCTTGGCCTCGCTTCATCATAGGACACTTAGACTTGTTACAGGAGGATGAGTCAAGGTCCAGAACAAGTAGGACTGTAACCACATCTCATGAACGTATAAGGGGAAAATGGAGACTGAACTTCCTGCCTCTCTGGAGAGGCCAAGAGTAGCATCCAGTGCTGACCCAGGCTGTTGTGCTGGAAACTGGGCTACCTATGGACTGAGTCCTTGTTAGCTCTTGTTTCAGACCGTCCATTCCAGTTGAGTTCATTTGTTCTCTGTCTCCCACACATGACACTAACCACATGTGCTTGCTGGTACTTGCCTTCAAACATTTACTTAGGCCAGTTCCCTCCTCCCCCAACCTTAGGTACTGTTTTTCTGTCCTCCTTGTTCAACCCTGTCTATTTCTCTTTGTATACTTGGTCCTAAAGTCTTTTCCACCTTAACTGGCTCCTAGGACTCCCATATTTTAAAGTTTTAAACATTATATTATTTGCACGTATCTCTCTGTCCTATTGTCTGCCTAGGTCCATCAAGGGACTTCTTGTGGCCATCAGAATGAGCCTCCTCGATGAAAGCAAAACTATTACCATCACCTTCTTGGGTGAATGGAAATCTCTTTTCTGTTAAAATCTTTCAAAAAAGAGACTTTAAACTCTTCCTTGGCCTCCCATTTTTATGTCCAGTAGCGTTGTATAGATGTGGATGAACTTGATAGACAGTAGGTTTCATGGTAGAGTCCATGTGAATGTCATTTTCCTTATGATAATGTGAAGATTATTCTCAAACTTCAGAAATTGAATCAGTTATCTAATAATTTCAAAGAAATATAGGGCATCCATCATAATTACCTGATTCTCCATTACATACCAAATAAGATCCAAACTCTGTTGCTTGGTCTTCAGAGCCCTCCCTGGTGACACTGCCTACATTTCCATCTGTATCCCTTCATATCAACTACACTACAACTTCACGGGTCTACTTGAAGTTCTTGAACGTGTTCTTTCCTTTTTTGCCTCAAGGTCTTTGCACATATTGTTCTTTCTTTCTGGAATGGCATTCCTTTTCTTATCCACCTATCAAGATCCTATCCTTCATTTAAAGCCCAGCTTAATATTTTCTCCTCCAAGAATACTTCCTAGAGACAATTATTTTCTCTCCCCCAATTATGCTGTCATATTATTTGAGCCTCTATAATAGCACTGTTTTGTACTGGGTTAATTTATATATGCAGTTGTCTCTTTTCCTAGATTATAAGCCTTGGGAAGGTGAAGACTGTATATATTTTTAACTTTATATTCTTTTCTGTGCTTAGCATACTGCTCTGCACAGTAGGTGCTCAAGAATATAAATTAATTGGATAACAAGGTGATATTTTTATGTTTATTTTGCTCTTACAGTTCTGCTTTAACTGTGTCATCATTTTATCACTGTCCAAACCAGTCTTTGGGTAGTCTTCACCTCTGTCTATAGCAAGAGCAGAGCATCTAAAATAATATAAGTTACACTGCAGGTGGAACTGACAGGTTTGGGCAGACCCTGAGAACAGATTCATCTTTGGAAAGTTTCCAGACTGATTTGAGATTAGCTTTCCTGGTGGGCAAAGGGCACTTGAAGGGTCGTCTGTAAAGAGCCACTCAGGGAGAAACCAGGGTCAAGGAGAGGCAGCTAAAGATGAGAAGAAACTGATTTCTGGGAACAAGATCAGTTTAAGGTCTCTGTGTGTCAGCAAAAAGGGCAATGTATTTGCTTAGAGGCATTCATTTCACTTTTGGCATCAAGCTCATTTCCTTATGCTACAATAATGTCACTGACAGCACTTTCCTGCCAGGTGCCGAGGAAGGACTGACAGTTCTGCTCCCATGTGCTTGTTGGTAGAAGGTGAAGAATGGGCTTTTTTTTTGTCAGCTTATGTTCCATATACTTACGAAAAGACAAATCTAAACCTCCAGGGTCTCACCAATTTCTCCTATCAACTACTCCCTATCAACTACTCACACCCCACCATCTCAGTTTTCCTGACTTTTGACAAGGCCTTTTCATCTAAGATAAACTGTTAAAACTGTTTCCCTGTTACCCTCTCATTTCTGATGGCCCACATGTGTAATTTCTCCGGTCCTACTCCTCTGTGCTCAATGCTATAGCTTCCTTCTTGCCAAACTCTGGTTTATTATCTTTTCTTCCTCCTCGAGTCTTCTCTGACTTCCTTCCAGAAGTGTCCTTAACCTTTCCTTGTCCTCCCCAGCATAGATGGCTAGACCTTGGCCCAGATCTTTTAGTGATGTTCCTGCTTCTATGTTTATCCACATCTTGTTTTCTACTACACAGGAAACTTCCCTACACTGATATTACTTTTCTTATTAACTTTGAACCCACCCCCATGGCTTCAGTTTCTCCAGTCAGAAAAGTCATTGACTGGCTTTCTCTTGCCTAGAAAGCCAACAACATTAACAGGTGACAATAAAGAGAGGCTTGGAATCTGTTGACTTTCTTGATCCCTTTCTAACTCTTTCCACCTTTCCTTTCCTCCACAGGTGCTGGCTGAGCATCTGCTATATACTAGGCACTGCTTATATTACCATGCATCTCCCCTGTAAGCTTATAATTAATGCCCTTTGTGATTTCTATCATATATTCCCAAACAATGGGACGCGTGAAGTCTCTGATGGAGTACAGAATTAAGATTTCTTTTTTGTCGTTGTTAGCCACTCTCCCCATTCTTGGTACTGCTATTCATCGTTGGTCCATCTCTCAGAACTTTACACAGAAAGTTGTTCTGTGTCTCATTCTGTGATGAGCAGTTAGTCCATTGAAACATAATTTTAAATTTACTAAAGAACTCTAAGGATTGAGGTGGGGAGGCTAGATAATTAAAAAAATAGAAACCATAGTCCTTGCCCTCAAGGAACTTAAAATGTAACAAACAAGACAGAAAATATAATTTCTCTCAATGTCCTATAGAACACACACACATGCTGGTTTATGCAATTAAATATTGTTGAAAACAAATGGTTAGGTGAAACTGGAGCAAAGAAGTCATCTCAGTTAGTTGAAGTTAATAAAGAAATACCCTTTGGAGGAAAGGTAGTGGGCTAGGTTTTGAGTAGAGGCCATGAAGACAACATTCTAGCAGATAGGAGACAGTGTTCAAACACAGACTTAGATGTGGGAATAGGTGGGGGTGTAGAGGTTGGTGGGTGGGTTATCTTGGCTGAAGCACAAGGTCTAAGAAGGAAAAATCAATAGGAATGGGTTTGGGGACAGATAGGGCAGAATTGGTGGAGGACCTAGATCACCAACATAGGATAATATGTCTTTCTAGCTGGAGGTAGGGGAATAAATAAAATAACTTTAGGAGAACTAAAAAATTTATTATTTCCCTTAGCTTTTGAGAAAAATGGATTAAGGTTTTTGAACTCTGACTACTATCTAAGGTGCTCTGCTAACATGAAGTAAAGAACGAAGACCAATAATAATAAAAGCTTAAGATCTAGTTATTTCGAAAATGTGGCTTAAATTTCAGCAGTAATTATTTATCCAAATGGACTCCGCACTTCATTTTGCTTGGTTCTGTTTTGGAATCATAAAATGACCCTACAGAAGTAATTATCCTGTCACATGCTCTTGTATCCTTTAGTCTACTCATTTTTTTTTTTTTTTTCCTGTATAACACAACTTCATGGTAAAGCAAAGAAAGGTTCACATTTGGTGTCTATCCATTGACCTTTACCTTTCTTGACTGACCATGCTTGAAAGGAGGAAATATACACCAAGAAACTCCCTCTGGATTTTCCCAGTCTCTTAGAGGGAGATTTTCAAAATGGGGCTTATGCTAACTGACCACAAGAGAGGAGAGTCCCAGACTTTTATGATATTTCCACCTTGGACCTCTGCTGGGATTTCCTCTGATACAGAAGGAAGGGGTGGCCACTTTCCATATGATGCTTAAATTCCTATGATTGAGGGGGGAGGGACATTGTAATGTATCTACATCTTCCCTTTGGTATATTTAGGTTTTAAAAACAAAAGACCAAGCAGAGAAAGAAAGACTAGAGTTACCAAAGAAAGAACTTCCCAACAGAGTGGGTTATTGAGATGACTGAAAGAAATTGTGTAGTCCCTTTATCTGAGGAGCTAGAGGAATTGGGTCAATTATCAAATGTCTGCATGATTTTGGAGGCAATAGGATGAATGAGAAAACCTCCAAAATCCTGTCTTCAGGCCTACGACTCAGTGATTTCAGAATACAACACAGAGAAGAAGCTAGAGTGACCTGAACCCACCTTTCAGGCCTCTCTTCCCTGTGGCTACATGCCCCTCTAGTTCCTCAAAAAATACTTTTTACCCTTCTACTTCAGAGATGGAAAACTGAGGAAGTGAAGATAAAGTTTATTTAATTGAGGTGTGCGAAATGGAATTGTTGTGACCAATTTTGATATGATTTTCATATCTAGATAAAAAGCCAAGGTCAATTTTCATACGACATTGGGTCAACTCTTTATTTCTGATTTTTAGATTATACACTTTGTGGATTTTTTGCAGACTCTATACTTCCATTGCCTTGGGTTTGGTAGAAACACTGTCAGAAAGAACATCAGAGATGGACACAGATGGCGTGTGTGTGTGTGTGTGTGTGTGTGTGTGAGTGACTTTGTGTAGGTAAAGTAATGTAAATTTATTTCACTTTTTTTGTAGCAATAATTCATTTTGAGCTTATATATTTATTTGTGAATCTTTTTACTGGTGGCCTCTACCATTGGACAGTAAGCTGCATGCAAGATATATCTATTTTGTGCCCCATTGTATACTTACCACTTAGCGTAAGACTTGGCACATGGTAGGCACTCAACAAATGAAAAATTATGTGTGCCTCCGCTCTCATCCACTGACTTGGATAATGAGAAGTGCCTGCTTCTCAGGGGCTGGGAGGATTCTATACTAGGGCAAGTGGATGAGCCACAAAGACTGTGATCAGATCTCCCCAGGTGAGGCTGCCAGCTCTAGGGTAGATCCCTTGTTGGCTGTCCTCTGCTTATCGCTGGCTGCATCATATCATAATACCTGGGGCACAGGCCAGGGAGTGATCAGGTCTGAGGATGGGAGGAGGTAAGTCCCAGTTATCAGAACAGACATCTTATTCTAACTGCAGTTGTTCCTGATGTGGCAGGGTTCCCAGTCCACTGACCTGCAGGGCACAGTGGGGGGTTGGTTGCATGAGTCAGAGAGGAATGTGGGGCTGGTTGTTTGGGAGTTTCACTCTGTGAGGAGAAGCCGGTTCCCCATGCCTGTCAGTTCTCTAATGGCATCTCCAGGGGCAGAGCCTAGAAACAATTAGTTGAAGAAGACAGACTGAGCACCCACATACTTTTGAATCCCCCAAGATGTTGGCAGGAGAAGAATTTAAATGGATTTTAACAGGCAGAGGACAATTCATAGACCAGCAAAGTATATAGAATGTTTCAACTGAAAGGAAGTTTGAGATCAGCATATTCATACTTCTGCCTTCATTTAAGATAAATAAATTTTTTTGCCCTTGGAGATTTTCTGTCCTACAACATGAAGGCCATACCAGGACAGTGGAAGCTCAGTGTAAGTTCTCCAAGCTCCCTTATCCTTGTTTCCCTAGTGGGAGTGAGTGGACACAGCAGAGAGACCCTCACCTCGGCACCATTCAGTACCCTGCCTCCCCATACAGTGCACAGCAATGGGCCATGGCTGCAGGTGTGGAGAGGCCCTCATTCCTGGGTCTTAATGGAGAGGGGACCTGTGAATCTTGTAAATGTGATGATATCGGCAATGACAGACTCTCCAGCTGCCTGGCAGTCTGTAATTGAAGCCAGGAATTCAGCACACGTTCTGACACACCCAGCCTTCACAGTGGGTTCCCAGAAGCGGGTTCTTGCATAGCCACCAGGCTGGGAGGACCTTCATTTAATCAACCCTCCCTGACAAGCTCCAGGGCTCCAGAGCTGAATCTTAAATTCCCAAACTAAGCAATAGCTTTATCCCTCTCTCTGTTTCCATTCCTAGTTGTGCTTAAACTGCGATTGCTAGTTGTTCCCAGTCTCAAACATCCCCGTAAGTGGGATCCAAGTTCCATGGGCCTATCATGGGATATTCTTTCATTTTGGTTTAACTGAAATCTTTTTTTGTTATAATCAGAGCCCAAAATTTATCAAACCAGAAAGTTTCTATACTGCTTTGAAGCCCCAGGCAAATAGGTTGGGGATTTTTCTTGCTGTTCTCCACCTCTCTCCATAATGAGATGCTTTGTTTCCATGAATCGGCCCTGATCCAGACTTCTAGACTCTGTGACAGGCCATTTCATCCCTCCCTCTGCCTCTAGGCAGGACTGAACTTAACTCATCCCAGACTGAATGGTGTCTCCTCTACACATGCTTTCAAGATTTCCTGAATCTTCCCCATCATTTGGTTAAACCTGCCCAGCTTTTTGCCCTTGTTGTCTAATCTTAATTTCCTATGGCAATTCCAGCTCATTACTTCTCAGTGTGGAAAGGAAGATCCTTGCCCCTCATATCTTCTCAAATGTTAGTTTGACCTCATATCTTCCTTATGCCAAAAGAGTAAAGTTAGTGTTATTTGAAATTTGCCCCATTATCTGAGCATTGCTGACCTCAGCTGGTATTCCATATTTTGGTCACTATTGTTATTGTGCCCACTCCCAACATATTTCACCCTTTCTTTGGACTGAAACTTCAAATATCAGTTTTCTCCACCTCTGATGCCTTTCCCTCTCACCAGTCCAACCTTCCATTCCTCTTGAACCTTGCTCCATTCTCTCTCTAGATACCTCTCTCTCTGCATTCTCTCTATATCCCCAATCATTCCAATCCCCCCAGCAGCAATGCAAAGAACTTTACTCAGCTGGCCTCCAGTTCTGCTCTTGCCTCACTGTCTCCAAATATGAAGTCCTGATTAAGGAAAGGCTTGAGGAGCATATAGGGAACCAGCAGCACAGTGCAGAGGGATGTGTAATAACATGGAAGTCAAGAACCCCACGGTTCTAGTGTGGGTCTGTAACTTTGGGCAATTCATAACCTCTCTGGCTTTTCAGTTTAATTATTTGGACAAGAAAGCATGAAGTCAGGGCCTTTCAAAGAATTCTTCAGACTTGAAAAATGTTATGAATTTGTGTTTTCCTCTCTTTCTTGGTCTTCTTCAAAATCATGGACAGAACTCTACAATCAGGGAAATCACAGAATAGGAAGAGAAGAATGGATTAAAAGACATACTTGGAACTTACTGAAGAAGGACCATGTGAAGACACAGGGAGAAGATGGCCATCTACAAACTAAAGACAGAGGCCTCAGGAGAAACCAAACATGTCAACAGCTTCATCTTGGATTTCTAGCCTCCATAATTGTGAGAAACAAATTTCTGTTTAGGCCAACACCCCCCCCCCCCCCCCAAGAAACATAAATGACAGGGGGAAAAGGCATTTTAATATACAGGTGGTGCTGGGGGTAATGATTGGTAATTTGTAGTGAACAAGAGAGGATGGGGGAGGCTCCTTCAGCTTTTACCCTCTTCGGTCTTATGGAAATCTCTGTGATGTATTTTAGAGGGTGGAGAAGTGGCTATGGCCTATGCCTTGCATCCTCTGCACAGTAGCCTGATATCCTAGACATATGCTTACTCTACTGTGGAAAGCCTGGCTTACCCTCAGTAAAGTCACTGAAGAAAGACACTACATTAAGTTCTGACTCATTTCTTTCTTAGAAATTCCTAATCTTATGTGAGTAAAAAAGAAGACTATTTCTATCTGGATCCCCCAAAATCTTTATTTCCTAAATGGAACTCGAGTTTCTTCTGTGATATATTGGTTGTTATGCTTCATAACAATCCTTGTAAAACAAAAGGCCATAAAACCCAGTAATTTATAAGGTTATGTAGCTCTCTGTGTGTGAGTGTGTGCCTGTGTGTGTGTATGTGTGTTTGTGTGTGTGTGAAAGAGAGATAGAGGGCAATTCTTGTGATTATTACTGTGGATTAGAAGAGATTTAGAGAAATGTCATGCTGGCCATGCCACTTACCTTAAGCAGGGACAGACTCACATTAGTTTAAACAATTAGACTACTTAGATTTTTTGAAAAAAGGGAGTCCCTGAAGAACTAGAGGAGAGGTGGGAAATAAATATTTATTTATTTATTTATTTATTTTATTTATTTATTTATTTATTTATTTATTTATTTATTTATTTATTATGTTTCTTATTGATTTTTAGAGAAAAAGGAAGGGAAAGGGATAGAGAGACAGAAACATTGATGAGACAAACATCGATTGGCTGCCTCCTGCACACCCCCTACTGGGGATCAAGCCTGAAACCCAGGCATGTGCTCTGAGGGGGAATCAAACTAGTGACCTTTTGCTTCATGGGTCAACACTCAACCACTGAGCCACGCCAGCCTGGCAGACAGGTTAATATATGTATTAAATACCTACCCTATGCTGGGTATTGTGACTCTTTATATGTCATATTTGTCTAAATATAAGATGAAGTTTTATCTTCCCCAAATAATTTCTCAGAAAGAGAAAATTGCTTTATATTTGAATTCTTACAAAGCCTTGTATCATAGAATATGTTTGTTTTCAATTACTTGATTTTTGAAAATTAGGTTCTTTTTGGGGAAGACACATTAACCAGCAAAAACAACAAACCAACTAACAAACAATCCTCCCCCCCCAAAAAAAAACCCCAAAACAATACTAGTTTGGATTGTTTATAGAGGCTATTTGATGAAATCTGTGGGTTTTTTTGGGGGGGGGTTGTTTTGTTTTTTGGGGGTTTTTTGGTGTGTTTTTTTTTTCCAAAAAACACTAAAAGCTAAAACCACTTCAGTTTCTGGGGACATGATAGGCTAGATTATTTGAATAAACTTTCCTGCTATATAAATATACAACTAAAAATGCTGTATAAAATATAAAACTTCTTAAAAGCATCAAAGAGCTTATAAGATGGTAAGAGAATACTGGGCCAAATCTAATGAAAAGTGAAAGCTTCAAGTGGTACGTGGAACAGAGAGACCCCTTTAGACCAGAAGATCAAGGAAAGCTTGCACTCTGGTTTTGATGGATAGTCTCAAAGTTAAAACTCAGAGCTGGCTCAAAGTGAAGAGTCTAATAGAAGACCCTTCCCACATTAAACTGAAGACTCAAAGGGTTACACACTTAGGGTACAGGTGAAACAGAGGTATACCTAATCTTCTGCCACCTCCTCAAGGACTACAAGAGATTTTTCTTGGTGCTGAGCAGAAGGGGGGGGATTATAAGCCAGGCTGCTTTGTACATTACCTAGACAATCAGGGAAAACCTCAAACCTTGAGTTTAGCTTAAAATTATTACAGACAAGTATTTCTTCTAGGAAACTGGCAAAGGCAAATACAAATTCTCCCTCATTGAAAATACCTCCATCCTATGCTTTCAAAATCCTCACAAGTAATTATTTAAATGCAGTGAATTAGTAGGCACACAGGGAGAGAAGGTAGCATAGATGAGAATCAGCAAAAACAATACAGAGCAGAAACAGATTCACAATGACTTTGGACATTGAAATTATCAGGCATATATTATAAAACAAGCTTGAAAATAGTTGTAGGGAATAAGAAAATATGAAAAGTGACCTAGTGGATTTGAAACAACCAAATAGAATGAATCTAGCAGCAGATTGGATCCAGTTGAAGAGAGAATTAATAAACCAGAAGGCAAGTCTACGGAATGCAGAAGAAATACAAAAATATGCAAAAGGCTTGGGAGATATGGAAGACAGATCAAGAAGACCTACCATACATTAATTAAAGTTCCAAAACAAAAGGAGACAAAGAATAGGGCAGAGACAGTATTTGAAGAGATAATTACACAATTTTCTAAAACTGATTAAAGTCACTATGAAGCCCAGTGAATCCCAAGCAAGATAAATAAAATCCACACCTAACGTGTTAATGAAACTGCAGAACATGAAAAATGAAGAGAAAAAGAAAATGAGGATCCAGGGAAAGAGAAGAAACAAACAAGGTGAACCCTATAATCACCCTGGATTCCAACCTGGAGGCATTTTTCAAACAGCAGCAGCGGGGGCGTGTGTGTGTATGTGTGTGTGTGTGTGTGTGACATCAAGCAAAATATGATGGTCATTCTACATTGAGGAGATAGAAATGAGTTCAGGAAAGCTGAGGCAGCTAGAACTGATGGGTTAGAATACTTGAGAGGAGGGAGCTATACAGAGAAAGAGCTCTGGAAGTCTGCATATAGTCTCCTGAAATCTTTGGCTGAATACTAAGCTGTGCATGGGCAGGGTGAAATTCCATAATGCTGAGCAAAGAATGACAGGTAAGTGTAATTTGCACAGTTCCTAGAGTTTATGCAGGGCTAGGAAACATTGAAATTCCACCCATCCAGAATAGAGATATCATTGAACAACATCTAGGTAATCAGTCGAGACTTTGGAAGGGTGATGCCTTAATATGAAGGTTAAACTAGCCCACACTCATCCCTAACAAAGCTTTAAAACAAGCTTCAGAAAAATAAAGCTTGTCTTCAAGTAACTTAATGTTTGTCAAAACAAACTTCAACATTTTTTAAAAGAGAAAACAAAATCTAAATACTCAGCAATGTAACATTTAAAATATCATAAATCAATAAAAAATTACTAGACACACAAGAAGGCAGCAAATTTTGATCCATAAAAGAAGGAAAACCAGTCAAAAGAAACAGACCTAAAAAAGACAAAGGCGCTGTAATTAGCAGACAAAGCCGTTAAAACAGCAATAAAAATATGCACAAGGATTTAAAGGAATACATGAACATAAAGAAGACAGAAGTAAAAGATATTTTTTAAAGTGGAATTTCTCTCACTGATAATAGAATGTCATTAATGGAAATTTTACTGGATGGACTTAAAAGCAGATTAGACACTGCAGAAGAAAAAAATCAGTAAGCTTAAAAACATGGAAACTATACAAACCAAAGCACACAGAGAAAAAATACTGAAAAACAAAAACAAAAAGCTTCAGTGACCTGTAGGGCAATATCAAGTAGTTCAACATCCATGTAATGACATTGAAAAAAATATTTGAAGATACAGTGGCCAATTTCCCCTACTTTGATAAAAACTATAAACCTACAGATTCAAGAAGCTCAGTGAGCCTCAAACTGGCTAAACATAAAGACAACTACATCAAAGAACATCAGAATCAAATTGATAAAAATTTAAAAGTAGCCAGAGAGACAGATTAAAATAAGGAAAAGACTTATTAAAATAAGGAAACAAAGATAAAAATTACTAAAGATGTTTGCCAGAAACAATGTAAGCCAAGAGACATTAGAAGACCATTTTGAAAATGTTAAAAGTATGTGACAACATAGAATTCTATATCCAGGGAAAATGTTTTTCAAAATGAAGGTGTAATAGAGACTTTTTTTTCTCCAGACAAACAGCTGAGTGAATTCTGTATTAAAGAAAATTTGTCAGGCAGAAGGAAAATGATAGTGGATGGAAGCTTAGATTTACAAGAATTCCAGAAATGGTAAATGTGTAGGTAAATATTAGACTTCTTGTTTTAAAATTTTCTTTAAAAGATAACTGGCTGGCCCGGCCGGGCGTGGCTCAGCAGTTGAGCGTCGACCTAGGATCCAGGCGATCGGGGTTCGATTCCCGGTCAGGGCACATGCCCGGGTTGCGGGCTCAATCAATGACTCTCTCAGCATTGATGTTTCTATCTCTCTTTCCTCTCTCCTTTCCTCTCTCTGAAATCAATAAAGATATATTAAAAAACAAAACAACAACAACAAAAAACTTCAAAAAATAAAAAAGATAACTGGCTGTTTAAACAAAAATAATAACAATGTATTATGGGGCCTATAACACACATAGAAGTAAAATGTGTGACAACAGTAGCACGAAGTTAATGAAAGTAAATTGTTGTAAAGTTCTTACATCATATATGAAATGGTGTAATATTATTTGAATATAGACTTTGATAGTTAAAGATGCATATTGTAAAATCCCTTGAGCAACCAGTAAAATAATAAAATGGAAAAGCATAATTACTAAGCCAATAGTGAAGATAAGAATGGAGTCCTAAAACTTAATTTAAAAGAGGAAACAAAGAACAGATGGGAAGAATAGACGTAATCTCAATTATATTGATAATTACATTAACTATAATGACCTAAATATTCTAATTAAAAGGTAGAAATTGTCAGTTAGAATGAAAAAAGTCATGACCAAACAATATGTCTTCTACCAGAAATGCATTTTAAATATAGAGACACGAATAGGCTGAAAGTAACAGGGTGAGAAAAGCTGTGGCATGCAAACAAATCACAAGAAGATGAGATACTATATTCATCTCAAAGTAGACTTCAGTACGTGGAATAGTACCAGAGATAAAAAGGGATATTTCATAATAATAAAAGGTTCAGATTATCAAATAATAATATTATTATAGTAATAATAAGTAGTTGGCAAATTATAGAGCATCAAAGTATATGAAGCAAAACTACTACAACTGTAAGGAGAAATAGACAAATCTACATTATAATGGAAGATTTTAAGTATTGTCTCTCAAGAACTGATAGAACAAATGGTCAGATAATCAGTAAGGATATAGAAAGCTTGAATAACATTACTAATCAATTTGACCGTTTTCCTTTAGAGAATATTGCCCTCAGTGACTGCAGAATATATATCATTTTCAAGTACACATGGAATAGTCACCAAGATAGCCCATTTGCTGGGCCATAAAACAAGTCTTACTAAGTTTGAAGGATTTAATTTATACAGAGTATGCTCTCTGACCACTATAGTCATTACCAAAGAATTAGATTAAAAACCTAACAGAGCCTGGCCGGGCATGGCTCAGCGCCTGGCCGGGCATGGCTCAGCGGTTGAGCATCGACCTAGGATCCAGGAGATGGTGGTTTGATTCCCGGTCAGGGCACAAGCCTGGGTTGTGGGCTCCATCCCCAGTCGGGGGCGTGCAGGAGGCCGCTGATCAATGGCTGTCATCATTGATGTTTCTCTCTCTCTCCCTCTCCCTTCCTCTCCATGAAATCAATAAAGATATACTTAAAAAACAAAATAAAAAACAAAACCTAACAGAAAGTACATCTAGAAAATCCCCATTATTTCAGGGTTTGGTAAATATCACCCACTATTCTTTTATTGTTGTTAATCCTCACCAGAGGATTTTTTTCCCCATTGATTTTTGAAGGTGGGGGGAGAGGGAGAGAAGGAGAGAGGGACAGAAACATCGATGTGAGAGAAGCACATCAATTGGTTGCCTTTTGCACCCACCCTGAATGAGGCCAGGGAATGAACCTACAACCGAGGTATGTGCCCTTGACTGGGAATCGAGCCTGTGACCTTTGGGTGCACAGGCCAATGGTCTACCACTGAGCCACATCGGACCACAATTATATTCTTGACTTAAAAGATTTTCATTATATCTTACCCTCCAGATTTTATCTTTGTACATAAAGATCACTATTGTTGTAAGCCCCTCATCTCTTCCCTGGGCCATCCCTAACTTAATTATGTCTTAGGGAGAAGAATCTAAGAGTGGAATCTTATCTTATGTGTGACCACACCATTGCTTTGTATAAAGTCACATCTGAACACTGCTCCATAAGCTTTCTAGTATTCTTGTGTTCCCAGTGCCAAAGAGCAGAGCCTTGACCTCCCTGACCTTTAATAAAGGGATATAGAAGAAATACCAGTCCCTGCCTTTGGGATCTCTGTCTAGGGTCTAGCTTAAGAAAGTGCTCTCTCTCTCTCTCTCTCTCTCTCTCTCTCTCTCTCTCTCTCTCTCTCTCTCTCTCTCTTTTTCTCTCTCTCTCTCTCTCACACACACACACACACACATACATACATACACAGAGCAACAAAGGACAAGAACACTCAATAAAGTAATGTTTCAAAAGTGGCAAAGCAGCATAATGAAACTAAATTTGTAACTGCTGAGTAGTCACAGAGCGACAGAATTATTGCTATTGGGTTGAATTAACAAGGGAGTCTTCCTGCAAGTAGAGAGTTTTACATGGAGTTTAGACAAACAGAAGTTTAACTCACTGCTGTGCAAGTTATTAGCTAGGTAATATTGGGCAAAGTGCCTAATCTTTCTAAATATCAGTTAACTCTTTTATAAAATGTAGGTAATAATAGTACCTGCCATAAGATTTTTAAAATGCTGACAGAGGTGACGTGCAAAAAGTTTAGCACAATGCCTGGCACATAATAAATATTCAATAAATCTTAGCTATTATTATTTTTATAAGGAGAGAAACTTGAGTTACTGGAGAGGAGAACATTTTTTATATGAAGGCCTGAGGCTTTGCATGAGAATGGCATGTATGAAAGAGAAGAAGCAGAGAACGTGAGCCAGAGAGGAGAGTCCATGTAGAAAGCCATTAGATGGAGGGGAGAGGTTGAGAGGTAGCGGGAAGCAGCACAAGAGGTGAGTTAAGGCCAAACTGGGGAGCTTTGATTTGATACGATAAACAACGGTAGCTATTGCATAACACAGGGACCCCATGAAAACAGCTTTTATGGATTGTTGACTTTGTATCAGTGACTACTTAATTTAAAGAAGGGAAAGACTAGAGACATGAAAGTTGGTTAGAAGTCTTTTGAGATGATCCAGACATAACCAATTTGGTGCTAGAACAGGTCTAGGACTATACGAATGGTAAGGAGGTATGCCAGATTCAGGTGCTGGGCCATGCCAGGCCACATCCGTTCTTGCCCTGCCTTCTGCCTGAAGTCCCTGTTGCTGGGAGGTCCAGGAGATTGATTACAGCTAAACAGGGTCCCTCGTGCAGCCTGTGGGCACACACAGAGTAGCCTCATCTCACACCTATGCTGTCCCTCTTTTGTCCCCACCTTGGGGCTTACTTGTTGCCACTGATGCTTAAGAAGGTTCTGAGCAGCAATATGCATGCAAGACCCAGGAGTGCAGGGAAGTTAACACATCAAGGGACAAAACTTGAATAATGGGAGCTAGCAGTTAAATTGCCCCCCCTTCCTTCCCCTAGATAGATAGTTTAGGGATGTGGTTGCTTCACAGGACCCCTCAGAAAACATCCTTTCATGGGAAGAAACCAAGTTTTCCAGAAGAGGTGACCAGCTATGTAATATATTCCTTCTTACTTGTGCTTTCTTTTTTCTTGCTGTGCTCTCCCCTATGCTTCACTCTTGCTTTCCAGGGATTGCACTCTTCAATAAAGTATTACCACATAAACATCTCCTTCAGGCTCTGATTCCTAGAGCCAAGAGATCAGAAGAAAGAAGAGTATAACCTGAGAGACAATAAGATAGAGGAATGAGAAGGCTTTGGTAAGGGCTTGATTGTATGTGCCAAAAATCAGGGCAAATTTATAAGTTAGCCACAAGTTTGTGGATCTGAGGACCTGGGGACCTGGGGAGGGAAGGAGGCAAAGGTGCTCTTCCTGCAGCAAGGAGATGGGGGAATAGGAGCCCACCCTAGTGCTCCTTGAGGTGTGGGGCTTAAGGTGTCTGTATCACAAGTACATGATTTGAAAGTCTCTGGTCTCCTGGGTCCTCTCCTTGTATCCTCTTATCACTATTTGATTGTATACATTTTCAGTGGGATTGGATCAAGCTAGGTTTGACTTTTAATCCCTTTTATGGCAAATTTTAATAAAAAGGAATGCAGTCATGACAGACTTATGAAACCATCTTCCCTATCTTCAGTTTAATGTATAGTTTAACAACTTAAAAACCTAACGAATAGACTCATTTCTGCCCCCACGCAAGGCTGCACTGCACGAAACACCGGTTTTTCCTGAAAACTGTCTTTGAAGGGCTCACTTTCCTGCAGACACACCAGTAGTATTTTAAACATATATATATGTCTTTATTGATTTCAGAGAGAGAGGAAGGGAGAGGAAGAGAGTGATAGAAACATCAACGATGAGAGAGTCATTGACCAGCTGCCTCCTGCGCGCCCCACACTGGGGATCGAGCCCGCAACCCAGGCATGTGCCCTGGCCAGGATTCCAGCCATGATCTCCTGGATCATAGGTCGATGCTCAACCGCTGAGCCACGCCGGCCTGGCACCAGTACCATTTTCAAAAAGAAAAAAGAGAGCACACTGAAGCAGCAAAGCCCTTTGTCAAATCTGGGCTATGCTGGGTCCAAAGAAACATCAAAAAACAAAGATTGGAGTTGTGAGGTAGAAGGTTTCTCTGGAAGGACATTCAAATGTCTTTTTTTCCAGTCTATTAACCAACAACAGGATTAGCCCTGATGTCGAGTGGATCCCATATTAGGTATCTGCAGGCGAATACAAAAGAGACATTAGGCCTCAGACTTATCCTCTTAGGAGATGAAATATGGTAGGAGGCACAGACCACGCGGAGTGAAATAAACCAGGATACGTACAGAGACAGCAAGTCTAATGCAGACCGAAGCATCCAGTGGCATCTACCCTCAAGCATCTACCCTCAAATTTAATGTGCCCTAAAGCTCAGCTCGCCAACCTCCCCTAAACCTGCTCTTTCTTTTGTAGTCCCTACTTCAGTTGGGACAGAGACCTGGTCATCCTTCTCGACTTTTTCCTCTCCTTCAGTCTCCCTCTCCACCATTATTTAAATCACCAAATCTTCTCTGTTTTAACTCTTAAATATTTTTCAAATCTACCTCTAGAGGAAGCGGCCTGTGTTGACAGGAATCTAGGCAACAGTTTGCCAGCTTGGAGACCCCTCTGGTGAGGAATCCTCTCAGACTCGCATTCCTTCTCCAGGTGAGTGACATACAATGACTTTCAAATATAACAGGTAAAACTGGGAGCTCGTCCGCACCCTTCCATCTACAGGAAACTGGCACAGGCTCGTGAAGGTTGCTGTGTCTGTCAGGCCAAATGGCAGAGGAAAGGCGATTGAAGGGAGAAGGGGCCCTACACCACATCCACAGCCACATGTTAGTGCGTGTTAAGTTCTCCAAGACTTGGTGCTGCATGTGCCTGTCTCAAGACGGTCAGCAGCCAGGGCTTTGGAAAGCACAAAATTGGATGGATGAGTTTGATTATTTAAATAAAGTAGTTTGACACCTCAGTTACCTGGATAATCACTTCCTTGTGCTCTAGGGCAGCGATTTTCAACTGGTGTGCCATGGCGCGCTGGTGTGCTGAAGAATTGTGAAAACATGCAGTACCTGACTGTGTAGTCAGGGGCACTGACTTATTTTCCCTTAGAGTGTCAGATAAAAAAATGACAACAGCCAACACAACAATAGCTGTCTGGTGTAAATGAATAAAAATTATACTTATTTTTTTGTCAGATCAGCAAAAAACTAACCTATTTTTTGGTGTGCCGTAGAATTTTAGTAATTAGTTTATGTGTGCCAGGAGATGAAAAAGGCTGAAAATCGCTGGTGTAGGGCAACCTGGCCCCCATACTCCTGGAGCCACAGGAAACAGGACAGTCATAATTGTCCGTGAACATCTGAATGGGGTGTCTGGGGTGGTGTCTGCAGCATAGGAAATGAACAGACTATTCAAAATGGCAAGTGAGTAATGTGTTCATTGTGACAGGCAACAAATCAGCCAGGCTGGGAGTGAGTCAGGGGGCAAATTTGGCCAGCTTTGACAATTTTCTTACTTTATTTATTTTAAACTTGGGTTAATTCATTCCCAACTAACTCTGTTTAACATATACTTACCCCAGCATTTCCAATAATTGAATTTCCATCCTTCGGGAAGCAACCCCTGGTTCTCCTCACCCACTATCAGTTTTTTGTTTATTCTATGTTCCCATAGCACCAGGGGGCTCAATCTGTACTGCATTTATTTGCATTTATTTATATGTTGCTTTGTAAGTGTTTTTAAGCTGTTTTTCTGTATATGTACTGTGTTCCCTTAAGTGGATTTATGTTCTTTCAAGAAAGTCTCTTCAGTAGCCATTTTCCCTTTTCCTTTTACTTGCATTTTATAACTCTGTTCATTTGGTATTACCTCATAAAAATATCCATGTAATTTCTTAATAACTTTGTCTGCACATTTCTCTTTCTGCTACTGACTAGAAGTCTGAAAGCAATGCTACACTTGCAGTCAGGCTATAGCACATGTGCTAGTAGGTTTTTGCTTTACAGATGGTCTGCTTTAAGACAACATCTCTAGGAAACCTTGGCATCTAAAAGCCTGGGTTCCTTGTGCATCCTCTGAGTCATTGCCAACATGACCAATAAGCCGAGCCCTTTCCTGTTCCCGTAAAGCATCATGGACTTTGCCCGAGCCTGCTTGGAAAATCCTTTCCCCTTCTGTGAATGGTAAGTGAGGAAGAGCTCGTACTTCAGAACCTAACTCAAATAGTTCAAAATCTATCTCCTCTCCATCCCATCTGCTTCCACAGCACTTTTTACAAACTGTCACTAAGGTCCATGCCCATGTTATACTGATTGTCTGTTTTCACCAAATGCGTACCTCAAGGCCACATCTTTATAACCATACCACCAAATACTGACTCCTCCACACTAGTGGACACCCATGAAATGTTAGAGAATAAATAATACTCAGTGGATAAGTTCTTGCATAGCATGCTGACAGTTCTCTCTTCTCTGTTCCCATCCCTCCAAGGAGCCTGCCTGTATTAATTCTTCCAGATTTGTCCTGGACACTCCTCCTCTTCCCCAAGGATCAGTGTCCACATGGTTCTAGCTTGTCCTTGGCATCATCCCAACTCCCCTATTAATTGGAGGGGTCAGAATGAGCCCAAGCATGGTTTAAATAAATCATTTTTCATTTATAATATGTTTATTCTAATATTTATTTCAAATGTATCTCATATCCACTGTGTGCGAGGTACTCTTTGTTCTAAGTGGTGAGGACACATCGGCTGACAAGGCAGTCAAAATCTCTGCCCTCGTGGTCCTTATATTTTAGTGGTTTAATCTGAAGATTAGACTGAGAAACTGAGAATGAAAAAGTGAGATTTTTACCCACATTTTATGATAAATTCAATTCAAAGATACATATACATATATCTAGATGTAGATACCTATATCTCTCTATATCTAGATATAGATATATGTGTCTATAGATATATCTACACACACACACACGGCTTTGTTTTTCCACTTTAATTTGGTAATTGAGTTCTAACTGCAGTGGCTTTCTGTCATTATATTTCCCAGCAACAAACATTAACATATACAATATGTGCACCTGTCCCTAGCACCCATGCCATGCTAGTGGAGTGTAGATAGGTATACATACACTCTACTTCAAAAGTTACCACTGTGTAAACCCACTAATCATACATTCACCCAAATATCAAACCTTCCAAGGTGCAAATTGCACTACCTTCCCCTCCACAAATACATATCCCTTCACTGCATTTTCTAATGTGTGTGCATATGGATGCACATGGAACACACCTGCAGGCTTTGGCTCTCTGTCCACTCTCCTTTCTTCTTTCTCTAGCAAGGAGTGGGATGTAGAAACATGTTCCATTTTGTCAGGAGCAGGATCTCTTTGAAAACTGTCATGTGCTTATATTGGATCAATTTTCAAAATGAACTGGGCAAGTCCTGGGTGAAAGTACATTTTTTCCTTTTTTTAATCCTCACTCGAGGATATGCTTATTGATTTTTGAGAGCGGAAGGGAGGGAGAGAGAGAAAGAGAGAGAGAGAGCGAGAATCATCGATGCCAGAGAGAACATTGGTTGGTTGCTTTATGTATGCACCCAGACCCGAGATCGAACCCGCAACCTTTCTGTATACGGGATGACACTCCAACCACCTGAGCCACACCAGCCAGGGTGAAAGAAAGTACCTTTTAAAAAAAGTGTATATATATATCTTTATTGATTTCAGAGAGAGGAAGGGAGAGGGAGAGAGAGATAGAAACATCAATGATGAGAGAGTCACTGATCGGCTGCCTCCTGCATACCCCCTGCTGGGGATCAAGCCCGCAACCCGGGCATGCGCCCTGACCGGGAACCGAACCACGATCTCCTGGATCACAGATTGATGCTCAACTGCTGAGCCACGCTGGGCTGGGCAAAAGCACATTTTTTAAAAAATTGCCAGTACTCATTCTACATTCTCCTGGGCAAAGCAGGCCTCAAAGGCTAATTTGAGGCTGGAAACCATTTAAAGTGGCACAGCGTTCACAGGGGCAAAGGTGAGGGATCTCTGTCGGGGAAGGACACGGGAAGAGAACAGATTAGGGAAAGGACGGCCGTTGGGCGCCAGGTGCCGCAGTCCCCTTTTAGGTGTTCTCCGTCATTCTCCCTGCCCTTTAGATCTTGCTCCAAGTCCTACATTTTTAGAATCAATGTGTTCACTCTTCCGTCTCCAAGCAGAGCCCCAACCTGTAGTGGGATGCAGTGTATGTGACGTGAAGAGGAAGGAGAAAGAGAATTATACTCAAAATACCATCCTCAATAGGCCAGGCTTTTTATGTATTTTATTTTATTAAAACGTTAAAACAATCCAAATGGTAGTTAGTACTTATCTTCATTTTGCAAATGCAGAAATTAAAGTTCAAAGATATTAATAATGGTATTGGGATTGAAACTCAGGCCTGACTCCTAGCTTATGATCTTTCTTCTCATATGTTAAGATGGACCCACCATCAGGGAATTTTGTGATTTGGGGAAATTTTATTTTGTTTTGTTTCTCAGCAGTGCAGGGGTATTTTTCTGCGCGGTGGCAAGAGTTGTGGATATAGCCTATGTTCATGAAACAAAGACACCAACTTGGAATAAAAGGAGTCTGCCGATACTGGCAGCTGGTAAAACACTTTCATAGAGATTCTAATGATAACATATAACTCTTTGTGTGGTTTACAATTTCTAAATATTTTCCATCCATTAAGCCCCTTTGATCTTCATACCAAGCTCTCTGAAGGATGTAGTCAATACCCATTTTACATTTAAGAAAACTGAGAGGGAGCCAAAAAAGGATCAATAGTTACTGAAGAAATGATCTCTCTCTCCTCTCTCTTTCTCTCCCCCCACTCAGTGGGGGCTCCCATGGGGCTATGGAGTTTCTCACATATCTTTGTGAAACATTATGATTTTACCCATTTTACAGATGAGGGAATATTTGGACCATATGATAAAACATTGCATTTAGTACTATTTTCTAACAATCTCAATTAATTGGCATCTCAGTCACCTTGATGGGTGGGCAGAGTAAAGATTTCCCTAAAGGCTGCCAAAGAGGGGGGTCGTTTCACTCAGGAATGTCTCCTCTGTCTGATTCAATCCCTGCTCCTGTAGCTTCATTCTATTTCCTTGTGGTTTTTATTTCATCAAAAAGAACAAATAGCTGGCGGTAGTCCTGTGAATAATAAGTCCTCAGAGATTGAAGCCCATTATGTGTGGAAGATGGGTACCTCCCAGTCCCCATCACTTCACATGACTGTGGACTTAACACTAGTTGCTCCTCAGTGGAGGCTCGGAGCCATGATGTGAGTCCGCTTCCTTTCATTCTCTGGACCCTGAGACAGATTTCAAATGGGTCCAATCGCCTTGCAAAAAGCTACCTGCCCACCCATCCGTGGTGAGTGTAGATCTGAATAGAGAGTCAGGGAGGGTAGAAGGCTTGTGACCTAGTTTGCACCATCCCTTACACCACTCCACCTGCCTTTCATCTCCTAAGCTTCTTCCCCAGACTTGGGACCTTTTTCCTTGCTTCATTCCACAGATCTAAGTTCACTCCTACTTCACCACCCTTTCCTGCTGCTCCTCACAAAACACACACAGAGACACACACAGGAATCTTGTGCATATCCCTTCATTTTAATCCTTTACTCCCTGACTTAGTTTCTCCACATCTTTTTAGCACTTCCCTCTGGAGTTCAGTCAAGTGCCTCCTGTTTTGTCCTCATATCTCTGTGCCTTGGTCCCTGTGTCATGTGAGCCACCCCATCTTCCCCATAGGACTGGACTCTCCCTGTGGGAAGGGACTTTACCCTTTCTTTCCTCTGGAGTTTCCCTCTACTCCCTGAACATAAGGCAGTCACCTCAGAAGTGACTGACCTACACATCATCTGATGATTCTCCAAGTCAGTAAATTATTTAAGTTCCTATTTAAGGCCTTGCTCTAATTTTGGATATGAATCCAGCCAGCATTTGTGAAGAACACATTTTTCTTCCTTATGACATTAGCTCAGGGTGACAGGGGAAGTGTGAGAGAGAGAAAAAAATGATTCGGGGGATGGACACAATTTCTTAAGCCAATTAACTGAGACAGTTCACATGTTTATTATGTTTAAACTACTGGGTGATTAATTCAGGGAGTTTTATAGACAGTTTAATATTCTACCAGATTAAGGAATAAGCCAATTTATATAAAAGAAGAAAGAACACTGATATATATCTATGTCTGATATTTTATATGACAAATGAAAGATGAGACATTAGAAAAAGTTCCGTAAATTATATAGTTCAGAATGTGGATACAAATAGTCAACTCTTAAGTATTGGCATGTAAATTATCTTTAGGAAATTTTAAATCCTAACTTCACTATTCTTTGCCCATCAGCATGAATCTTGGCTGCCTTACCTCAGTCATCCCCAAATTGGCGCTGCTCACCCTTTCCAATGAATGCTTATGGAAATCATAGTTGCAAAGATATAACTCCTTGGGCAAAACCAAATTTAAAAATTAGTATGAGAACTGGCCGGGTCACTCATTGGTTGGAACATTGTCCTGTGCGCCAAAAGTTTTCAGGTTCAATTCCTGGTCAGGGCACACACCTAGGTTGAGAGTTCAGTCCCCAGTTGGGGTGCATATCGGAGGCAACCAATCAATGTTTCTCTTTCACATCAATGTTTCTCTCTCTCTCTCCCTCTCCCCCCCTCCTCCCCTCTGTCTCTCAAATCAATAAACATATCCTCGGGTGAGGATAAAAAAAGTTGTCTGATAATCTCTAATATTTCATGGTCCACGTCATTTTATTAGCACAGTTGATCAAGAGTTGCCTGAGATAAAAACCAAGGCTACTTATTGAGTCCCTGGAATAGGTATGGGTGGCAAGGCCACAAAAGAATTAAATCATGTTTCTTGAAGTGGATGTGGCCTATGGGCCAGCCCCAAATCTCTGTCTACTGCCTGGAATGCCCATTCTGTCCTATACCTTTTTCTCTGACATGTAGCTGGTTTAGGGTTTTTTGTTGCTGATGTTTTGTTTTTTAATTTTACCTTGCCTATTTTCTGCTCTCCTGACCTGCCTTTTCAGGATGGCTATGTATACATACTCACATAGAAAAAAGCTCCCTCCCTTCTTTGTTCCTCTCTTTTGGTCACTAAATGCATATGTATAATGCTAAAAGAGCCTTCTGGTGTTGTGAACTCTATCATGCAATTGGTGATTTTTGTGGGGAAAAGTGCTTTTCTGAAAGGACCACTTGATCCAAGTAGCCCAACATAGCCTATCACCTGGCTCTGTTTGCCTTTGCCTCTATTATTTTGTCTCTCTGTAATCTTTTATTTATTCAAGAAATATCTATTAGGTGCTTACTATTTGCCAAGAATTACACAATACTTGTGGTTCAGTAGTGACACAATATTGCCGTTTCTCTCTAATTCCCAGATATTAAAAAAGCCTAATGAAGAAAGTGATATTAGGAAAACAGCTGAAGAGGAAGTTGATTCCCCCCCGCCTTATCCCTGGATGTTTTATTATTTGGGATGAAGGCAGTGGTGAGAGGGCTAATATTGCTAGTCAGAGATTTTTTTCCTCACCTTAGCTCCTGCACGGAATAGCGGGGGTTGGTCTCCCCCATACCTTCTCACCCTTATTTTCTTGCCCCAGCCCCCCCAACCAAGAGGGATTCTGTCACTGTAATTAAGCAGTCTGTAATCAACAAAGTCCCATTAAGAAATAATGAGGCCAGTAATGCAGAGGGTGCTATTGATGGGGGATTAGTGAAACTCATGTGGTTTCCTACAACTCCCCCACCTTCTGAGGAAGTGGGGGTGGAGGAACTGTTGACTCAGTAGCCTTAGCATTAATCACTGTACTCCCCCCACACTCCAGAATTAAATTCCTTACTGAAGTTGGATGTGTTGGATGAGACATGGCTTGCCACTGTGTATGTGAGCACCTTGCTGGCAGGGTCATATCACAATCATCTCTGTGTCCCCAGGCTTGCACCTTACAAATGCCCAGTAAATGTTCCATGAATTCTGGGAGAGGAGCTGCAAACACAAATTGAGCATAGGACCCAAGCACCTACCTTCTTGCTCAAGACTTTCTCAAATAGGTTGTGGTTCTGTTAGCATCTGAGTAAGTATCACTGACTTTGGAGGCTCTTGGTACTAAGGACCATAAGCTCTTTTTATGCTTCTCCCACGATGAATCCTGCTTTTTATTATAATTACCTGTATACAAGGGCACACATTCTTGGAGGACAATGACCATCTTACCTAGTTTTATGTTCCACAGAGGGTATGTAAAGCACTCATGCTTACCTTGTGGCAGTACATGGAAAAACTGCCACTGCAGGAAGTCAGTGAAGAGCCCAAGAATATCCCTTTCTGTTAATTTTACTGAGTCCGCTGAAACAATGAAAGGACTAAACAATTGAAGACTAAACAATCTAGAAGTTCATGAAATGCTTTATGTGATCTCCTATGTCAAGGGAGCTTGCTCTGTATTAAGATGTAGTTCACCCACTTGCCTAAAGTGAACCCCATGGAGTCTAAAGAGGCTTCTGTGTGGGATCGGGAGAATGACTTCTCTCTCCAAGTGCCTTTCAGCCCAAGGATCCTAGAAGCTTGTGCAACCTTAGGATCACTTGAACTTGTAGTTTTTTGTTTTTGTTTTTAAGAGCTGGGTGGACCAATCAGGCAACTGAAAGGCAGAAGTTGATATAATTCATTCCTCTACTTTTACAACATTGCCTCTAAGTTGTACATCCTTGTCTTAAACCAAGAAAGAGTTTAAAACTTCTTTTGAGGTAGAAAGCTCTTCTAAAGAAGGAGTCAATATGTGGTGGTCATTAAAAGCACAAGTTTCCTGTCACATAGGTCTGTGAGTTTCAATCCTGAAGAGTTCCAATTCACTCTCTTGCTTATTAGGGCAGGTTACTTAATCTTATCTCTAACCAGTGGTAAAAATACCTGCACAAAGGTTTGTGAGGGTTAAAAGAAAAGAAGATGTCAAGTAGCTCGGAGCACTGAGCCTGGCTGATGGTGAATGCTCAAAAATGGCAGTTAAGAAGAATAAAGCTAAAGCTAGCTTCAGTCCCTCCTCTTCTAGCATGTGCTGTGTAATTTTGCCTGGATTTATGTGAGCTTTGTGATTGTTCTCATGTGTCTTTGTTTGTGTTTTGTTTCCCCACTTAGACTGTATGCCCCTCTGGGAGCTGGCATTCTTTGATATTATTCTTTGATATTATTGAATTCCATAGAAAGTTTTGGGGCAAGCGCCCTGCCCACATATCAAATGATTGTTATTGGCCCATTTGCCATTTCAAGTTTATGAAATGTGTTATTTGATCTTCTGTAGCAGAGGAGCTTGCTCTGCATTAAGACATCGTTCATCTACTTTCCTTAAGTGCATCCAGTGGAGTCAAAAAAAGCCTTATATGTGTTTTTAAGAGGTCAGGAACATAGGTGCACACTGCAGATGGCAGGGAAGAATACGAAGCCTGCACAGCAGAAGAGGGCTGGGTGAGAAAATCAGGCCTGTTAGACTTGGCTGAGTCACACCTTGACTAGAACCTTCTCTTCCAGGGCTGTAGGCATGAGCTTTGCAAGTTTGAAAACACAACCACTGACCTGAAACCACAGCTGCAGAGTGATCCTGGTCCTAGGGGTCATTTCCATAATCACCTTCCCTTCCCCAAACTAAAGAGTTCCCTTTTCCCTTCTTTCTTCTTCTGATGAGGATATAATCCTGGCAGGAGTTGATTACCTCCCATTTCTTGTCCTTTTTGCTATTATCTGTGTGTGCTATTCATTTTTGTAATCATTTGCAGCAGATGTTTTGTCCTGGTCCAGCTTCTTCCTGTCACCCTGCATCCTTGGGCATGGCCATCTCCTTACTCTATCATTTGGGGAGGGCTAGAATGAAACAAACCCCTCATGATATCCATTCCTCCCAGAGAAACCCTTCGTGCTAGATCAGACCCCTCAGAGAACACCTTCCCACACTGCTTCAGAAATCTCCTATTTTGGCTATCAGTGTCATAGATTTCTACCAGAAGTGTGGACAATTGAGACAACAGAGAACCCTTCCTAAAATGGTAAAAGGTGTTGGAAGCCTTTGGTTTAATGGATGTGGAACTAAACCCCTGAGAACTTATGAGGTGTAAATGCCTCTCCCAACTCTCATCCTCTTTGTCCCATGATGTCAGCATTTTACACACTAAAGAATATTTGACAATACTGCTCACCTTCAACTAGCAGCATATTGGCTGATCCTATAACATGCCTCCCAAGGGGATAGGTTGATTTGGACAGTGGAAAGCCTTTGCTATTTAGATATGGGAATGGGGGAAATGGAGTCAGAAAATGTTGTATAGGACAATGAGAGAAGGAAGTGAGAAACACCCTGAGTACAACTGACCTGCTATAAGCAGGATATAGGGCCCCCCAAACTGAGGCTTTTTTAACATGAGTGATGAGTATTAAAGCCAAAAGGACCTTGCTTTCAAATAAGGATATTCCTAAATCTACCAAGCAAAGGAGAATCCATGATATCTGATGAAGTAGAAAGTTCCTCTGAAGTTAATCTCTCCAGTACTATTTTATTTGCTTATATTAATGCGTTGCTTTGTAATTGTTCTTAGGTTGCTTTTATTGTGTATCTTTTGCCTTCACAGGTTAATTCCTCTTGGGCAGGACCTGACTCTTTAGAGCAATTTTTTAATCTCCCCAGAGGTGCCCGCGTAAAGGTGCCCTGCTGGAGCAGAAGCTCAAGAGCAATGATTAACCAACCACAGCTGAAGCCCAGAAAACATAACAATCAACACCCTGCATCTGAGGACTTTGCTCTAGACTAAGACATAATCCAACCATTTCCTTTTCATAAGACGTGTTGTCTGAAGGAGTCCATGTGTGATTTTAAGAAGAAAGGGCAGATGGGGCTGTAGAACTCAGGTACCACTTTGCCTTGTATCTAAGCCTGTGAAAGGGGAAAAGAAGGGGACTGTTTTCTGAGATGTCTGAGCAAGCAGTAGAGAAAGAGCTTGAAGATTCTTAGTGGAAAGAGGCTTATCAGAGCCCTCCTTAGAGCAACTCGACTATCCTTGTTTTAACCTATTCCCATTCCTTGCAATTCCCACCTGTAATTCTGTCTTGGCAAGAACCTCACATCGAATGTTCTCAAAGTACTTTGTAGACTTTAATTAGTTCTGTGGGAAGTAAGGCAAAAACTCAACCCTCATTCTGCCGAAAGAGATGGGGGGGGGAGGGAAGGGAAGGAGAAAATGGGCAACCAGAACAGATGAGTAGCTTACTGAAGGCATGCTGTACAGGAGGAACCCCTGAGTCCTGAGTCTTGGTAAAAATTCCTTAGCCCTCCCGATTCCTAAACAGGTAGTGGGCTCATCCTACTAACCTACTTTGCTAGGGTGTTGTTGATGAATGCTTATAAACCTTAACCTAGATGATAGGTTTGGAAGATTGTTAAGGAAAGCATGTCATTAAGTCCCTACTCACCCCCTCCTCGACAAATAGCCCTGGAGGGAAGTGGGTGTTAGCCAGAACTGGAGGGCCACCACTTCAATGGGATGAGCTGAGATTCAACAACTGCAGGAATTTTCCAAGAGTGAGGGAAATCAAGGGCATGTGTTGGGGGTGATGGGTGGGCACAGGTGGAAAGGCCTAAAATAGGTGACATGTGATCAGATAGCCCAGAAAATATCATCAAGAAATCATGGTGGATGGCTGTTTTCCTAAAATTCAGGACACAATTTTGGTAGTAGTTTCTTTTCCTGCCTTTCTAACATCAGAAAAACTCTTCGAGGTCTATTCCAAGAGAATTGGGTGTTTGGAAATTAGAGACATGGTCTGAGCCTGGGATTGCTCTGTGCTTCTCTAAGAGAAGTAGCTAAGAGTTTGAGCTCTGAAGTCGGAGACCTAGGTCTGAATTCTTCTTTGCCGCTTCCATTTATTTGAACTTGATTAAGATTACTTAACTTCCCTAAGCCTTGATTTCCTCATCTATAAAATGGGCCCAATAATAGTATCTAATTCAGAGGTTTGGTGTGAGGGTTAAATACAAGAATTCAGGTGAAGCCTTAGCACAGAGCCTGGCATGTAGTAAGCACCTGATTCATTTTAGCTGCCATATTACCTCACCCTTTTCTCTGTAGAGGTTATCCACTTTGGAGTTTATACATGGTCATTTCTTTGGTCAGTTCCTGGCCTTCTCCCGGGTCTCTTGGCTATCTTCCCCCTCCCTTAATGAGAAGTCAGGGAACACTAATACCAAATTCTTTTTCATGTCAGTTAGGACAAAGCAGAATTAGGAAGGTCGACCTGCAGTAGTAAAAAAGATTACATAGATTAACACAGCTCTACACACTAGATGTGTTCTCATAAAGGCTGCTAAGTGGCCATTTTTATGTTGGATAATTCTTAGATGACTTTCTTTATGATTCTAAAGTAATATTATCATAGAAACAAGAATCACAACTAAGGGAAAAGGAACTAATATTTGAATGTGAGACACTTTCCATATCCAAGTCTAATTGAGTCCTCCCAGTCACCCAATAAATAGGTCCTTATTATTCCCATTTTATGGATTAAGTAACTAAAACTCAGAGAGGTTAAATGATTCATTCAATGTCACTCTTCTAGGAATGATGAAACCTAAATGTGAATGTAGTTCTGGCTCCCAGACCTGTTCATTTTCTACTACATCCCAATCAAAGGAGTATTCTGCTTTTATCAATGATCAGTCTGTATGCATTCAAATCTCATAATGAAATTACAGAAGAACTTGATCAATCAAATCATAAGATCTTGAGTATTAATTTAAAAATCTTTCCTCTTATGACTTAAAAACATATATACACTTTAAGAAATTATCCACATTTTCTTCCATTAGTATGGTGTGTCAAAAGCTGAATGTTGCTAGATAATAAAAAGAACATACTATATGATGCCATTTACATAAAACTAGAAAATGCAAGCTATTCCAGATGAATGGTTGCCTGGACAGGGCTGAGGGCTGGAGGAAGAGATGGCAAAGAAAGAAGCAAGAAGGAACTAATGGATATGTTTATTATCTTCACTGTGATGCTGCTTTTACAAACATATACTTATGTCAAAATTTATTTTTAAAAATTTTATATCTGGCTGTATTATTAACCTACACACAAAAGAAGTAATACTGCATTAAAAGTAAAAACAGAGTACCAATTTCCATAAGTCTCATTGTATATAAAAACATCTACACACCAGAGCCAAGCTGCTCCACTGCCCAAGGACAAAGGCCGTGTCTTACAGGTCCTTTATCCCTAGCTTCTAATGCAGCACCTAGGACACAAATTCTCAAAAAATGGCCAGTGGAACTAGGTGTTTCTTTGGGAATTTACACTAATTCCATACAATTGAAATGTTGAAGCAGTTTGCTAAATATTCATCAGATTGCCCGGACTGGAAGAACCATGTCAAGAAGCCTTTGCAGATGTCTTAGTTCTCAGTGGTTCCAATTTTTCACTTAACCATAAACACAGGAAGAAATGACACTGATCTGCTAACTGAACTTGTTCTGGTATCAGCCAGCTTTGTGAATGTCCATGTCTAGTTGGAAGAAAGAGGTTCTAAGATAACAGGACTGATAAGAACATGTATGAGAACAGCAAGCACTTAAGCCTCGGACTGTGACTGTGGACTTACAGTCGCAATCCCGTTCACATTATCCGGGTGGGAAAGTACATGTAGTAGCATTTCCTCACATCTCCTAGTCACCCTCAGCAGACAAGCTTCCCTCTGTTCTCTCCTCCCAGTTAAAACCATCTAATGCTAACTTCCACAACTTCACCCCATCCCCTTGTCTCTAAACTTTGTTTTAACCACACAGTCTTTCCTCCAAGTATCTTGTATTACTTAATTAATATATAACCTTACTACTTTTGGATCAACCTCTCCACTTCTGTTCTCACTCCTTCTCCTTCCTCTTTCACCTGACCTTGACTCCTGTTCTCATATTTCTCACCCAAAAGAAACCTTGTCTTGAATCTCTTTCCCCTAAAACTGTTCCAATTCCCTTTCTCTCTCCCACCCAGCATCTTTCCAAAGCCTCTTTTTCCTGCGATCCCTATCTCAGTTTATGGGCTCACTATTCACATGGTCTCTCGAACTAAAAACTTTGCAATTATCCTCAATTCTCTCTCCCATATCAAGTTGATCACCAAGGCTGTGACCAATGGAATTGCATATCTGAACTATCGATTACATTTCTCCTCTCTGCCCTGTTTTGGTTCAAACTCTGATCACCATTACCCTGAACTATTGTGACAACCACAATACACTTCTTCCTACCAGGTGCCTTCCATTCTCCAGGCAACTTCCACACCACCACAAGAATTATCTTTCTAAAATATGAATATGATTGGGCCACTCACTCCTTTGCTCAAACTTTGGTTCTGCTTGCCGATGGGATAAAGGCCAAGCACTCAGGTGTGGCACCAATTGCCCTTCAACCCACCTCCCCAGCCTCACCCTGGGCTGCTGTCACATTGAGCTTCCTGTGGTTCCATGCTCTCCGTGAGGCCACAAGCTTCTTTCTCATGGAAAACTCTTACTTGTCTTTCACTACTGCCTAAATAATCACCACTCTGAGAAGACTACACTGATGCGTTCCCCTTCAGAAAGTTAGATGCTCCCTCCTCTGTGTGCCCAGTGCATTTTATTTATAATTCCATTTTAATATTTATAATGTTGTTTTAAAGTTTTTTGAAAAATCTCTCTCTACCACCTCTCTATAAAATAAGCTCATTCAGGAAAGGAGTCAAATTTTATTTTATCTGCTGTGCCCAGAGCAATAATTGACACCTAGTTAGTAGAGGCCAATAAACACTTGTCGCGACCTCACCGGTAGCAGTTTTCTTCTGGGCCATCCTAGGCAATGGATGTGAAGTTACCAACTCTACTTTTTCAAATGTGCAAGAGAAAGTGCATTAAGTGAATATGCTACAGTTATAGAGTAATATACACCAAAGACAAATGCAAATGATATTTGCTCTTTTTCTATTATTTGGATTAACTGATATTTTAGTTTAACTACTATTTTGGATGAATTGTGCCTCTGCCTCCTTCCTGTAATATTGATCTAGGTGACTATCTGAATGCTTGTCTCAGAGCAGGCACACCATTGTACCTCCACTGGGGATAAATAATTGGAAGTTAGTTATAAATACTGCCTCATTCTGGGATAGGTTTGGGTGCTCTCTCCTGGCCTATTGTCAGCCATACTTAACAGGATTTGGTAAAGATTTATAATCGTTTTCCCTGACTGAAAGATTTCTTTTAAATGTGTATTGTTTTCATCTTCTGTGGTAGGCAGTTAGACAGACATGAGCAGAGCAAGGATGATAGGCCAGATACAGGAGGTCACCAAGGCAGAAAGCTCTGGGAGCCTAGCGACAGGCAAAACTGGGGAAACAAGGACCTCGCCCCCAGGTGACCTTTCCTCCCCTGGCATATCACTGGCCACGTGGTTTAGAACCTCTGACCTTTCATACTGCTTGTCATGCAGTTGAGACTCTCCCCTGACTTTTCCTCCCTTGGCCTGTCACTAGTCATGCAGAGGACTCCCTTAGAAGAAGAACAAAGACAGAAGAGTGGCCTCAGGCAGCTGCCATGGGGGCCAGTGCAGCACCACCCCCTTAAGCATTAACCCCTAGAGATAACATCTAGGCCTCAGTTGTGTTTTGGCTCCAAGCCCAGGAAAGCAGCAAAACCATGCCTAACATCAGGACCTGCTGCATTGACTAATGACCCCCTGCCCGGCGCCAACCATTTAGTGGAGACCATGACCCTGAAAGGACAAACCTGATGAATAGTCTATTGAGAGCCTCCTCTGGGACCTTCCTTAAAATCCCCACCCTTAAAAGCCCTTAGGAAGGAGGACCCACTTTCCCTCTCTGGAACACGCCAGCACCTTTCCCTGACCCCCTCTTCTCCCCAGGCCCGTTACCTTTACCCTTCGCTCTCCTTCTTTTGCCTTGCTAACCTGTTTCCTGAGGGCATTTCTTCTATCACTCACTTGTTCTGCCTCCCTGGCTTTCTTTTTTGTTTGTTTTTTTTTAAATCCTCACCTGAGGATATTTTTTCCATTGCTTTTCAGAGAGAGTGGAAAGGAAGGAAGAAGGAAGGGGGAGAAAGAGAAAAGCATCACTGTGAGGGAGACTCATTGACTGACTGCTTCTCGCATGCACCCCAATGGGGGTGGGAGCGTAGGGGGTGGAGCTCACCAGCAACCCCTCTGTGTGCAGGATGACACTCTAACCACTGAGCAACACTGGCCAGGGCCCTCTGTGACTTTCTAATTAAAATTTCTCTTATGGTTTGAGTCTTGGGTTCTGAATTCTTTCCTAGCTAGAACCTAAGTCCCCAGGTTGCTGAACCAAGGTCTGGCCTGACTCCTCCAGTCTAACACCTGATGCTGTTCTTGCCACCACTTCTAACTCCACAAAAATTTTTTTCCCTTTCTGTTTTGTTAACTTTTACATCTCAAGCACTTAGAACAGTGACTGGCACATAGTATGTGTTTGATAAATGTTTGCTGAATGAATGAATGTATTTTTTTTATTGTCCTCAGATATTTTATACATATAAAAGAATATATATATAACCTAAATATAACAATAAATAAGTAAAACAGATGCCCATATGCTTCCCATCTAGCTAAAGAATAGGTTCTTATTGATATTAGTGAAGCCTCCTTTGTGTCTCTGATTACATTCCTTTTCTCTCCCTCTGGAGGAAAACTCTATTCCAAATTTTGTGTCTTTCATTCCATGTATTTCATTGTGTTTTACTACATATAGATTCTTTGACAATGTATTATTTAGATTTTAATGTGTTTGAACTTTTACACTTGATCTTAGCCAAAAGGCTGAGAAGCAATAATGTGTTTGAAATTTTGTAAAAATTTTGTCATGATGCATGAATTCTTTGGTGAATTGCTTGTTTCTCTCAATATTATGTTCATGAGATTCATCCCCACTGCAGCATATGGCTTTGGTTTGTTTTAACTGCTGTATTACAGTTAAATAAATGAATATACCACAATATATTTAGTCATTCTCCTGCCAGTCGATAGTTGAGTTGTTTTTCAGATCTTTGTTTTTACAAACAATACTTTTATATACATTGTGATACACCTCTCTAGGAATGAATCTGTGGAATTTTCTCTAGGATATATGTTTAAGACTAGAACTGCTGGCCCCAGATAATATCATATTCAATAGTGAAAAACTGAAAGCTTTCCAAGATCAGAAAGAAGACAAGGTGCCCACTTTTATCACTTCTATTCATTATAGTACTATAAATCCTAGCCAGAGCAACTATATAAGAAAAATAAATAAAAAGCATCCAATTAGAAAAGGAAAAAGTAAACGTTCATAGATACATAATCTTGTACATAAAAACCCTACATTCCTGGCTGGGTGGCTCGGTTGGTTGGAGCATCGTTCTATGCACCAAAAAGTTTGCAGTTTCAGTTCCTGGTCGGGGTACATACAGGAGGCAACGGATTGATGTTTCTCACATCAATGTTTTTTTCTCTCTCCCTTCCTCTCTCTAAGATAAAATAATAAAATAAAAATCAATAAAAGCATGTCCTGGGAGGAGGATTAACACACACACACACACACACACACACACACACACACACACCCCTACAGATTCCACCAAAAAAGTGTTAGAACTGATAAACAAGTTCTGTAAAGTTGCAAAATATAAAATCAGCATATAAAAATCAGTTGCAATGAACAACCTAAAAAAGAAATTAGGAAAGTAACCCCATTTATAATAGCATCAAAAATAATGAAATACTTAAAAATAAATGTAGTGTGTGTGTGTGTGTTTTCTCTGTATATTATGATATTTTGACATTGTAAGAAAACCTTTTTGGCTGGAGAGAAATTGCCCCTCTGAGGCTAGCGGACTCTTAGATGTAGAAAAGAGCCCATCTTAAGGCATACCCTTTGATATGCAAACTAAGAAATCTAGAGTCATACTTCTTCTATGTAGCCAATGCTCCCAGAGGCAATATTCCTCCACTTTAATCATCCCAGGGCCAGGTACCAGGAAATTTATACCACTCCTAGCTCAAAGCCTGCTAAAATTATTCAAAGTAGCCAGTCCTAAAATGCTCTCCCTGCCCTGCCCTGACTTTTGCATGGAAAACCCAATAAAGGCTGTGGCCTAAACCTTTCCTTTGCTCTTATCTTCTGCCCTCTGACCACCCTGGTGTTTTTCTATGTGGCCCTGAATGGTGTGCTGTGCCTCCCGTTTCTAGGACTTGTGAGCATAATAAACTTTGTTTTCCTGAGCTTCTCCTCTGTCTCCTCTTGTGGCACCTCCTAACTGACCATCTCATAAACAATAAACCTAACCAAGATAAAAACTTGTACACTGAAACTGCAAATCATGGCTGAAAGAAATTAAAGAAGATATATAAATGAAAAGACATCCCATGTTCATGGATTGGAAAAAGTAATATTATTAAAATGTCAGTGCTACCCACAGTGATCGATAGATTCAATGTATTCCCCATCAAAATCCCAATGGCATTTTTTTTTTTTCAGAAAAAAAGAAAATAACCTTCCTAAAATTTATATGCAATCTCAAAGGACCCCCAAACAGCTAAAACAATTTTGACAAAGAAAAACAAACTGGAAGCCTCATACTTCCTGATTTTAAAGCATATTGCAAAGCTATAGCAATAAAAAAATGGTACAGGCATAAAGACTGATGGACCTACCAGATAGAGAACCTAGTAATAAATCCTCACATATATGGTCAAATGAACTTTCACAAAGGTGCCAAGCTATACTAACAGTGTTGGGAAGATTGAATATCCACATGCAAAAAGATAAAGTTGGACCTTTACCTTACCATCATATAGAAAAATAAATTCAAAATGAATTAAAGCCCTAAATGTAAGACCTGAAACTATAAAACTCCTAGAAGAAAACATAGAAGAAAAGCTTTATGATGTTGTATTTGGCAATGAATTCTTGGATATGACACCAAAAGCATAGGCAACAAGGACAAAAATAGACAAATGAGACCACATCTAAATTAAAAATTTCCAAAAAAAAAATTTAAAATTTATGCACAGCAAAAGAAACAATAGACAGATTGAAAAGGTCTACTGGGAGAAAATATTTGCAAACCATATAGCTAGAACATATATAAAGAACACAACTCAATGATAACAAGCAAACAACTCAATCCAATTAGTAAATGGGCAAAAGCCTTTAATAGACATTTCTCCAAAGAAGATATAGATATGGCAGACAAGCATATTGAAAGATGCTAAACATCATGATCATTGAGAAATGCAAATAAAAACCACAATGAGCTATTACTTCCCACCTTTTAAGATGATCATTACCAAAAAACAAACAAACAGAAAGTAACAAGTATTGGTGAGGATATAAAGAAATTGGAAACTTTGTACCCTGTTAATGGGAATGTAAAATGGCACAGCCACTTTGTTTGGTACACCTCCAAACAGCATGAAGCTTCCTCAAAAAATTAAATATAGAACTGCCGTACTACCCAGGAATCCCATTTCTGGGTATTTGTCCAAAAGAGTTGAAAACAAGATCTCAGAGAGATATTTGCATACCCATTGCACACCTATGTTTATTGCAGCATTATTCTTAACAAACAAGATTATGGAAATCATCTAAATCTCTATCAACAGATGAATGGATAAAGACAATGTAGTACATACAAGAAGGAAATCTTGTCATATGTTGCAACACGGATGAAACCTGAGGGCATTATGCTAAATTAAGTAAGTCACAAAAGGCAAAACCTGCATGATTTCACTTTTATGAGACATCTAAAATAGTCGAACTTAGAAACATAAATAGAATGGTGGTTGCCAGAGCCTTGGAAGAGGAAAAGAGAAATTGTTCAGTAGGTGTAGAGTTTCAGTTTTGTAAGATGAAAAAGCTTTAGAGCTCTATTGCACAACAGTGCGCATAGAGTCAACACTGCTGTACTGTGCACTTAGTTAAGATGGTGTATTTTATATTATATGTTTTGACCACACACACGCCCGCACACACACACACATGCACACACACACACACAGAATTAATAAAATTTCTGGATGGTAAGATATGCATTTCATCAACTTTATAAAATAAAGCTAAATTGTTTCCAAAGTGAATGTGCCAATTACACTCTCACTGCTCCTCATCCTCCCTCACCAGCATTTGGTATTGTCATGCTTTTAAAATTTTGCCGATCTGGTGGATTATGTTAATTTGCATTTTATTTTCTTTTTAAATCTTCACCCAAGGATATGTTTTTTACTGATTTTAGAGAGAGAGGAAGGGAGAGGTAGAGAGAGAGAGAGAAGCATCGATTGTACTCACCCTGACCAGGGACCAAACCTGCAACCTAGATATGTGCCCTGACCAGGAATGGAACCCACGACCCTTCAGTGCACAGGATGATGCCCAATCAACTGAGCCACACTGGCCAAGGCTAATTTGCAGTTTATTGATTTCTGGAGAGTTTGAACATCTTTTCACATATTTATTGGCTATTTAGATTTCTGTTCAAGTGAATGACCTACTCATGTCTTTGCCCATTTTTCAATTGTTGTTTTTCTTATTGTTAAGTCAGTTCTTTATATATTCTGTGTACAAATTCTTTATAAGTCGCTGAGTACCAAAAATCTTCATTTGTGGCTTGGCTTGTCACTTTTTAAGTGGAGGCCTTTAAAGAAAACAAGTTTTCTATCTATTTGAATTTACCTCTCTCTTCCATTATAATTTATTTATATTGTTTTAAGAAATCTTTCCCTACCCTGAGGTCATAAAGACATTCTGTGTTTTCTCCTAAAAAATTAAGGTGGTGGAATTGAATTTTGAAGAGGTGTGAAAATTTGGAATCATCAAGAGAGGCTTTACTTCGTGCATGGAAGGCAGATACCTAGATGGCCTATCTACATGGGTTAGAGCTGAAGCTACTACAAAGAATGTTAGTCTAACCTCAGGAGGGGTTTTCTATCCATGAGGGTTTGCAAAGTTTCATTGGCCTATTAAAGCAATGGGGCCTATTTCATTTTGTTTGGTAGCAGGGGGTGGTTGCTCGGGGGTTGTTGAACACTAGAGAGATTATCGTTCAATTGGGAGGGAAGACTGAAGAGGCAAGAGACAGGCAAAATGATTTCTGAGTTCTTTGTGAATCTAAATATATCACTAACTGGCTGTAAGGAACAAACTAAAAATAAGTGTGTACACCTCTCTCTGTCTCTGCTTCCATAGCTACCCCTTACCCTTCACCTAGAACTTTCTATCTAGCAGAAATAAAACAATCTCAAGAGAATATGGCCAAAACAACAGTGGAAAGGATAAAAAGTAAAACACTGAAAGTTAGAAATATTCTACTTGAGGACCAACAGAAATGAGGACTCACCTTCCCCAGAGCCTTGGAAAGTTGGACTAAAACGGCTTTGAGTGGAGGAAGGAGGAGACTTCTGGAGCTGCTTGGATATCTGCAGAGGATTTTTATTTTTTAGTCTTATGATTAGGTCAGCTGAAAAGTCCTTCTTGTTCTACTTAACCCAGGGTGGCTGCTCCAAAGAAGAGGGCATTTCAGGAGCCAGTGGAGAAGGTCTGGGGAAGAAGAGGAGACAGAAAGCCTGTTGTCTAGAGCAGAGCAGAAGTGGAGGACAAGTAAAGCTCTAGAAAGATAGACTGGCAGAGGGGATGGATGACACTCCTGGCTCCTCCAAAGGGACATCACTATCAATCTTTAGCTTTTCCTCCTAGGCAAGTGAAGGGGAACACGAGAGCAAGGACAATGCAGTGTAAATTATTACACAGCCCTTGGCTTTCATAGTACAGCCAGTAAAAGAGATTTATGGAGTGAAACGTTGAGCATAGGTTTCTAGAAAATGCTCACACCGCCTTCAGGCACACTTATCAACTACATGTGTGCACTCGTGCACGCACACTAACCTCTCCCACCATGTGCACACACATACATTCGTGCCCATAAAAACAGCATGTATGCAATAGTGTACAACATAATTCACTACACTTTGAAGAAATAACCCTGTCCATTCCTCTGTTCTTCTTGTTTCCACACAGACTCCAGGCTAGATCCAACCACTGACGTGAACTTTGTTCAGGTTGACATGGTATGGGGGGACACCTGTAAAAGTAACAAGGAGTTGCAGAACTCTGCACTAAGGATTTTGAATATATTGTGGTAAATGATTGTTCTTGAAGAAGGACATGAGGAAAGCAGTGTTTCTTGCAGGTATTCTGTCAACTACTCTATATAAGAGGGAGTTAAGTTTGATTACTAGAGACAGGGAGACTGAGGAGACTATGCCGTTGGACAGATGCAGAAGGCAACTCTTGGAAACTTCAGCTAAAAAACTAGGAATGTAACTGCAAAAACCAGGCAGATCGAACCTGAGGTAATGTGTATCTATCTCCCATCGCCTTCTTTCTAGTTCCAGTTTCCTGGGAGTTGGGGTACAGCAAGGAGCTAGGCGAGAGGAACCTTTGATGTTACGCCCTTGGGTGCTCTAGTTCACTCAGGGGCTTGCAAAACAGGACTTCTAAGCCAAACCCATGGCTAAGTCCTGGCTGATTTGAAGCTGCCTCTTAGACAAACCGAGAAAGGCAAAGGGGAAGGGAAACTTAGATGCTGAGAGGGCAACTCAACCATCCTCCCACCTTGGTTGGCTCTTAACATCACTTTGCACTGGTCATGACCACTCTTTCCTCAAAAGCTGCTTTCTTCACTTGATTTCAAAGTTAATGTTTGGGAAATTGCTTCTGGCATTTAACTTTTCTCCCTCGTGCTTCAGGGCTAACAACATCTAAGACATGCAAGCAGAAGACTTTAATACATTTAAAAACAATTGCAGAGTCATCATAGAGCCTTGTAATATTATAAGGTCAGTTGTATTCATTTTTATTTGACATTTATTAGGTTGAACCACAGGCAATTGTTACATATTTGATCATTTTGGCTTATAAAAATGATAATCTCGTAAGTTTCAGCTGAATATTAAGAACATACAGTGTGCTTAATAAAACTATGATGCAATTTGGTGTAATGGTTAAAAACCAGAGCCAAACTGATTTTTTAAAATCTAGATCAGCTCCATCAGCTAGTCTTGAGTACGTTCTGGAACTTTTCTGTGTCTTTGTTTCATCACCCTTAGAATGGAGCTAATAATAGTACTTACCTCATAGGGTTGCTGTGAGGATTTAAATGGGCTGTCATAGAACACACTTAGAACAGTTCTTTACTAGGACCAAGCTCTATACAAATACTGAGTGTTATTACATGCTAGTCACTGTTATCTCATTTAATTTTATTATTAAATATTTCAGGCATACAAAAGGGTATAGATGATAAGAGGATTAACATTTATATGCCCACCTTCCACCTTAGAAATATAATATTACAGATATAGTGGAAACCTATGGGTACACTACCCCTCTCACATTACTGTCCCTCTGTTTTCAGAGGCAGTCTCTGTTCTGAATTTGGTGCTTACCATGGACATTTTTATCCTTTTACTTCATATGTATGTAACATAGCCACATATAGTATCACTTTATGTTTCTTAATTACAAGTGGCGCCAGGCCATACTTGCTGTTCAACTTGCTTCTGTTGCTCAGTATTCCATTTCTGATATTCATCTATGTGGATACATGAAGCTCCAATTTACTCATTTTAACTGCTCTATAGTATGCCAATGTAGAGCCATTCTCCTTTGGGAGAACACTGAGATTTTCCAAATCTTTGCTATTACAAACTCATTTAATTTAGTCAGCCAATTTGTATTGAGTGCCTAATGCTTCCAGGTACTATTTTAGGTACTAAGAATTCAGCAGTGAACAAAAAAAATAAATTAAAAACAAAACAAAACAAGACCCTGTGTCCTCAGGGAACTTACAGAGTAGTGGAATAAAAATGGGTAACAAACATAATGAACATATCAAAGACTACATAATATGTTGGAAGTGCTATGGGGGGAAAAAGCAAGATAAAGGGGCTGAGGAGGGCTAAGGTGGTCTGTGATTTAAACAGGGTGGTCAAGGAGGGCCTTATGAGACGGTGACATTTGAACAAAGACCTGAAGGAAATCAGAGAGTGAGCCATGTAGGTATCTAGGGGATGTAGGCAGAAGGAATGGTTAGTGAAAGGTCCAGGGTTGGAGAAATACTACAATGAATATTCTAGTACATTGCTACCTTCTCCCATTTGGGAGTGGAATTGCTGGGTTGTAGAGTATGTATATCTTTAACAAAACCTGGTATTGCCCTGGCTGGATACTCAATTGGTTAGAGTGTCGTCCCTATATGCCAAGGTTTTGGGTTTGATCCTGGTCAAGGCACAAACAATGAATGCATAAATAAGTGGGACAACAAATTGATGTTTCTCTCTCTTTTTCTCTCTCTAAAATCAATAAATAAAAATTTTAAAAAAGAAAATTTTATTTAAAAAAAATACTTGATATTGCCAAATTGCTCTCCAAAAAAGTTATACCAATTTTGGCTACCACCAGAAATATGAAAGTTCCATTTGCTTTACATTTTTGTCAACACTTGGTATTATCAAACTTTTAAATTTTGCCAATGTGATGGTGTGATATGATTTCTCATTGTTGTTTTAATATATATTTTTCTGACTACTAGAGAGGTGAACATCTTTCATATTTTTATTGACTATTCATTCAAGGCTCCTCTTCTGTGACTTTCCTACTCATATCCTTTTGCTACTCATATCCTTTTTCAGTTGAGTCTTTCTTTCTTTCTTTCTTTCTTTCTTTCTTTCTTTCTTTCTTTCTTTCTTTCTTTCTTTCTTTCTTTCTTTCTTTCTTTTTTTTATTAAGTTTCAAATACAAAGCATTCTAAACAGAGAAAAATGATCTATAATACCTACGTTCTATATCCAACTAAACAAGGAAAACACTATCATTCTGTTTCTTTTAAAACCAGTATAAAAGCCAGAAGGATCAAGACCAAGTCTTTTCCGATGAGAGCAGAATTAAGTCTGCTGGGTCAGTAAACTGCCAAACTTCTGCTTTCATTTTGTTTAGCTAAAGTCATAGGAACAACTCTAATTTAGAGCTTCCTAATTATCAGTGTCAGAAAGTTAATTAGAAAATGAAAGGCATAAGTGGTAGCTCTATCTGGTGAAGTGTCTGATTTTCAGCCAGTGAAACACTTTCTGCTGTTTATCCAGAAGTGGGATTTGTCTCTTATTGATTTTTAGGAGTCCTTTCTACAGTGTATATCCCAAATATTAATCCTTTGTCCAATATAGGCATAGCAAATATCTTCTCCTAGCCTGAAACTTATATATCCATAATATTTATGTTTTAAATATCATAAAAATCATATTTTTATAATGTTTTAAAGTGAATCAACACAGCATTTAATCTTAATTTCATCATATTTCTCAAACTTTTCCTTATGGTTTGTGTTTTTCATATCTTGATTAGAAAATTCTTTCCTATCCTAAGGTCATAAAGAATTCTCATTCAGACTATGCAGCTGTAAAGAAGAAGAATCTCATACCCTTTGGGACAGTATGGATGGGCCTGGAGAATATTATGCTAAGTGAAATAAGCCAGGCAGAGAAAGACAAACATCACATGATCTCACTTATTCGTGGAATCTAAAGAACTTAATAAACTGATGAACAGAATAGATTCGATGACATGGAAGCATAGATGAGACTGATGATGTTAGAGGGATGGAGGAGGGTGGGTGGGTGGAGGGGGAGAGAGTAACCAAAGAACTTATATGCATATATGCACAACCCAAGGACATGGACAATGGTGGGGAGAGGGACTGGGGAGGGGGATGGGATGGGGTGGAACGAGTCATTGGGGAGAAAAAGGGGCATCTGTAATAGTTAAAAAAAAAAAAAAAAAGAATTCTCATTCATTCACTCACTTATTTATTTGACAAATATATTGAATGTCTACTTTGTGCCAGGAATGGTTTTATACTCAGGGAATACAGCTAGGGATAAGATAAGCAATCTTGTGAACTTAGATTCTAGTGTGGGAGAGAGACCGTAAACAACAGATAAATATAAAACAAACCATAAAGAAAAATGAAGCAGGAGGAGGAGATAAAGAGAAGCTGAGAAGCTGCTTGCTCTTTAGATCAAGGGCTCAGGGAAGGCCTGAGCGGGCGACATCCAGCAGAGAACAGAGGATGGTGAGGAAGCAAGAAGTGATAATATCCAAGGAGATTCACATTCCCGACAGAGGGAAAAGCAAGTGCAGAGGTCCTAAGACACCGCCCTGCCTGGTGGGTTACCGAATGGTTGAGAAAATGGCCAGTGTGGCCAAGTGGCATGAACGAGGGAAGAGTGTTAAGTGGTTACTTCAGAGAGGCAGCCAAGGATTTTATTCTGTGATGGGAAATCACTGGAGTATATTGAGCAGGGAGTGATTTGTGTTTTTAAAAGACCATTATGATTACTATCATAATATAGTAGGAGGTAAAAATTAGAAGCAAAACGATTGATTAGGACTTTGTTGCTATAGTCTAAGTGAGAGGTAATATTGACTTAGGCCAAGGTAGTAGCAGAGAAAATCATGAGAAGTGGTCAGATTCAGAATATGTTTTGAAGTCAGACCTAATAAGATTTTGCAGTGGATTTGATGAGGATTGTGTGAAAGAGAAGTCAAGGATAACTCCAAGTTTTTGCCTGAGCAAATGGGTGAATGACGGCGCTATTTTCTTAAATGGAGAATGTTGTGGTAGGAGAAACATTTGGGGGGAAATGAATATTTTGTTTTTAAAGATGTTAATTTTGAGGTGCATAATAGGAAGTTGTGAATTGGAAGAAGGATTTATTAGTGTGTTGTTTAGGGGATAGGTACAAGCTAGAGATGTAAATGTAAAGGTCACTAGCACAGTAATATTTCTTGCTTTAAATCCTTATATATTTTCCTCTAAAAAGTATTTTTTTTGCCCTGGCTGGTGTGGCTCAGTTGGTTGGGCATCGTCCTGTGCACCAAAAGATTTCCAATTCGATTCCAGTCAGGACACATGCCTGGGTTTTGGGCTCCATCCCCACGGTAGGGGGCATGTGGGAGGCAGAGCTAATCTATGTTTCTCTCTTTCTCCCCTCTCACTTCCTCTCTCTCTAAAAATCAATAATAATAATAAAATAATGCAAATGTTCATACTTTTTTAAAGTGTTTACTTTTGCTTTTCACATTTAGATCTTTAATCCAGTAGGAATTGTTTTCATATGGTGAGAGAAAAGGATTTAATCTCCCTCAAGGGTGACTCCTGGTCCCCATGACATTTGTTATATAGTCCACTCTTTTCTCCACTGGTTTGAAATGTCAGGTATCAGATTCAATTAGCACAGGTCTGTTTCTGGGTTCTCTATTCTTTTAGATTGTTCACTTTGACTATCCCTATGCAAATTCCACACTATCTTAATCATTATGTGATTCAACCCAACCTCAGTGCAAGAATAGAAGTAAATCCAGATATTCCAAGCAGAAAGGAATTTATTGCAGGACATTCAATGCTTACAAAACTGTCGGAAGGGCTGGACGAACAGGAGTCAGGAGGTGCCATTAAACTCGTTAGCTGAAGAACATACTGTGGTGGTTGTAATCAAGAGGCCACGAAGCTACTAGTCTCACCATCGTAGTTGCCAGCACCGCCTATAGATGCCACAAAGCTTCTGAGAACAAGGCTGTGGTTGCTATTTATAACTTTCTTAGTCAACTACCCATTCCATGTTCTTTTTGTCCTTAGTCAGCACCAATCTGGTTCAGGTTCCTAATGGAGAAACCCAAACCTTTATTCCCAAAGGAGCCGGCCTTTAGTGGTCCTGCCTGCATTGGGATGCTACAATCTTCCACTAGCTTAACCCTGGCCACGGACGTACTGAGAGGCACCCCAGAGGTTCCCCTGGTTGTTTTTTGTTTGTTTGTTTTTTTACTTTTTAAATTTATCTTTATTTGTGAGAGTATTACAGGTATACCATTTTCCCCCGCAAATGACCCCCTCCACTTCACTCCCACCCCCTCCCCAGGCCTTCACCCTGTTACTGACTGTGTCCATAGGTTATGCATATATGCATATAACTTCTTTGGTTAATCTCTTCCCACCCTCCACCCCCCTTCCCTCTTTCCTCTGAAATATGATCGTCTGTTGCATGTGTCAGTGTCTCTGGATCTATTTAGTTCATCAGATTCTTTTGTTCTTTAGCTTCTTCTTAAAGAAGACCCTTCAAAGTTTCCTGTAGTGCTGGTCTGGTGGTGATGAACTCCTTCAGCTTTTTCTTATCTGTGAAGCTCTTTATTTGACCTTCAATTCTAAATGATAGCTTTGCTGGGTAGAGCAATCTTGGTTGTGGTTCCATGTTTTTCATCACTTTGAATATTTCTTGCCACTCCCTTCTGGCCTGCAAGGTTTCTGTTGAGATATCAGCTGACAGTTGTATGGGTGCTCCCTGGTAGGTAACTAACTGCTTTTCTCTTGCTGCTTTTAAGATTCTCTCTTTGTCTTTAACCTTTGGCATTTTAATTATGATGTGTCTTGCTGTGGGCCTCTTTGGGTTCCTCTTCTTTGGGACCCTCTGTGCTTCTTGGACTTGAAAGTCAATTTCTTTCCCCAGGTAGGGGAAGTTTTCTGCAATTATTTTTTCAAATAGGTTTTCAATTCCTTGGTCTCTTTCTGCCCCTTCTGGCACCCCAATAATACGAATGTTGGGCCTCTTGAAGTTGTCCCAGAGGCTCCTTATACTATCTTCATATTTCTGGATTCTTTTTGCTCTTCTGGTTGGGTGTTTTTTGTTTGCTCATGTTCCAAATTGCTCATTTGATTTTCAGTGTCCTCTACTCTACTGTTGATTCCCTGTAAATTATTCTTCATTTCAGTTCCTGTAGCCTTCATTTCAAATTGGTACTTTATTATGTTATCGATTTTCTCAGTTATTTCCCTAACCATCTGCTTAAACATCCTTATAACCAAAATTCTGAACTCTCTATCTGTTAGCTTGCTTGGATCTATTTCATTTAGCTCCTCTTCTAGAGATTTCTCCTGTTCTTTCCTTTGTGACATGTTTCTTTGCCTCCGCATTTTGGCTGCTTCCAGGTGTTTGTTTCTATGTATTAGGTAGAGCTGCTATGTCTCCTGGAATTTGTAGAGTGGCTTTGTGTAGTAGGTCCAGTCACCTGAGCTGGGCCTTCTAGGTGCTCCCCTGTGTGGGCTGTGTGCACTGTCCTGTTGTAGCTGAGCCTTGGTTGCTGTTGGCATCACTGGGAGGAACTGACCCCCAGACCAATCAGCTGTGAGGACCAGCTGCAACTACAGCCAAAGAGCTGCTGTGCTGGAGACACCCTATGGAGCAGGATTTACTTCAGTGGAGCTTTGGTGTTCACCAAGTGCACCCCTTGAGTGTGTCACTCGTGGCTGTGGTAGGGTTGTAATCCAGTGTGGTCCAGTCTGAGCACCAGGTGCACTGTCTCTGGGGCCTCCCGGGAGGTGCAAAGGCAGCCTCTGCCAGTGCCTTGCCCAGGGCCACCCAGCATGAGCTACACAGCAAACCGTAGTTGGCTGCTACTTGTGCTGGGCTTGGAGGTGTCCAGGAGAGGCCAAGCTATGAGCCAATGCAGCTGCCGCTAGTGCCAGGCCTGGGGCCGCTTATCAAGCTGTATGGGGCCTGCTGCTGCTTGTTTGAGAGATTTTTGGAAAGTCCTAAGCATGAGGCTAGAGAGGCCACTTGCATGAAAAGCCCCTGGAAATGGCCTGGATGAGCTGCAGGTGGGGAGGGGCGGGGCCTCCGGGAATCACGGGGCGGGGCCAAAGGCGTGAGTCAGGCGCTGGCGATTCAAATATGGCGCCTGCCTGCCGGCTGTGTGCGGGGAGGACTCGCCAAAGGAGCAACAGCCTCTGCCAGCTCTTCTGCCTGGGAGGAAGCCACCCTTCCGCCTCTCTCCCGGATTTCAGGCAGGTTAGTTCCTCCCCAAGTGTCCCAGGTTCTTTTCTGGCTGCTGCTCGGCGCTGGGCTCAGAGGGAGCGTCCGAGTGAGTCCGTGCCGGGCCCTTTAGAGGAGCTGCTGGGGCTCCCTCGGCCTCCACGACCCTCAGCCACAGTCCCCGCTGGTTTCACAGCCCGGAGTTGTGGGGACATCTCTTCCTGGCCCTGGAGCCCTGGGCTAGGGGCCTGCTGTGGGGCTGGGACCCCTCACTCCTCCCTCCTCCGGGAAAATTCCGCTGCTGAGATTCCCTCCCGGTTTCAACCTCGGCACCGGGTGTGGGCCCGCAGCCGCGTCTCTGTGATTCAGCCCTGATCCGCCTGTGTCTCTGCCCCTCCTACTGTTCTCGATGCTTCTTCAGCTCCCTGGTTGTAGGGCTTCTGTTCAGCCAGGTTTCAGGAGGCTCTGAGTGATGGTGGTTCTGTATTTCAGTTGTAGTTTTGATGTGGTTGCGGGAGGCGGCGGGGGCAGCTGTTACCTACGCCGCCATCTTGTTTTTCCCTCCCCTGGGTTTAAGCATACTCCTCCCTGCTCTCATTGCAAGACAACCACTCTTTTGCCCCAGATGGTACAGGAGCCCTTTTGCCTGTTGGTTCAGTGGCACAAAGAATACAAAATGGCCAGGAGGCTGTTAATTTCGAAGAATCAACACCTCTAACCAAGCAGAATCCAAAGTTAAAGAAATGAGAGGCCAGAGAAATGTTCACGTAGGTCATTAGGTGTGACAGTGAGGGAAGTCAGCCCTATGCATACTTTTTGGTGCCTAGGTCCATGGATTCTGGCTACGGGGGAAATATCTCCAAATATGGCTCAAGTCAGTCTTGTATGATAGCACCCCAGCCTCACAAGGTGTTGTCTCCTGTCTGGCTCTGTGATAGTCTTCATTAGGCCATTCTGCCATTCCAGAAAGTTAGCCGCCTATGGTTATGGAGTGCATGGTAAGACTATTGAATCCTGTGAGCATGAGCCCACTGCTTCACTTCTTTTGCTATAAACTTTGGATAGGAAAGCTACAGTGTAGGATATCACAATGGAGAATAAGGCATTTCGTAAGATCATGGATGATCGTGCTGACATATGCATGATGGGCAGAAAAGGAAAATCATTATCCAGAAAACATATTCCAGTGAGGCCAAAACACTGCCTCTTCCATGATGGAAGGGACCCACTATAATCAACATGCCTTACCTGGCCTTCTCAGGTATAGCATCCTATGGCTTATTATTGGTCTGTGCTGTCGGCAGATTATGCTTAGGAGGTAAGTAGCCAGATCTGCCTTGGTGGGAGAAAATCTCTTTGTTGCATAATTTCCAATCTTGACCTCATAGCTACTGTACTAATGAGCCCTTTTAGCAAGCCCTGGGGGGCTCTGTCCACCTGATTACTAGGACCTGTCAGTGCCCTTTGGTGAGCGAGCATTTACCAATTTGTAGTTTTGCTGATTATACCTATTATATCTCTGTTTTCTAATTTTCACTTTTACAGTTATTATTTCTTTCCATCTGCTTGGTGGGGGGGATTGTTGTGATGCTCTTTTTGTAACTTTTTGAGCTGAGAACTTAGCTCTTTTTCTTTCTTCTTTTCTAATGTATTAAGGCTAAAAAATCTCTCTCTAATGCTACTTTAGCTGTATCCCAGATATTTTGATTGTCTTTTCTTTATTGCTCAGTCTAAATATGATCTAACTTCTATTATTAGGTGGGCTTTGAAATTTGTTCTTAAATTTCTAACTATACAGGAATTTTATCTTTTTTATTATTGATATTTAAATTAATTACTGTGTTCAGAGAAATGTGGTCTGCTTAACACTGATTCTTTTTATTTGTTGAGATTTGTTTTGTGGCCCAGTGTATAGTCAATTTTTAAAATGTTTTGTATGTTCTTAAAACAAATGTTTATTCTTCCCCTGGCTAGTGTGGCTCATTTGGTTGGGCATCATCTTGTGCACTAAAAGGTTGCCAGTTCGATTCCTGGTCAAGGGCACATGCATATGCTTTCACATAGATGTTTCTCCCCTTCTCTCCCTCTCCTTTCCCCTCTCTCTAAAAATCAATAAACTTCCTTAAAAACAAACAAAAATTTGTATTCTCTAGTTTTTGCATAAAGGGTTCTACATATACCCATTAAAGCACGCTTATTAATTGTGTTATTAAAATCTAATTTTTGTTTGCCAATTCATCAATTACTAGAGGGTTATGATTTTTAAAACCTCCAACTATTATAGTGAATTTATAAATTTGTTCTTAAGTTTTATGTATTTGAAGTGATTACATAAAAGTAAAGAATTGCTATATCTTTCTGGTTACTTTTATGATTACATAGTACTATATTTTTTGTCTTAAAACCTATTTTTTATTGTGGTACAATATACATAACACAACAAGAGTGCTGCATATTATCTCCAGGATTTGTTCAAAGTCACTGTCGTCTATCCTGTAAATTTTTTGAAAGTGTTTTTTATTGATTTCAGAGAGAGGGAGAAAGAGATAGAAACATCAATGAAGAGAGAGAGTCATCGGTTGGCTGCCTCCTGCATGCCCCTCACCAGGGATCTAGCCCAAAACCGGGGCATGTGCCCTGACCTGGAATCGAACTGTGACCTACAGGTTCATAGGTCGACACTCAACCACTGAGCCATGCTGGCCAGGCTATTCTGTACATTTTGATGTGTATGAGCAGGCAATGACAACTACATCAAAAGGGCTGCCTAACCAGCAGTAATTGTAGAAAATATTCTGATTTCAGAGATGCTAAAATGTGAACAAAACACATTTTGAAACTGATGAAATATGGTATACTTTTCATATCTAAAAATTCTATTAGGTTCCTTTGCAAATTTGGTCTTTTTCTTACAGTATTTTATTTTTTCTTATCATATTTTTCTTGGGAGTACAAATCTATTTGATGTGTGTACTGACATTTGTTCTTTTGGATGGTTTCTTTGTGCCTTTGTAATTTTGATTTAGCCCGGCCGGGCGTGGCTCAGCGGTGGAGCATCAACCTAGGATCCAGGTGATAGGGGTTCGATTCCCAGTCAGGGCACATGCCCGGGTTGCGGGCTCGATCAATGACTCTCTCATCATTGATGTTTCTGTCTCTCTCTCCCTCCCCTTTCCTCTCTCTGAAATCAATAAAGATATAAAAGAAAAAGAAAAAAAAAGAATGTAATTTTGATTTATGAGTTTGTCTTAAGCAAGAGTTTATCTGTGAGAATACTCTCTGGCTTACTTGAGGATGTCTCTCTTCAGAGAGGTTTTATATGTTTGCTTCTGCAAGGCAATCAAACATGGGGTCACTTTTAATATTAGTTTCTCAACTAAGGAAATCTTACTCTAACTATATGATATAAATTTGAACTCCAAACTGGCATGAAGGGAGGCAAAAAAGCCCAGCCGGCTCAGCGGTTGAGCGTCGACCTAGGATCCAGGCGATCGGGGTTCAATTCCCAGTCAGGGCACATGCCCGGGTTGCAGGCTCGATCAATGACTCTCTCATCATTGATGTTTCTCTCTCCTTTCCTCTCTCTGAAATCAATAAAGATATATTTAAAAAAAAAAAGGGGGAGGCAAAAAAAGAAAAAAATCTCATAGGAGATTATGATAGATTGGATTTCTTTTCCAGTCCAGAACCTAGACCAAGATAGCTAAATTTCTTTGTCTTCTCTCTCTCTCTCTCTCTCTCTCTCTCTCTCTCTCTATATATATATATATATATATATATATATATATATATTTCAATTATAGTCGACATATGATATTATATTAGTTTCAGTGTACAGCTTAGTGATTAGACATTCCTATAACTTACAAAGTGATCACCCCGATAAGTCTAGTACCCATCTGTCACCATAGATAGTTATTACAATATTAGTGATTATACTCCCTCACTATACTTTACATCCCTGATAACCATTTTTATAACTCAAAATTTGTACTTCTTAATCCCTTCACCCTTTTCACCCATTCCCCTAACCCCATCCCATCTGGCAACCATCAATTTGCTTTTTTCTATAAGTTTGTTTCTGTTGTGTTTAGATTCCACATATAAGAGAAATCATATGGTATTTATCTTTCTCTGTCTGCCTTGTCCTCGTTTTTACTAGTAGACAGATGTTTTATTACTACTCTTCCTTTTTATTTGGACCAAACTGTGAGTCCTATTCCTATATGACTATTAAAACCTAAAAAAATATGGGGGGTGTTGACCAGAGAAATGGAACAGACTACAAATGATCTACTCTAGTTAAATATATAAAATTTAAAAAATAAATAAAGCAATCTAAAATTTGTACTCCTATAATTATATTTTTAAATTAACATTCTGACTCTGACATTAACCTTTTAAAAAATCTCTTTGGTTGCCAAGATCAGCAACTACTCCCAAACACACTGTAAGTAAGCTCCAGGATCAGCTCTCACATTTACCTATCAGGTTTTCAGTTCTCGTTTTTGGTCTCTTAGGGGATTTTCCTTCATTCTAGCAAGCTCAACTATGTATTTAAAGTAATATACTTTATACAGTATCTGGGTGCTTTATAGCAAAGCATTGTTTGTTATAATGCTAGAAATAAAAGCCCATCTCATTAATATGTACTACAAAAGTTCCTTTTAACAAATGAGAAAGACTCAATGAAGTTAGCTCCTTTTCCCAAGTTCACACAGATAACACATGGTGGAATCAAGTTTCCAACTGAGGTCTTTTTTCTTTAAACCCATGTCTTTAACACTGAACCACAGCTAGGCAACCTTGCTGTTTTCAATCTCCTGATGCTTCAGTAATCACCGGCATATTTCCACCTAATTGAATGATTACATTCTTATTTATTATAACAGAGGATTTGAGTTAATTTGCACTTCACTAAAATGCCACAATGAAACTTTCAAGAATTTTTGTTTATCCTATTTTTTTAAAAATAGACTTCTGTGCTTGCCTCCATACAGAACCACCCTCCAATCATGACTCACAATTTTGCTGGATGACAATTTCCCTGGGATCTAAGGTGCTATGGAAGACAAACTATAAATTCCTTTAGGCAAACTCTTAGGCTTAGCCAGCCTCACTGGTGGGGGTTCCCCTCCTTTTCTTAGCTCATTCTTTCCTTCTGTACCTTCAGTCACTCCTGTTCACAGGGGAGACAAAAGAGCTTTCCTTGTCCTCTTTAATCAGCATCTTTGCCTTCTCTCCATTACTGGGGAACCACAACCCCCCTTGCAGTCACTCAGGTCCTTTAAGCACTCCCTTCTTTCTTTTTGGTCATGAATTTTTTCTCAGTTGTAACTCCTCATGAGTTATCTCCCATTAATGATGCTGACTTACAGGATCCAGATAAAGTGCTATCTATATAAATGCTAAGTAATCACAGCCAGCCTTGACTTTGTGATACAGGTTATCTCAGGCTTTTGTGTTATGGGATCAGCCCCCTGCAGACAGGGTGAAATTTGCCAGCTGCAGGCTTTTTTTTTTTTTGGCAGTAGAATATTATTATAGCAAGTGCCATTATTATATTAGGAGCCTTCAAAAGAGTGTGCTGTTATCTGACGGCCTGCCTGTTCTTCAACATGCACATATATGTATGGAGCATAAGGTATTCGGTACCCTAATAAGCTTTCAGAATGTGGCTGCTCTGGGAACCCCGAGCAAATCCTCTGTGCTGGGCACTGGGGGTGAAGGATAGAGAGAGTTCCCGAGGGGAGGCTCAAGCACTAATTCTGGTGGAGACGGGCACACACTCATAACTCAAACACTGGATCTCTTTAAAATGTTTTTAAAAAGTTGTTTTTGACTGCCAACTGCCAAATGACCAATGTAACTGAAAATTTTTCACTGACTTGACTAAACCATCCCATCGTTTTGACAAGGTATAACTACAGTCATAATCAAAGGACCCATTTCCAACATTTGTGTAGAACAGGTGACTGTAGACCTATTCGTGCCCAGGTCCACTGTCTATATGACACCAACTCAGCTCTTGAAAGATGAAAATTTCAGTTCTTAACCCCTTAGTCCTCATAATATTAAAAAACATTTGGAATTTTTCCGTTAGAAAACAGAACTGAAAAGTTGTTTGGGCATCTTATTTTCTTTCCCACCAAAGCTTTCTGGGCACTTATCTAACATTATGTGTGTGCAATATTATATACATAAATCCTAAGACTGTAGCTAGAGCCAAGCATAGATTTTATATAAACAACTTTCATATTTAATAGATAAAGAAACAGAGTCAGAAAGAAAACAACTTACCAAAGGATACTCTACTATTAGGTGATAGATGTGGATTAAAAATCCATATGTTTGACTCCTGCAGGATTTAGTGCATTTTCCCCTATAGTACATGTTAGTGGGGTGAAAGATTGATTAATTTCTTGGACTTCTTTCAGGAAAAAAAAAAAAAGCATTATGTTGCTTGAAGTAGTTGGTTAGCTGGTGTTCTTTCTTATAGACAAAAGAATAGATAAAATGATTTAAACACCATTCTAAGTCTATATGCTCTTAGAATTTTCTCTAGTATACCTGTGAAATGGACTACAGTTACTCGATAGCACTTGTGTTTTACTCATATCTGGTGTGTCTTTGTATATGTGCATTTCTAATATATACACACTAATGTTATTCAATGTCTCCATGTGTGTATGTTTGTATGGTGCAGAGGGATTAGTATTATGCTTTCCTCCATGGGATGCATCTTACTCAAACCTTATCATCAGTCTACCTTCTAATTTAATGTCTGGTGTCTATTGTTAGTGCATCTTTTGCATACTTTTCTAAGGTGTTCAAGAGGAAACACCATCAGAACACATAAAGATGTGCACACAGCCTTAAACACACATGTGTGTGCACACACTCAGAGACATATAGCCGGCACACGCTCCCTCCCGCACAGTCCCTGGCTCTTCTCTGGATACTCCTGCTGCAGCTAGCAGGTGTTACTGCTGCTTCCGACCAAAACCAGTGAAGCAGCCTGCTTTTTCTGTGTTTGCCCTGTTTGCTGACCAGAGATGACTGCATCAGCCTCAGTTGCATAGATTTTTACCTCTTTTCTAAAAGGGAGCCTGAGCAAAAGCTTCTCTGGTCAGCATTTTTGTCACAAACACTTTTACCCAGAAATTCATGTTTGGTTCCTCTCATCCTGCCAACTTTATAATTCATCAGTTTCTGAGCCTCTTCTCCTGTGACTCCTTGATGAGGAATCTGCTACAGCCGACTCCTGCTCTCTCCAGACACCTTGTCCTCGTCAGTCCCTAAACCGCACAAGCCGTTGCCTGACCTGAGACACAGTCTTTCCCCACTTCCCTCCTCCACCCATCTCAGCTCTCCTTCCCTGTCTGATTCCTCCAGCCTCTCTGCATTGACGTCGTCATCTGTCTTGTCTCTCAGTGTTCTCATCTTTCTTTCTGGGTCCTGAGTCTCTGCTGTATTTCCCTGCACAGATGGGATGAGGCTCCCCACGTGTGGGGATTGGCTTTATTTCTTGTTTTGTGGTGTCCCCTCCCCCAGCCCAGGCCTGCCTTGTTCTGATAGAGTGTTGATTGACACACTGGCTGGAGTAGAAGCTCAGCCTAATAATACCTCTCCTATCCCTTTTCTTAATTAATTTGATGTGTTTGGCACCAGCTCTGCTGCTAGAGGGGTATTTTCCAGGAGGCAGAGGAGTGTCAGGGGCCTTGCTCCTGTTCTTTCCCTTCCCAAATAGACTAGTATTTCAACCTGACAGCTCCCAGCCAGTCCTCTGGCCATGGAGCATTGAGTGTTTATTTTTCTGATGTTTTTATTCCAAAGTCTTTGCCAGGGTCATGTTGTTGAAGTCTGCCAAGTGACAGCAGCCCCTGACCTTGCTACTGAATCTGACACATTTTACAGGTACAGCTGTTGTCAGAAAATTATAGAAGCCAAAGGCAAAAATAAAAGAGGCCTTCAGAGGTCATCTTGGACATGCCCCTGTCTCTAGTCTAGTACGCATCCATTTCTGCTCAGGTAAATTAGAAAAGATCTAGTATTCAAAGTGCTACACAAGAGGAATGGGTGTCACACTCTTTAATTTCCATTCCATTATCTAACAGCCCTCACTGCCAGAATAATATACTTCATTATATGGATCCACAGCCTCTCCTTTTTTTAAAAAAACCCTCACTGGAGGATATGTTTTTACTGATTTTAGAGAGAGCGGAAAGGAGGGGGGGAGGGAGAGAGAGAGAGAGAAACAGCGATGTATGATGTATGAGAGAAATGTTGACCGGTTGCCTCCCATACATTCCCCTAGCGGGGATTGAACTGGAAACTTAGCCATGTGCCCTGACTGGGAATTGAACCGGCAACCTTTCAGTGCATTAGACGTCACTCCGACACTGAGCCACACCATCCAGGGCTCTCCTTCTGAATATCAGGCCCTTTTCACTTCAGTTGTTCCCTAAAAGTGGGTGATGGTGAATATAACATACTATTGACTTGAAAATTTGAATTAGCAGATTGGACATAAACCAGAAAAAGTGAGCCAAGTAGTCATCCATGATGTATAATTCACTATTTAATTCAACCTATATTCTTTCCAAAGACCAGAGTAATTTCCAGACTGATTTAGCTGTTAACCATGGACATCCAAAATCCTTCCCGGCTAACAATGATAAGCAGGTTCCAAGTTTAGATTAGTCTCATCCACAGATTTAAATGCTTTTGGTCTACCCACATCCCATTCTGCAGCTCTCCCCCCAGCTCAGTCTCAGAAAATGTTAGTGCTACTCAATAGTATGCACACTTAATAAGGGTCTATGTAACGCCAAGCAACTGGTCATAAGCAGCAAGAAAATGTCATCTGATTAACCCATCCACTTGCTACCATAATCTAGATATTTGGAAATAACCCAATAAAGGATTGAAGTTTTCTTTTGTCAGCACGCAGCCCTAAAATCTTGTAGTCGAGTAGTGTCCATGGACAAATTTAACTGCATCATTAACACTTCATTTCTCCATCTGGCATGCTGTGACTGGACAGGCTTTCTTCCCACCTGATGACCTCAAAGCTGGCCTAGTGGCTTGGCACTGATTATAAAAAGAGATGGCAGTGTCTCAAAAGTGCCAGAGTCTGGCAGGAGTCCTGACTATTAGACAGCTGCTGTATTTCCGTGACAGAAGAAGCAGAATATAAAACAGAACTGCAGGAATGAGCCAGCCCAGTTCCTAGTGTTGGAAGGTTCAAAAAAAGAGGAACTAATTTCCTGAAAGTGACTCTAGTCTGTATATCCAGGGAAGAGGATGGGGTGGGGGTGAGGTGGGGGAGAATTTGGATGAACTGATTCAAAACAATGTATCCTCACCATCTTTGGAGAAAATGCTGTCATACCAGCCACCTTTTGAAAGGACAGATTAGGGCTGTTTCTATACAGTCTAGTGAAATATACGGTGATTCTTTTCTTAGATCTAGAAATATATCAAACCAAATAATTCAGATAATCTACATAAAATCTTAAAATGCCCAGATCTACAGTCTCTTGTCTATGTATCAAATTAAGTAACTAATTGACAAAGTTCTGCTTCATTTGGTGATAGGTAGTTTCCACTACAATAGCCCTGATCTAGTATCTCCACAACTCAAAATCATTAAAACATTGTTCAAGCCAATCCCCACTCTCTCCATCTCTTAAATCACTAGCAGGACTGAAACAGCACTGAGGATAGTGGGAGGAAGAGAAACATAAGGTTAAGAAATAGAGAACCCCAAATTAGCTCCCTCTTTCCCTATATAGGCATCTAAGATGAAGCAATCCAGAGTTAGAGAAAAATTCATATAAAATCAAACTCAGTCTTGAAAATACATTGGGCTGGACATTCTAACTACAGATTTGAAATTGTGCATATGACTGGAAGCTGTTATAGGACTGTCTGTTACCTAAGAGTGGGCAGAAGAGTCTTAGGACTCTTTTTAATCCAAGGGCCAAGAAGGATTACCTAATATTCATTGACATTTGTAAGGAGTGATGGAAGACAAAAATTAAGCTGCATTTTGTCTTTTAAAGAAAGAATATCAGTAAGAATGGATTGGATGACAACAATAAATTCCAAAATGTGCAGAGGCTCAGACATACAGTGGTACCTCGGTTTTTTAATGTAATCCGTTCCTGAAGACCGTTCGAGATCTGAAACGTTTGAAAACCGAGGTATCAACAGCTGACAGTAGGCCTCAGGATCTTGCCCTCAGCGGAAGCCATGTGGCACGTTGGACTTCTGAGGCTTATTCAAAAAACAAAGCATTTACTTCTGGGTTTAGAGTTCGTAAAGCGAAATGTTCGTCAATGGAGATGTTCGAAAACCGAGGTACCACTGTAATAGAATGTTATTTCTCCCTCAGGTAAAGTCCTAGGCAAATGATTCTTGTCAGTGGACAGCTCTCCTCTAACATGTAATTCTGGGATCCAGGCTCTTCCCATTTGTGTCTCCAGTGTTCCCTAGGACCTCATAGTCAGCATCCAAACGCAGAAGGCATGGGAGAATGAGCATGAGGGCTTATCACTTGTTAAAGTCTTTGGCCAGGAAATGGCATGTACATTCCATTGACTAGAAAGCAGTCACATGGCCACATCAAACTGCAAAGGAAGCTGGGAAATGTAGTCCAGATGTGGGTCCAAGAGAAGAGCTACCAGATTTGGGGGGAAGAGTTGCTATAGAGGCCAACCTGGAAGATCCACATGGAGTTCCAGTGATTCAACCACTAGAGAGCATGCTTGTGATAGTACATTTTTATTCCCCCCCAAAAATATATATATATCATCACTCTCCAAAGAGACTGTTCTCCAGATGGTGTGTGTTGATGAATGGGGGAGAAAAGGAGAGGACTCCAGTGAATGAACAGGAGCAGAGGTGACAACAATCAGGTGGCCATGAAGATGAACATGTCTCCTATAACTTGACTACTCAGACCTTCCACTTGCAAGAGACTGATTTCCCCACCCCCACCCCCCACCCCATCCCCTTTCTCCAGCTTCTGGCCTCTTATGTAATGAAGATGTGCCTGGAACACCTAGGTCTTGGGAAGCCTAGAAGTGGATGCAACCCTAAAACAAAAACAAAACAAAACACTTTTTTGCTACTGAAAGAATCTGGTAAAAATTGCCGTGGACACAGAAGCCAGTAAAATCTAGTGAAGGAAGGAAGTGCCAGGTCCTTCAACCCTAAAAAAAAAATAATAATTTTACATTAGATGAATTCCCAAACTGGATTTAATTTTTTTTTAAGTGCCTCATTTTGGTAGGATCAGAAGACTCATCTGGTAGGGATGAGGTCATTACAAGAAGAATTTGAGTATTTACACACACCCAAAGCACACACCACTCTTTCTCTGAGAGTCTCACTCGTGGTGGAGCAAACAGCTTTGCAGGACCGGCACTGAAAGCAGTTTCCAGCAACTCGATCCCTTCTGTTACCTATATTCTGGGCCTTAACCTTGCTAATAAAAGGGAGTCTCCATTCCCCCCCAGAGGTACCGTTCTGCAGCACACTCACTACCGTATTCATGCATGTGTGCAGTGAGCATGTTCCTGGCCTACTTTCACTGGACTTTTATATTAAGCACCCTCCCTGCCTGGTTTCTTGAGATGAGCTGGAACACACGCTGGAAAAACCAAACGCGGCTGGGAGGTGGGGCGAGGAAGGGAGGGTCTATCAAACCCCAAAGCTATGAGTAACTAAGGCTTCCTAAGTAAATAAATGAAAAGGACTTTGGAAAAAAAGTCACCCGTTAGTGTAGACACTTAGGGGTTGAGATTACTCCCCTGTCCCTCCAATGCTACAATTAAGAAGGACCCTGTTGGCCCCTTTTGGCGTGAGCAGCTCTGAGGGTTAGAAAACTGCAAAGTGAGGTTTTGGAGACTTCGAAAGTCAGGACTCCCTCACTTCCCTCCCGCCTCTCCTCTCCCCGGCCACGCGAAAGCCGGGTGCGATAGCTTCAAAGATCTGGGGACCAGTGCTCGGCCGGGCTGCGGAGACCAGTGGCTTCGGCCGCGTCCCCTCGCCACCGCCCGCCGCTCCGACGCTGCCGGGAGAGGGGGCCGCCCCTCTGGTAAACCGGCTTTTGGGGGCGACCGGTCACGGGAGGGCGAATGCGGGGAAGTGACGTGGTCCCCTACGGTGGAGACCTTGCAGCAGGAGCCAGCTCCCGGGAAGGGCGCGGAGGCGCTGAGCCGCTGCCCGGCGCGAGTGCGGCGCCAACGCACTCGAGTCCCGCTAGGAAAGTTTGAAAATACAAATCTGCCCCATTCGGCCCCTCCCCCGCCCCCTTTAAATCTATTCCCTTAAAAAACAACACCAACAAAGACTTGACGGGCGGGCGCCACCGGGTCTGGGTCCTGAGGTCTTGACGGGGGCAGATTTCGTTTGGTTCAGGTTGAGAAAATAAGGGTGTCCCGGTCCCAGGCAGGAGCTGGGGACCCGGTCTCGGAACTGTGTAAACAGTCTGGAGGCCCCCGGAGAGGAGGGCTCTCCCCAGCTGCCCCAAGCCTGCGGGAGGTCCTGTGGAGGCCGCGTCCGCACCGCCCGACCCTGGACCACCGTGGGGGTGACCAGAGAGAAAGCTCTGAGCACACGGCCGCGCACCCCTCGAAGTCGCAGGCCCCAAAGCGCTGGCTGAACGCACGCGGCTGAGGCGCGGGAAGGAAAAGACCGGCGCCCGGCTCAGAGCGCGGCAGTTCCCTCCGCCCGATTTCCGCGGCAGGAGGCCGTCGGTTTTCGAAGGCAGAATACAAAGCCGCTGGAATCAGACAGAAAGGCAATATTCCTGGGCTCCCTGAACAGCCCTGGGAAAGAAAAATAATGTGACCGCTCTCTAGAGTAAAGACCTGAAGCGAGATTATGGCCCCACTGCCTTTTCCGATGAGCCCCCTTTCGCACACCACAGTCGTCGTCCCCCCCCCCACACACACCTGCAGGTTGAGCTGGCTCTGTCTCCGAGGGCACAAAAAGGTACCTTGGGAAAGGGGACCTTGCTCAGCAGCTTTCAGTACTTGAAACGGAAGCTATCAAGTAAAGGTTGAGGAAATGGTGGACGGGGGGTGCTTAGGGGGTTCTTCATTGTTCTGGGGGTTTGTGACCAAGGAAGACTCTGAAGTCACTACAGACATGCGCCCTGTTCAAGCAGCGTGGGCCTCCTTCTCCAGGTCCCGTGTGGGTGGGTCCCAGCTGCAAAGCTCTCCACGGAAGTGGGGGGACAATAGCACAGCGTTCTCAACAACATCATCACAGCGAGATCGTCTGAAAAAGTCGGACAGCTCTTCCTTTCACTTACCTTTTGATTATTTGAGTAATTGGGGAAAAGGTGAGTTCTGATTGCTTGTGGAGAGTCATCATGGCTGGAGAGGAAAAAGAGAAAAAAAAAGGGGAATTAATGGAGCCAGGTGCAGTGTGCTCTGCATGCGGGTGGACTGGGTCCTCTGTGCATTTTTTCCTGGTGGTACAAGGACAGCCTGCCTTTCTGGGCGCTCAGTTCCTCGAGGGATATTGTTTCTGTTATGATAAAAGGCATAAAGCTAGATAAGGTTATCAAAATGCAGAGAGAGAGAGAGAGGGAGAGAGAGAGAGAACAGGTTTTCTACTTATGTTGATAGAAAGTATGTATCTTGGTAGGAATATTTGGGCTCTAGTTTTTTTTCCAGGATGATCAAAGCTGGGTAGGACCAGCCCCCTCCACATAATCTTTAGGTTGAACATGCACTTGCAGAGTGAATTTGGGCATCACCCCACTCGACTCGAACTGGCAGCTTCAGATCCATATTCCAAGCCGGGCAGAGCATCTGAGAAATCCCTACTGGGTCAAGGCCCTAAGGAGTGAGCCCTGAGAGGCCAGTGTGGAGACGGAAGGGGTGTCCCTGGACCTAGCAAGGAGCGTTCCTCTAATGGCTGCACTCAAAGGGCCAGACCGCTGGACCCAGCGAGCAGTCATCTTGCAGGGAGGGTTCGGGATTGGGCTTTCTTCTTCCCAAGATAAATCACATTTGGGAAACTTTTTTTCAAGGGTAGGGCTAAACTTTGAAAGGTAATGAGCGGGAATTTCTTCCTGGCAACGTTTGAAAAGATAAATTCACCACTGTTTATGATCCTGTCCCTACTACTTAAAGTACAGTATTCTAAAGAAAAGATTTAATAAAAGTGTGGGGCAAAAGTAAGTTTACAGTTGTGCGTACTCAAAACACAGTTTATTCTTGTATTATTATTTATTAATTACTGCATTATTTTCCCTAGGAACAACTGTAAACCTACGTTTGCCCCATCCTGGAGAGGAAATCTGTAGACCCACAGGGCACCAAGGTTAAAGTACATTTGAAACATGTTTAACTGTATGGGGATACTGTCATGGAGCGTTTGCACATAAAACACGACCTGCCACTTCACATGTATTATATGCAGCAAATGGCAACAAATAAATAGGTACGCAGAACTTAATACTGAGATTCCTAGCATCTGAATGATTTGCTCTCCCCCTTTACCCTTATGCCAATTAAGACTTACCCAGCTTTGCAGAAGTCTTTTCTCATGGCTTCTCTGCCTCTGGCCTCCAACCCTTCCCATCCACCCATTCACTCTCTCCTCCCCCTTTTTTTAAACCAGGGATTCTCTCAACCTTTTTTTTTGAAAAACATTTGTAGGTGTATGATTTCTCTTTTACCACTTCCATATTTCAAGGCTAGACATTTTTTAAAAAGAAAATAAGGTGTGTGTTTTTTCCTCTTGGGAGGTGTCCTTTCCATAAGAGCGGGCAGAGAGAAGGAAGGGACAGCTGGCTGACTCTTGGTCTTGGCGGTGGTGATCGCTAACAGAAGTTCGCGGTTAAGAAGTGTCCCTGTAGGTAAGCGCAGGAACCCCGGAGGCACAGGGACCTAACTCCCCAAACCTCCAAATCGGTTCACACGAGCACGTCCCCGAAAGCCCAGCTCCAGTGAGCTTGAGCCTCCCCACACATCCAAGCTCTCAGGGATCTCATTAGAGTCAGCTCACCCCACAAACAAAAATACCCACCTGTGTGCTCAGCTATAGGCGCCCAGAGAGCGCACACAAGTGCGTCAGTCAGGACTGCAGGCAGGAGTGCGCCGGGCTCACGCGCCGGGCTCTGCGCGCCCGCAGTGGAGCGCGCGCTTCCCGGTGCGGGCACTGAGCCCGCCGTGCTCCGTGTCGGCCATTTATTGGCCTGTGTGAAGGCGGCTTTCACCAAACTTAAGCTCTGTGGGAGTTATTGAAATCAAATACTAAATCATTACTACACATTAAAAAAAAAACACTAAAAAATGTATCAGCCCATTAAAATAAATAACGAACTCTGGCAGTCTGGGGAGCAAACCGGAGAGAACAGAGAAAGGAGTCAGCTGCCGGCGCCTTGTTCCTCGCGGAGAAAGCCGTGGTGACTGCTGCAACTGAGGGGACTCATCATTCGGGCTCCGGAAGTGACCCAAATCTATTAAAATCCTTACAGAGAAAAAAAAAATGTGCTGGAAGAGCAGGCTCAAAGCAAAGATTCCGCCAGTTTGAGATGGCAACTTTGTTTCTGGCAGGCACGAATTTCCCCTAAGATGGCTGGGGAAATGGATCCGAAAATTACATACTGCAAAGTTGCTCCTGGATATCCTCAGACTTGGTGTTTTTATTGTCTCTTAAAAATAACATTTAAAAAAAGCATTTCTACCTTACATATGCCTGAATACCATTTCCGCTTAATTGCTAACTGCATCAGAGAAAACACTAGAGGAGGTCGATTTAAAAATATCTGTGCTCACATATATCCTTACTCACAAAGCTGTAGGTCCACCAACCTCTCCTCCCACATCTTAGCGTCAGTATAAAGACAATTAAATACTTAACAATTTTTAAATTCAACATGACTATGTTGTCATATTCAAGGGGAATGTTTTAAAATTTTTTACAAAGATTACCTAATTATATGGATATGGGCATCCATGGGCATATATCATATGTTGCTATTTATCTAAAGTTCCCTTAACACCTAACAAAGCATATATTATATACTTATTTGTCTAGAGATGATAGGTCTATAAGAGATGGAAGAAAAGTAAATCTCTATTATTTCTTTGGAGGGAAATTCAGTAATAAACCAAGCACTGAAAAAAGGAGTTACGTAGGAGTGCTTTAAATCACAAATGCAGGTTCTAGCAGAAAAGGGTTTTCCTAAAGCCTCGGAGTAGGAGAGGCAAGGTTCCCTTCCTCCCCATGCCTTAAGAACTGCATCTCTGAAAAACTGGAGGATGGCCTTTTCTCCCACCCATTTTCTTATATAGTAGCTCAGCCAAAGGAGAGGAGGCCATCTCCAGAGAGAGCTGGAGTTGGTGGATTCACGGGGGTCTTCTTCAAGTTCACATCCTGACTGTGCCCTTTCCTTTACCTCTGCCCTATCAGCCTGCCCCAACCAGCACACTTGCCACCATTGATTGACCTGGAAAATGTCTCCATGCTATACAAGTACAAGGTATATCCATTGCAACACATGTGCCCCGGCATGTGCAATACCCAGTAATGTCCAAACACCCTGACTCGACAATCATTCTCCCCAGAAATGGGGGGCTCTCTATTCCTTGAAAGATACTTCTTATCTGAGTTAAATTTTCTCTGACTTTGCAAGCAAGTGCAGTAATCTTTGGGAAGAGAGACCATGACTGTCCCCATCCTCCTTTCTAGTTCTTCAGATTTCATTGACTTTGCTGCATGTACAAGGCAACACCACAACTAAGAGAAAAAAGTTCCTGTAATCTTCCTTAGAGACAAGGAAGTTTGGGTGAGAGAGAGAAGGCAGTAAGGGAGGGAAAGTCTGACAGCCTTCTCCCCAAGGATAGCATAGGGATAATTTCCCTCCAGTCACTAACCTGCACGAAATATATTTTCTTAGGAAGATTGAATTAATCACCACCAGCAGGAATATTGTGCCAAGTACCCTCCTGCCTTTTGCTGCATAGACCCCAAGCAACGCTGGCCATTTTAGCAAAGAGGGATTTCTTTTCCCCACTCTAGTTGAGTCTTGGGTGTTCATGCCCCCCCCTTTTTGAAAATGATGAAATTAAATTTTGTTTCTTTTAATAATGCATCTTCTAAAGGCCCTTTAATTTCTTGTGTTCTGTGTAATGATTTTCACATTTGAGTGATTAGAATATATCTTCTGCTGTGACGTCTGAGGGTGTCTGGTCATGAGGAAAACTAGGCTGTGATCTATTTAGGGTACAACTTTCCCTCTTTCCCATGTTGAAATACACATACATACTCCAGCATCTGCCTCTTAGGACCTTACCAAACTCCAGTTCCCAGCATCATGGTGGAATTAACGGGGTCTCTCACCTAATTAGAGCTGAAATGTCCAGCCCTCAGCTATGCCTTTTATATTTGGTCATTCTTTGGGACAGGTTAAACAGTCCACTTTAAGCAGAAGAATGCTGTATTGGGGTCCATAGCCCCTCCTTGCCCTGAGGGGGGAGAGAGGAAATGTTATTTTTCCATATCCTCTTTTAAAATAACTGGAAATCTGAGAGAAAGAGAAAGAGAGAGAGAGAGAGAGAGAGAGAGAGAGAAAGAGAAGAGAAGAGAGAGAAGAGAAGAGAAGAGAAGAGAAGAGAAGAGAAGAGAAGAGAAGAGAAGAGAAGAGAAGAGAGAGAAGAGAAGAGAGAGAAGAGAAGAGAAGAGAAGAGAAGAGAAGAGAAGAGAAGAGAAGAGAAGAGAAGAGAAGAGAAGAGAAGAGAAGAGAAGAGAAGAGAAGAGAAGAGAAGAGAAGAGAAGAGAAGAGAAGAGAAGAGAGACTGGTCTACTTCCTTTCTTAGGAGCCCCAAATCTAAACTTTAAAAGATGGAGGAAATGATCGAAAGTGATAAATACCTTTTCCAAGCATTCAGTTTGTTGGCTTTCTGACCAAAAGGGGCCTTTGTTAGATCTCTGCAAGGAAGCCAAATCCAGCCCCCAGCCAACACTTCTCCACCTCTTCCCCAACCCCCCTCAGCTCTCCTGTCTAACTTGAAAATGAACTTGGACTTCCCTCTCAGACAGGCCCTAAAACCAGGAGAGATTTTATTTGTCTGTTTCTGAAGGGCTTCCTAAAAGGGGGAGGTGTTTGGGGGGGAGAGGAAGGGGACAGAGGGCTCTCTCTCCCACAGCAGAGGATGGGGTGGGGGTAGGAGCTCTGGGGAGATGAGAAGGGGGAGGAGATACTTTGTTAATTTCTTAACTCTGTGTTTATACCCTGAACTTCTTTTGTTAATAGGGGGTGAGGGGAGGCCTAGTGACTGGCTGAGATGCTGCGGAAAAAGAAAAGGGAGTGGGAGGGCTGAGGTTTACGAAAGAAGTGGGCTACGGACAGAGAGAATGAGGCGGGTTGGGAAGTGGCTCTGTGATGAGCTTGGCAGGGGCTGCGAAGCAGTGGAAGAAAGAGGGCTGGGGTGGGGACCATGGAGGCCAAGGGGGGGCATTCCTGAGGGTTCTCCATGGAAGGGGCCACCTGATCGCCCTACCCAAACCCAGTTCACCACCAGGCAGGGTCTGCTATTGGGGGCAGGTTGGAGAAGGATCCAAGAAAGGACGTGACAACAGCCTAAACCAGGACCCCTCTGAAGGTCCTTGCAGAACCAGAAAGGACAGTTTGGTGTGGCTCCCAAACTACAGGCCCTAAGTGGGTAGCAGAAGAGAGTGGATTTCTTTGATGCCTAAAAGAGGGAAGTGAATAGGGCCTGGAGGAAGGCAAGGTTGGGTTTGAGAGCAGAAAACACTGAAACTAGAAGGAAAGCTATGCCTCAGCTGTCCTGGTCCCATCTCACCTCAAATGGGGGGGGGGGAAGCAGGGGGAGACAGGAGGGGGAACAATAAATGGGGAAGATGCCATGATGGCAGCCACTGTTCAGGAGGTGAGTTCCCAGATCGGGAGGAGAGGGCTGGGTGGCTCTTTTCTGAGGCCAGGCTCTGGGGGTGGAGACTTAAAGTAGAGCAGGTTCCAGAGGGACCCAGGAACCTGGGAGGTGACACCTGCATCTGCATGTTCCTTGGGCTGCCCCCAACCTTCCAGAGTCCACAGAGGTGGAGGGAAAGAGGCCAGAAGGGGACTGGGCAGGGCCAGGGAGCCCCAGCCAGGATCAGCCACTTTTCTTTCCTTCTCCAACAATAACACCCTTTGCAAACCACCAGGAATTTTCTCTGATTATGTGGAAGGCTCTTCCCACTCAGACACACACTCAGGGGTGCTTTCCCTGGATCCCCAACCCATTCCTGTAAGTGGCCTCTCCATCTCAAACATTCTTTTCTTTCCTGGATAGTTCCAAGTCCATGGTCCTCTCTCCTCCACGAATTTCCTCTTCTATCATGTAGCCAGAACCCTGGACAGGAAAGGGACCCCTAAATCCTTGCCCGCCCACCAAAGCCCCAAGTCTGGGCCAGAATCCAGACCCCATGGTGGTGAAGCTCTTTGTTTTCCTGCAGCCTCAACCCACCTCCTCTTTTTAACTGGACTTTCTCCCATAAAGGGGGGGGGGGCAGGAGCTTCAGAGCTTCAAGCTCTTTTTTTCTCAGGAATATGGAGGAAACAGAAAGGGGTAAGAAATCAACTAATGCTTAATTTCTAGAGAGGGCAAACTGGGTATTGAATGAGGGGCACAGCAACCTTGTTTCTCTCATCCTTCCACCTAGCCTGGTATTGCCAGCTACACCAGCCCCCAAGCGCGCGCCTCAGCCGGCACCCTCTTGCTGCAAATGCTGTGAACTTACACCTCTGGCTCTGTCTTTAATACAGTGAGCCAGGAATTCCACCCCTCAGCTTCAGCAAGACTGGCATCTGCCTCTTCACTTGCCCTAGTATTTTCTTTTGGGACGTCTAAGCAGAGGGTGAGCATGTAAAGTAAGTGTGTATGCAGAGAGACAAACAGATCAGCAGAGATCTTTATTTGCAATAGAGGATTTCAGCGCAGGGGTGGGTATCTTTATAAACACATTTGGGCTGTGTCCACAGGGCATGTGCTGGAACAGTGCGTGCACCCTGCACAGCCTGAGACCCACAGCCAAAAGCGCTCACCTACGTGAGAAGGCACGGTGAGTATCTCCTTTATACGTGGGAACCTCTGAGAAAAAGAATTTCAGAGTCGAACCTAGCTGGGACCTCAGTCCGTAGAGGAAGCTGAGGGCAAAGTGGCTCGCGACGCCTTGCCCTTGCAAAAGTAAAAATAGCCTAGAGCAGAGCCCGGGCTTTCCTACTGGGCTGCTGGGCCATTTGCCATTTTCCTTTGGTATAATGAAATGCTGTCTTTCCCCCATGCGAGCAGCACGTCTAGAGACTGAGCAGCCACTTTCCTTTTCATTTGTCTTGATTTTCTGTAAACTCTATTGGTAGTCAAGCGCCGTCGCGCGGCCGGTGCACCCCGGTGGGGCGCGGTGTGGACGGGGGGCGGGGAGCGCGGAGCCGAGGGTTTGAGCACCGGCTTTCTAGGGCGGGATCGCCTCTGAGATGTAATTACTATGTTTCCAGTGGTGCCTATTCTCCTGGAGTGTTTAATTTGGTTTTATTTGTGTCTCAGCGAGATCCACATTTTTTTCGGAGGAGGAGGGAGAAGCGACCCCAGGCTTAAAGTTAATTAACCAACAACGCTTTACTTTCCGCCGCCCGCCGCGGGCTCTGGCACCGCCGCCTGCCTCCCTCCCGGCCCGGCGCGCCCCAGCCGCGGCGCTGGCAGTTTCAGGCGCGGAAGGTCTTGGGGAATCAAACGAAAGAGCGTGTGGACACTTCACCAGCCACGTTTAACGCCCTTAGCCCTGAACTTTCCCCTTCAGCCTTCTCCCCAAGTCTCTTGGGGGACCTACATCTTCTTAGACTGGTCTTCTTGACGAAGGGGACTGTGGTTCAAGCTCTTTCCTCCTGTCGCTAAATTTTTGCCGCATAGTGCCCCTAATAAATGGAATTGTAAAATTGCCGGGTTAATTAAATCTATATCTCATTGCAATAGGAATAGTTAATGTCCTTATATAAACTTGGAAAAGAACATACTATTAATTTTATTTATTGCTGGGCAGTCCTGCACCCAGTTCCTTCTCCGAGGTTCTGCCCCCTACTTCCAGAAGCTGGGGGTCGTGTATTTGGGTTCTGGTCGGAGAAATTCGCCTCTAGCATTGGGCTAGAGCATTCCTGTACCAGAGAGGGAGCCTCAGGATTGAAGTGGGCATTTCAGGCCCTTTGTTTCTCCTCCTGGCCCCACAGAGCCTGGTCCACGTTGCCCCGGTTCTCCACTCCGTAGGATCCTGCACATCACCAGAGGGGAAGCCAGGGCCTCTGCACCACTTCTCTCCTCTGGCTGGAAGCCCGCAGACCTCTCCACCCACCTACCCCCACCAGCCAGGCCGAAGGCAGACAAGGGGGCCAAGGTCACAAGACCCAGTCTAGACTGGCCAGACGGTGTTTGCTCTCCTCGTGTCCCCTTGACCTTGGACTCTGGAGGCAGGGAAGCCAGTTTCCCAGCCAAGAGCGGCTCCCAGCGAGACCCACCTTCCTCTCGGCTCATCTTCCGTCCTTCCACCATCATCCCCCATAACACACACTGGTGCTAGCCTGCTTCTGTTTCAAACCTTTCTGTTGTATTTTCTTCTTACTGCCAGCCCAGCCTGAAGCCCGATTTCTGAAACCTAAGGTGACCCTTTGGGATATCGGTCACACCGATAAGGATTAGTTTCTTATCCTAATTCACCCTTGCCAGGTCGCTCTCCATCCTCAAACACCACCCTCCCCCTACAGGAAGAATGGAGGCTGCGTGGGCTGGATCTCAGTATAGATCTGGCCATTTGCTCTGGGGGCTAGAGGGGTCCAGTGGGTCCTCCGGCTTAGCCCTAGGTTACTGTGTGGCCACTGCTCCAGTGCTGTATGGACAGGAGCACCCCAAAAAGGTGTAAACTATGTGGGAGAGGGAGAAAAGAGGGAGATGCTGCAGCCTCTCTCCCCTCTTTTTTCTCTCTTTACTACCTCTTCTTTTCAGGGAGGCCCTATGATGAAAGGGAATTTGGCTCAGTTCCACGGAGATGTGCCCTGGAAAGGGCTGACCCTTTTAAGGCACCAAATTGGGCATAGGAAACCCCACAAGTCGGGACATTGGGAGTGAAGAAGAGGGGGACTTGACCCGTACGTTGGTGTTAATTTGTCCTTTGAAATATGGGACAATTTTAAAGCATGAAAATAATTCACACTAAAAGGGAGTGACCCCAAGAAAGCCCTGGGAGCTAAAACTGGGGTTGTCCAAATGGAAACTGCATTAATTCCAGCTCTGCTCGGCCCCTTTGCCCTCATGGGCATAACGGCCCAGGGCCTACCATGGGGCTGAGGTCTGGCCTCTTGGGTCCTCCCAGACTTGCGCCTGGGAAAGATCCCTCCAAAGGGGTAGTGGGGACTCTCCCTCACTTCGCGTTTCCTTCAGTACACTGATATGAGAGCGCCAGTGTTCTTGTTCACAGCCAGGGCTTTTTTAGCTTTCCTAGACCGAATCCTCCCCTCCCCTGCCCCCGCCCCCTTTTCTTTGAAAAAGAAATTCTCACTCCGAGGCTTTTAATTTCTATTGTATATTGAAATATCAGCCTATTCTATTGCCCCCCACTTCCTATTTCCCTCCTTTTATTTCACTGAGTATCCCTCCTCTGTGCGATGATGTGAGTGGGGCTATCGCATCCTTCCAGCGCTCTCTGCTCCGCTTGAGAAAGATTTACGGGCGAGAAGTCCCTCTCAGGAAACTGGGGCTTTGGGGTAAGTGGCTGAAAGTAGAAAATGGAAACGCCATCCCGTCATCAAAGTCTCTCTTTCTGCGCGGCATCGGGGCCTTGCCAGCCTTGAGCTTCAGGGGAGTCAGCCTGGGCCACAGCGGGGCTCCCCACGCCCCGCTCGCGCGCGCTTCCGCCTGCTTTCTAGAAAAAAAATCCAGTTTCTCCCTCACCCTTAGCTCTAAGCCCCAATCCACTCACAGCTATCTTTTTTTTTGAGGGTGGGGGAGGTTTGGGATCTGTCTCCCCCATACACACTCTAAGCCTACGGGGACCCTCCCAGGAATAGCCCTAGTCTCTCCAGATCCCTTTACGTCGGCCAAATTCAGCCACCTCCTCCTCCCTCTCACTCCCCGGGGCCTGCCAGGGGGCGTTGCCCTGTCCCTTTAAATCTCCCAGCTCCCTCCTCTTTGCCCCTCCTGACAGCCAATCAACAGAGACCTTTTCCACTTTGCCCCGCCCCACCTGGAGGGGTGGGAACCCCTGGAGACTGGACCGGTTGTCAAAAGCTCACGCCGAGTCACGTGGGCGCGGGAGGGGTGCGGAGGGGAGGCGGGCGTCAGCGGGCGGATTTCTTAATGAAGTGTCCCCGCATGCGTAGAAGGAAGGGGGGGGGAGAAGGTGGAAACACCGCGAGGAGGAGGGGAGGGGAGGGGTGTGGAGGGAAAGGAGGAGGGATGGGGGAGGGGAAATGAGAGCGAGGTGTCTCCCTAGCTCGCTGCCTCTGGCAAGTGGAGTTTTTAAAAAGCTCGAGCAGATCATGTCATGACGACTTCGCTGCTCCTGCATCCGCGCTGGCCGGAGAGCCTTATGTACGTCTATGAGGACAGCGCGGCGGAGAGCGGCAGCGGCGGCGGCGGCGGGGGAGGCAGCAGCGCGGGTGGAGCGGGGGGCGGCTGCAGCGGAGCGAGCCCCGGCAAAGCCCCGAGCATGGACGGGCTGGGCAGCAGCTGCCCGGCCAGCCACTGCCGTGACCTGCTTCCACACCCCGTGCTGGGCCGCCCGCCGGCTCCCCTGGGCGCCCCTCAGGGCGCCGTCTACACGGACATCCCGGCCCCGGAGGCAGCGCGCCAGTGCGCCCCGCCGCCGGCGCCCCCCACCTCGTCCAGCGCCACCCTGGGCTACGGCTACCCGTTTGGTGGCAGCTACTACGGCTGCCGCCTGTCGCACAACGTGAACCTGCAGCAAAAGCCTTGCGCCTACCATCCGGGCGAGAAGTACCCGGAGCCGTCGGGCGCCCTGCCCGGTGACGACCTGTCCTCCAGAGCCAAGGAGTTCGCCTTCTATCCCAGCTTCGCCAGCTCCTACCAGGCGATGCCCAGCTACCTGGACGTGTCGGTGGTGCCTGGGATCAGCGGGCACCCGGAGCCGCGTCACGATGCGCTCATCCCCGTCGAAGGCTACCAGCACTGGGCTCTCTCCAACGGCTGGGACAGTCAGGTGTACTGCTCTAAGGAGCAGTCGCAGTCCGCCCACCTCTGGAAGTCTCCCTTTCCAGGTAAGGAAGGGGCCCGAGCGCCGCGGCAGCCACTAGGGACCCCTCCCCGCCCCGCCTGCCCCGGGGCTCCGCGCCCCAGCCACCCCCGCCGTCTGGCCCCAGCGCGCCGGCTTTGCTGTGCTGCCGATGGAGCTGGCCGGGCGAGCTGCGCTGAGGAATGCTCCGGGGAAGAAATCTGCTCCGACACGTTCCCCGAAGCTGCCTGGCTGAGAGTGAAGCAATCATAGGCGCCCGAGCGCCGGGCCGCCGGCTGGGCTTGAGTCGGTAGCTCGCCTCCTCCTCCCCCAGCCGGCTCCAGTCTCACGCGTGGCTCCCGGCGAAGCCCGCTTCCGGCTGGGAATGGGGGTGGGGTGGGCCTCGAGTGCCTTGGAATCCACAACCACCAGCCCCAAACCCTCAACCCACCGAATAACTGAGGGGAAAAATAAGAACCTCCAAACATTTTCTTTGCCAGAATTCCCAAGATCGTTCAGGCGCTAGACAGTTTATTTTTTTTAAATAGTAGTCTGATTTGCCAGGGTCTACAGAAATGTAGGATACTTCCTTTTTTCTTTTCTTTTTTCCTTGATGTATTTTTAAAATTTGGTCATGAATTTCCCGATTGTTAAAGGAGCAAAGAGCTAAAGTCTCTTTCGGGAGAGTGTGTAGAGAAGGGAGTTTGCATCCCTCTCCTGGAATATAAATTTTATTTTCCTCTCTGGTATACTGAGCTCAAATCCTGTGGATATTTCCACTGCTAATTCCCCCAAATGTGGGAGGAAAAGAGTTATCCACGCCTCAGACACAGGAAGAAGGGGGTAAGGATGAGAGATATGGGTGAGGAATACCTGTTTTGGAAGGATCTGGGTTCCAGGCCTAGGGTGGGAACCCCTCAGTTTTGTCTGGCTATGTGTGGGGGCTAAGGGATGGAATTCACTATTGTCCCATTCCTTCTCCAACTGAGGCTCTCTCTAAACAGGAGGGGATGTTGCAACCCACCCCAAGGGGGAAAGACTAGTCCCAGGTTCCTAAAAACCATACCAGGAGCTTTGAATTCAGCATTGCACTGAGAAATCAGGATTTGGGGTCTAATAAATCCAGAGCTTCAGTCTCCTCTGGCTGTAAGTAGAGCTCAGTGGGAGAGGGATGATTGGCTCTCTTCTGGTGTCCACAGGGGTCCTGTGGGGCCCAGAGCAGCCACAGATGTCTCCCCATACTGCCCGGAGGGTCCCCCAGCTCTGCATATGGACCCAAGGACATTTTCATTGGGAAGTATAGAACTGAAGACCTCTTAAGGGTGGGCCTGAAATTCCTCTGCATCCAGGACTGGGGCAAGGGCAGATAGTGAAAATATCACTGAATGATGTTAGAAAGTGTAGCAAATAACATTCTTGTAAATATTATGAGAATACTCAATATAACACAACTGAATATCAGGTGGGAGCCACCCTAGGCACCCCATTTCTGGCTGCAAGGAGATTTAAGGATGATATAACTTTAGTGCATGGTATCATGCATTACCTATTTGGCATTGCCTATGATATTTTTATATAATATGATTTCTGTTATTAACCACCTAATATAAAACACACAATAATACATTTCTAGAATATAGGTGATTCACATGTAGGGAGATGGCCCTGTAAGTCCCCATTTCACCCCAACAGAAAGCTACTTACAAGTTGAGTATTTAGCAGGAATTCTTGGAGCAGGGGGAGCCAATAGGCCATCCTAAAGGGCCAAAAGCAGAGGAGCATATGCCCACCAGGTCTACTGTGGGCAGAGATGCAGGTCCAGAGCAATGGGCGATGGATTTAATGTGAAGAAGTGAAAAGAGAAAGCTGCTCTGGCATCCCTGTGTATGCATGTGGAGTGGAGTAGGGGTGAAGGGTTAGCGAGAAGCTCAGAAACATCTTTAAACAAAATACACATTTTGAAGATTCCTAGGCGCACACACATGCGCGCGCACACACACACACACGCTAAAAATAATCACTTTGTAATCACAGCCTCCTAGAGAAAAATAGCTTTGAAATAAAAAAAATAGATAGCCCAGCTGAGATTTAACACACTTGCAAATTATGGCATGCAAATTACGGCATGGAAATGGATATAAAACCCAGTGTGTCTCAGCTCAAAACACTCCCTGTGTGGAAATAGAATCAGGCTGGTGTATCATAGTGAGTGCAGAAGTCCAGGCAAAAGGCAGATGAAAAAGAAATGATCTTCAGACACCCTCCATCTTTCTGCCCACACAGAGATCTTTTAGAAGTAGTGAGATTTCCAGATAACTCTGTCTATGCAATTGTGGTTTGTTCGGCAGCATCTAGGCATAAACACTACTGTCTCTCTTCAGCGCCTCTGGCTCTGACAAACCTCATCTATGGCAGTCTGGGCTGGTGTGGGAGACGGAGCAATTGTTCAGAAAGATCCAAATAATTAGGGCCAAGATGTGTTGTGGCTTCTTCCTTCCCCCAATTATACAGACCCTTGCCTCATTGCTCTTTTTTTTCTTCCAATGGTAAGTGTAGACTTTTTTTTTTTGACAGAGAGAGGCAGAAATTCCAAAAGAAAATCTGCAAAGAAAGGGGCGGGGAGAGACAGAGAGAGACAGAGACAAACAGACAGAAACAGATAGGATTAGGGGAGAGAGCCAAAGAGAAAAACATTTAGTGGGTCCTTTGGACCGTACTGAAAGTACCTACTGAGGAGCCTTTGGATTTTGGTTGAGGAGAGCAGCTAGGATTTCCAGCCGGGCAAGGTCCTCTTCAGAGCCCTGTTGTGGCAGTGGGTGGGCAAGAGCGAGGGAACAGAGGGAGCAGTAGGAACCTGTACACGGAGCCCCAAGAGAAAGCTATGGCTGAGCATTGATCTGATTTTTATTTGCTCCTCAAAGGTGTCTATTAGGTTCCCAGGTATGAAGTGGTTTGGGTGTGTGTATGCTCTGGAGGGAGATTAGGGAAGGGTTGATTGTAAAATTAATTAGCCAACTCCCCTACTTACTTTAGGCAGTATAGACACGACTGCAGGTCTAAGCTCCCAGATATTTCCACATCTGTAGATCCCACTTCCTTTTCAGACAAGACAACAGACAATGAAGTGGAGCGTCTGTTGGAAGGCAAGACTGAAGATATTTCCCCAGGAGGCCTTAAAAAAACACAGCAGTTTGGTCTGACCCATGAAAAACTTGGCCAAATCAATCCTTGGTACTCCACAAAGAAAAATAGTCAGTTTAGATCAATTGTGTTTTCAAAATGATATTTTTAGGGTTGCATTGATTAAACATCATTGGAAAATTAGAGTTGGGGCTTAGGGGACCCAAAATTGGGTAGGTAATTGTGAGCATTTACAGAAAGTGAGGCAAAAAACAAAGGACAATTATTTGGTTAATTCAGGAATCAAATCCCACTTTTATTCTATTTTGCTCTCCAGGGAAATGGAGGTATTTTAAAGCTGGATTGTGCCAGGTGGCCTATTTCCACTTGAGAACCTCCTGTGTTGTTATGTTGAGTCCAAAAACCTGGGTTTAAAATCTGGCTCTGCCACTTAAGTTATTTTACCCACTCAGAGCCTCAAATTCTCATCTTGTAAATGGGTTTAATAAAATAAGCCTGCAAAATGTTCTGAGGATTAAAACAAACAAAAAGAAAACTTCACTGTGTCTTCATATCATTACTTACCTTCTCTATTTTATTCTTGTCCCAGAATCATCACTTTCCTGAATCATAGTTACATCTGTAAGAGTAAAACAAATTTGAGAACTCAGAGGTTTTTGTTTTTTAATTATTTTTAACCTAAAATATCTGCTCTGTTAAAGTGAAGTTGTTTTGTTTTTCAGATTTTTATAAAACCTTGGCCTATTCATACATAGGCAGAGAAAAGTGACAAGTCCAACAATTTTCCTGAGAAATTGCCATCATGAAGACAGCCAAACCAGGCCATTGGAACCCCTCTCTCCCATATTCTTCCTGAGCACTTTATTTCCTCCCTGCATTGGATTGCAACCTCTTCTCCCCCCTTCCTGTATAGATAGGGTCTCCGAGAGAGCAGACCCAGCAGGAATGGGTGTAGGGAAGGTGTTTTATGAGGGCGGGGTGAGAACAGCATTTCAGGCAGAGCTTTGTGTCTTCATTCTGGACTGTGTCTACACTTTCAAAGGGCAGAGAATGAAGGGGAAACCCCAAATATTGTCTTCTTCATTAGCTTCTGCCTGAAGAAGTCTAATGATTACATTTTAAAAATCGAGGGATCACTTATTTTATATAATCTCCCTAGTTTCCCACTTCCCCTTGAAAGTGTGCTATGACCTTTTTATTGACAGAGACAAGGGTGGAGTGAAAGAGGGATATAAGTGACATTTATTGTTTTTAGTTTCTGTGAATTTTTCAGAATATAAAGAAATTGGACTACTAGTAGTTAGAATGAAAAAGTTAGAATGACAGTGTTCGTTGGCTTTGGAAGAATGGAGAGGAGAGGGGGTTGGAGCAGAGCAGAATTTGCTCTGTTTTTTGGGGGGAGGGGGCATTCAGCTCTTTTTATAGACTTATGTGAATAGCTAGTTTTACCCCCAAGAAGGGCTCTCCTGGTACCTTCTCTGGTGGACAGACCCTGGAGCACGGACCCTTTACTTCCAAGGACCAACTCTAGTCTCAGGGCCAGGGCCTCCTACCATGGATGTGGTTAAGCACCTCCCAACATTGGACTCCTAGAGTGATGGGCTCCCGCACAGGCTGGCTTCACTTGGACACTTTTCTTCTGTCTATTGGTGCAGGCCTCAGGGTCCTAGTACAGAGCTGGTGACCAAAGGCGTGAGCACCCACTTGGTGGTCTGTGCCCCCTGACGCTATCTCCCTGCATGCCATGTCCTCCCTCAAACCTACAGCAGAACACCTTCCTCTCATCCTGGAGCAGGGTATAATCTGCTGGCTGCCCGAATGATTTAACTGCAGGAAGGCCTGCAGACCAGAGTGAAATTTGAAGGGAGCCCTCTAAGGGCACAAGATTCTAGTGACGTGTTGTGCCGAGCCACAGTGAAGCCCAAGGCAAAAGGAAAAATCAGTAATACTGTCCCCGTGGTTATTTAAAAAATTGATATTTTGTTCATCGTGGATTTTTTGCATTCATTTTGATTTTTTAAAACATTATATTCAAGTATTATTTATCTGGATTACTGAGTTTTTGGCGTCCCCTCCTTTAAAGTTTGAACCAGAGGAAACACCCCAGTGGCTCACCTTAGTCGCGGCCTTGCTAATAATGGGGATGCAAAGGATTTGGCGGCCGCCGGCGGGGCCCCTTTGAGTCGCTGCGAGAACCTTGCGCCTCCGCCGCGGCGCAGCCTCGGTGCCCGCAGCGCGGTGCGGGGTCCCGCCGCGACTCACTTGCCGCCCACCTGCCCTCTCTCCCCCCCAGACGTGGTTCCCCTACAGCCCGAGGTGAGCAGCTACCGGCGCGGGCGCAAGAAACGCGTGCCCTACACCAAGGTGCAGCTGAAGGAGTTAGAGAAGGAGTACGCGGCCAGCAAGTTCATCACCAAAGAGAAGCGCCGGCGCATCTCCGCCACCACGAACCTCTCCGAGCGCCAGGTCACCATCTGGTTCCAGAACCGGCGAGTCAAAGAGAAGAAGGTGGTCAGCAAATCGAAAGCGCCTCATCTCCACTCCACCTGACCGCCTACCCGGCCACCTTCCCCCTCTATTTATGTCGCCGCTTTGTACCATAACCGAACCCACCGAAGGACCCTTCGCCGGTGCAGACGAATATTTAATGCTAACAAGAGAGAGGGACCGCGGCGGGGAGGCAGAGAGTGTCGGGGGCGGGGCGCTCTGCCGCCTCCTGCTCCCCACCCTATCCTCACCCCCCACCCCCATCCAGATGGGACCTGCTGGGTCTCAGCGGCTTTGGAGGTGGGTCCTGGAGGGCTGTGGGAAGCAAGCTGCTGGCCCCCCACTCCCCCTCATCCCTCTCCTTGCCAGAAAGCCCAGTGGCAGCGAAGAGCCCGGTCATTCCAACCAAAGCAGGGTTGGAGAACCCCCAGTAACCCCATTCTTGCCTCTTCCTTTGCCGAGCAGGTAGACGACCCCCCTGAGGGTGCGATCTCGGTACAGGACCTGGTGAGCTTATAATTTCCTCCCAGTTCCTCCCCCTACTCCCTGTCCCTACTACACTCCTTAGTTAGGTAAGAATTCCCATGTAAGATTTTCTGTGCACATTTTAAAAGTCGCGTTAATATTAACGATAATTATTAGGGATCTGGCACCGTGATTGGAATGCAGGCAGCGCATAGGTTTTCTTTCTTTTCTCTCTGTTTCAACCAAAGCTGGAATTGGCCTGAGAGACACCTACACGCGCCCCCCCCCCCCATCTCAACCAAGAAACTGAATTTCTCAGGAGCCGCCTTTGCCCCCCGCTGCTTCCTCTGTTCTGCTGTCCCAGTCATCACACAGGAATCCGAGGACGGAAACTCAGCCAGCCTTCTAAGTATTTTTCTTCTCTCCTCCTCTCCCTTCTCCTGCCCCCTCTCCCCTTCCCTCCCTCCCTCCCTCCCTCCCTCCCTCCCTCCCTCTCTCTCTCTCTCTCTCTCTCTCTCTCTCTCTCTCTCTCTCTCTCTCTCTCTCTCTCTCTCCTCCAGTCAGTTCTCCATCATGGCAATAGCAGAGGACAGAGGCCTCACACTCTCACCTTTACTGATTGTCCAGCGGAAAGCAGTTTCCTTCCAGGGCCCCCACGAAGCCAGCTAATGTAGACGTAGACGCTGCCTAACATTTCGCTGCCTAACATTTCCCTCGGGGGCCAGCTTGGTGCTGGGGGCCCCCACCTTCTCCCACTGGCGCGTTACGAAACAGTGTTCTTTTAAAATGTTCATCAGAAATAGGCTTTTAAAAAGTGTTGTGTATCTGTATATAGTGTTGTGAGGTCTGAATGACAATGTATTGAATTGAATGCAAAAAGAAAAACCCACAAACCTGTTTTTAAAATAAAATCTCTTTTTTTGGGGGGGCCTTGATTTTATTGCTCATAGTTTTTCTGAGGCCTCTTCTGTCAACTGGCTCTTCAGAGAAGTTCCTGCTGCCCTGACTCAGTCAGAATGGGCAGTGGAAGAGTGTAGCCATCACCACCAGCTGGGAAGATCTCTGACTCATATTTTGTTCCACTTAAGTTTTTTTTAAACTTTGAGTGGTTAAAATATTTAGGAGAAAAGCCCTTCCCATCCTGATGGAGAAAAGGAATGTAAATCAGCAACTGAAAAGGCCTGGGAGCAGGTGAGTGAAAACAGTACATTCACTTCAGTTAGTAGTTGGGGTTCAGAGCAGGATTTGGGTGCTGGAGTTGAATGCTGTAGTGTTAGTGGTGGTGGCAGTGGCAGGGAGCTAACACTAGGCTCCTGAGGCCCTACTGTCCGCAGAGGGTCCCAAATTCCTACAACCAGCTCAGGGTTGGGACTGGGGAGAGGTCCGCACTGCCACCCCTGCTCAGCATTCCCGGGCTGCACTCTTTCTTCCCCGATCAACCTTCGTATAGAGCTCAGGCTCTAGGATTCCTTTCACCCCCAGTACACTAAACCAACCCCACTTTTATTCTCCAGCATTCCTGGAAACCTCAGTCTTCCAAGCAATCTGGAGCCCTATAGACTCTGCCACTAATTTGTTTTTTCTGTTGAGTCAGTCCATGCCTATCTCCTTATCTGGCAAAGTTAATGAGATTGTTAAATTGTCAGGTTAGGAAACTTAAAAAGCAATATAGCCTAAAACAATGTTATCTTGGATTAAATCTTTACTGCAGCAATTTTTATTTATACATAATCTTTTTTCCTCTCCTGAGACACGGAAAGACTGGAGGCACTGGGTTGGAAATTAGAGTTCTCTGATCTCCCTTTACCTGTTGGCTGAAGTCTTTAATATTTTATTTAAATAAATAAATGCTTCTGAGGATGAAACACACACACATGCACATAGAGGGAGTCTGAGAGACAAAGAGCCTGAAGAAGTCACCGTCTGTTGAAGCCTTGCTACTGATGTGGCACCAGTCCTGTTCAACTCCATTTCAACTCTGGGTTAACTATCAAAGAATCATATGCTGGGAAGTAGAGATTTAGGGGGTTTAAGAGAATCTCCCAAGAATAAGGTTCATTCTTAATTCCATCTTCCCTTTCTCTTCCCACCGACCAACCCAACCTCTCCCCAAAACCAGTCTCCCTTGAGATGAAAAGAGTTGAAGATTAAATGTATGTTTGGTCAGAAAAAGGAACTGAATAGACAAGAGGTCTAGGGTTCCCCTGATATGGTCCGCCACCCCTCTTGACTTGAGAGTGCATCGGGTAGTCCCATGACACACAATTTAGACACAGTGGAAGTTGGAGACTTAGAGGGGAAAGAGAGTCTAGAGGGGCCCTCCACTTCTGCACACAAACCCACACATAGTCAAATGAGTGAGTCTTTCCCCACACGGAGGGGCCAGCACTTAAGGGCACAGAAGAGGGCGATGGAAAAGAGAAGGAAGAAGCCTGTGCAAGCTCACTGGGGTTGCATTGGGACCCCAGCAACCCAGGCAAAGACTGAAGACCCTCTGAGTCCCTGTGAGTCCCAGTGTGCCAGCGTGTTTAGGGCCCTCTCGTGCCCTGGATTAAATATGCTTGGATGGATTTTGAAGAATTGTCATGCCTGGATCCATTTTAAGATGCCTCTCCCATAAAAGGAAGTAAGCATGAGAATGGAAACTCCCACGTGAGACAGGTGTTGTGTGACCGTGTGTTCTGGGGAGGCAAAGTTGGGGAAATGTATTATTCTTTCCTGATCATGCTGGTCCCTTACCTTTCAGTCCTCTGAGAATTGGCATTGGGCATTCTTTAAGACATTCCTGTAAAGGGTGTGTGTGTGTGTGTGTGTGTGTGTGTGTGTGTGTGTGTGTAGAACCTTTGACCAGTGAATTTCCTCAGGCTTACTGCCTGTGTGTGCAGCTATGTGAGTAGGAGTGTTGTCAGCAGGCACTCAGGGTATAGAGTATGTTTTCTCTTCTTTATTTAAATCTATAAAAACCCTTCTTTCTACCGCCAGTCTCCTAGTGTTTGTGTGAGTCAGGCTGCAATAAATATGAGCGTGCAAGGGGGATAGAAGAGGTCTGAAGGGCTGTGAGCACAGAGGCTTCTGGAAACAGCTCTTCGTCTCTGGGACTGGGGATTCTGCTATCTTTCTCATAATCTGAGGTGGCACTCTCCGCTCCTCATGCCCCACCAGGTCAGGACTGGGCATCCCAGGTGGGATGAGCTGGAGCCTCACAAGACTCTCCATCTGGAGGTCACTCTACCAGGCTGCCAGGAGGGCTCAGTTATATCCTTTCCTGAGTTTGGGGGAAAAACCCTTCCCACCCACATCTTCATCCCCAGACCTAGGGCCCTTCAGCGGGTAGTCCCACAGCCAAGAACCCACCTGAGGGAGCAAGGCCAGCAGTTCTCTGGAGATTCCTCCACGGCTGTTTCTAGACCATCTGTTCCTGAGGCTGATCCACAGACGGCAGGGTCAGCAGTGAGGGAGTAAAGCAGGGACAGCCCCCCCATCCCACCCCACCCCGGAGATATTCTCCAACGCTCAGAGGATTGGAGCTGGGGACACTCCGTCAGCCCCCTCTGTTCAGAAGAGAACTCCCCACACTAGGATCCACCTGGGTCCGACTTAGATGGTGTCGGACCCACCCCTCAAAAAACTCCAACTGCTGGATCAGATGTGTATCCAGACCTGCCCTGGTGGAGGATTGAAGGGCCCTGGGGAGAGAGGAGCTTCTGGGAGGAGGAGGGGGCCAGAGCCTCTTCTCAACCAACCAGGCTCTTCCTCTTTTAGCCTTGACCGTGACTAGGTCTTTCTGACCTTGACTTCGCAAGGAGCACAGGGAAGGGGGGCGGGGGGGATGGAAAAGGCCTTGATCTTCCGGTGGCCAGAGAAGGGGAGGTCCTCTAGCCCACTTGACGCGCCATCCCCCTTTCCGCCAGAGCCCGCCGCCTCTGTTTACACACAGAGGAGGTGTCGTCTCCAGTCTAGACAGGGGCGCTAATAACGCCCATAAAAGGCAGCCTCTCCAGAGATGCTCTGCAACTCGGCTCCCGCGCGCCTACCGCTGGCCGCTCCCTCCGCCTCCTCCGCCCCGCCCTCCTCTGATACCTCCGCCCGGCCAGCCCGCGGCCTTGGGGAGGGGGGACCCAGAGGGTGTCTAGAGGCTGAGAACCCCCGCCCCGCACCCTTCTGAACCTCTTCTGTCTCCAAAGGTAAGTGGACCCTGCTCTTTCAGCCCAGCCATCCGCGGGATTAACAGCACATCCTCCCACCACCACCACCAGCCTCCTGGGCCGGTTGTCTCCATTCCATTCGGCCCGCGCTCCCCACCCCGCACTGGGGGCTTGGCTTTGGGAAACCTTTGCGTAGCTGGGCAGAGCCGACCCCAGGCAGATCTCAGCCGCTCACCAAAGCTAGGCCTGGCCAGAGGCCATGGTCACAGGAGCCCCCCACTGTGGGACAGGGGGCACTGGGGGTAGTCCTCACCCCATACGGAGCTTCGAGGTTCGCGGAGACCAGGCCCCCTGGCTCCCGCATATTTGCAGGCGGCTGTGGGTGTGGCGTTTGATGAGGGTGTTTTGGTGTGTTTTTTTTAAACTTGGTCCCCACACCTTTCTTGACACTCAATAATTCACTAGGCGGAGGAGATCCTCTGCTGGCGATGGTGGAAAATGTCAGAGCCGTGCAATTATTTAACTATTAGCGTGCCAAAAAGACAGAGAAAATGGGGCAAGATGGCCCATTTAGGGATGCTCAGGTGAGAGGTGGAGAGATGGCTTCCCAGATGTTCCCACCTGGGATTCCCCACCCCTTCCCCATTTCCTGAGTGGCAATCGGGCAGGGGTCTTGCGGTGGGAGGGAGCTCAAAGGAGCCCCAGGATTGGAAGAGGTAAGGACGCTACTGACCCCAGGCTGCTGGCATGAACCTAAAGCTTGACTGGGCCCCCACACCCAAGGTTTCTCTAAAGCCCCCACCTCCGGGCTGCAGGTTCTCAGAAGGCAACACCTAGAGAAGGGCTCTCCCCATTTCCCTTTTTAAGTCCCAGGCTCCTCGAGGGAGTTCTGGAAACCAGGTGGGCTACAACCTCTGGAGGAGCTAGTGAAGCAAAGACAGAGAGGAGACTGAGCCCTCTACCTTCATCTCTCAGCCTTGTCTGAATCCGCCAAAGACCGGGTCGCAAGCCTGAGCTGCCCTAAAGGGGCGGAACAGAGAAGACTGAGGGGTCAGGGCCCAAGCCCTCCACATTCGCCGCTTTTCACCTCCCCTCTCCCTGCCAGCCCAGTCCCTACTGAAATCCCTTCCAGGGCCCAAGCCCTGCATCATTTGCATATAAGGCAGAACCGCTTTCGGCAAACTAGACAGTGACCTTGAACCGGGCGGGCCACTGTGGTCTCTCCACTGACGGGAGGAGGCGGCACCGCGCGGAATAATTCCGACCTCGGGTTGGCGGGGAAGGCCAAACACAGCCACTCACGGCTGCTCGGTGGTAGCCTACGCAGCCTCTTTGCCCCTGCCACAGAGCCCGCACAGATTTTATATTTAACTACTTTCGCCTGGCTCAGAGGTGGTGGTAACTGGGACCCGCGAGGAGGCCGCCAAGGTGCAGAAGGATGGAGACTCAGACAGAGGAGGCTCAGGAGAGGAGGCAGGACATCCAGCTGGTGGATGTGCCAAAGCACGAGGGCTGCCACCCGTCTTTAAGGAAAGCCTTGGACCACATCCTGGCCTTCAGTTTTAATTAACCCCTGAATTAATGAGCGGGGTATGGTTGAGCTAGGCCAGCTGCAGCAGGAACCCGAGGCCCAGACGCCAGCAAGCAGGCCACCTCCTCCAGCCTTATGATTTGATGAATGTGCCCGAGAGTGGCCGCACAGATCGCTCCGCCGTTCGGGTCCCTTGCTGATTATAGGTTTGCATGAAGGCTGCGAGGTGCTGGCGGATTAAACCCACGGTCTAGACGCGGCTGTTCAGCGCTTTAGGCTGGGAGTCCTCCCCAGGCTTTGTACCCATCCCCAGTGGGCTGCGGGCGAGCAGCTCTTGCCGAGGCTGAATTTAGATTTGAAGCTTCGCGCCCGAGCCTCCCGCCGGCCCCGGGGACCCAGGCTGGTAGCGGCGTTCTGGGGACAGTTTGTCAGAGCCTGGTTAAGGAAGGGGCGCCTGAGCTGCGTGCAGCCGGTGCCTTACAGGAGAGCAGAACTGCGGTAGTGCAAGGGGAGGCTGGGCGCTTATGTTGCCTGGGTCCTCGCTGGGATTCTGAAAACCCCTAGGTTCACACCGAGCCCGAGAAACAGGCCACTGGGGATGCGAGTTTTTGTGACGATTCTTGGTACGCTCTCCCTGAGAGGACTCAGCGCCCGAAGCACGGAAGAAAGAGGCGCTTATGCATGTGCCAGTGCCCACAGGGTCCAAAACCTGGGGAAATGGCCTTTTTGGATGGGGCCAAATCAGACTGATAGAAACTGAGAGTGAAGGAAGCTTTCACTCCACCCTCACTTCCCCTTTCGCCTGGCTCAGAGGTGGTGGTAACTGGTGGTAACTGGCAGCGTTGCATCTGCCGCCCTGTGGCCGCTGCTCTGTGTGCTCGGCGGCTGGCCCGAGGGCAGCAAGCAGCGCTCTAGGCCTGATATTTTCAAGCTAGGGAAGGATAGCGAGAGGCTGAGACCTTCGTCCTGGGGGTCCCCCTTCCGGGAGATTGTAGTCATTTGGGAGGGAAAAAGAGAAAGCGGAGGAGTCTTCTGCCCACAGGAACTAACGATTATTCCGCAAAGCTCAGCTCGGCATTTCTCACACCAACAATAGCGGCGGTGAGCCGAGGCCTGGAGGCCTGCGAACCTCACCGCCGGCGCAGTGTTCTGATTGAAAACTGCGGCGATATTAAAATCACACCCTGTTTAGTTTTATGACCAAAATAACCCCCAAATAATTTTTTTTAAATTAAAATTTCAGTGGTGCTCAGTAATGCACCTTGAAAAGGAGGCATAAATAGTAAGTTGGAGGTGCTGCGACGTGGGATTTGCAGCTGAGGGATGCTCCTGTCTGCGGCCGCGCAGCCCTCCATCAGTCAGGCACAGAAAGGCCAGTCCCGGCGGCCTCCTGCCCGCTCTTTGGCGCCCGGCTCCCGCGGTTCTGCCTGGAGGTGACTGCGCGACGTTGGCATCCCACCGCTTGGTCTCGATTTGGCAAATTGGGCCCCCAAGGGCTTCCAGGGGCGGGAGGAACCTGGCCAGGCAGCCTGGCCGGCCAGGGCTGGGAAGGCGAAGCCGGGCGAAGGGTGGACACCGAACTGCGGCCGGGCTGGGCGACGCGTGCGCGGACACATTTCTGTCGTAGTGAGCAGCTATGGTTTGCGCTGTGAAACCGCCGGAGCTGTGGAATTCTGAGAATCCGCGTCTCTCTCGGAGGCGTCCTGCAGAGGAGAGAGGGAAAAAGAGGGAGAGAAGGATATTTTGCTTTGGTCTGCTCCGGCTGGTCCTCAGACATTTAACTTTCACCTACATGGGTTCCCCCTCCCATTCTCTCTGACCCTCCTAGTCTCTCTAATTTTCTCTAAATCTTCTGGTGTTTTTTCATATTTAGACGTTTCCTGAACTATTTCTCTCACCTTGTATTACTCAAAGCTGGGCGTTAGGAGCCGGAAATAATCACATTGTAACCCGACTATTTTGTCTGCGAGACTCACAGAATGCACCTAGTTTTGAAGGTTTTTCCCTTCTTCATTTTACTCCACTTGACTGTGTTCCGTGGACTTAGTTGAAAACGGTTTGTGGTTTCCTTCCAAATGGTGATGAGTCTGACCAACGGCCAGCATTGGGTTCTCAGCCTTTTCTGGAAGGAGCTGCTAAGGTTAGCACCATAAACATAATTTTAAGCGCTCACAACAAGGCAACTCTCTGGAGTTCTCTCCCTCACTCCCAACACACCTAGTGGCCTCGGCGCTGCTCTCTGATGGTCCTGGCGGCAGGTCGGGCCAGTTAGGGGGTGCTGATGTCTTCTCACAGTGGGAGTCAGGAGCTTCCCAGGCCAATGAAGCTCTGCTAGGGGCCCAGAGACTCTTGCTGCAAAGACTCTGGGAGACCCCCTCAGAAGTCCCTGTGACCCACAGAATCACAGTGAAGAGCAGTCCAAGCCCCCAGATTTTCAAGAGCAGGCAGGCAGTTCACGTGGAGCTGGGAGCACCCTTCTTCTGCCTCCCGCTGCATCCATTCTCTAGTGAGTGAGTGGAAGTGTGAGGCTGGGTAGCTCCCAGCTTGGGGGGGTGACCCCACATTAATAATTTTTCCTGAGTCCTTCCTGGAGGGAAGGGCCCCAAATGTCTCCCTAAATTCCCGAGGAGAAAGAGCTGAAGAAGAGGAGTGCAGCAGCCACTGGGCTGGGAGAGAAAGCGGCAGGAAAACCTGTCCTTACCCCCACTCGCCTCTACTGTAAATAAACCCGGAGCCAAAGGGCTCATCCGTCTCCTTAAACAGCCAGTAAACTTTATATGACACAATATCTAATAGTAATTTATTGGGGAGATATTGTAAATTCCAACGGTTTTAGTTAATAAATGAGCTAATTAAAGAGGGGCGGGCTGTGCTCGGCCAGCTGTTGGTGAGAAGATAATACATCTGGGGGGGGGTGCAGGGTGCAGGGTGCAGAAGGATGTATGTGCCGGTGTTTTTGGTGTGGCTTTTTTCCTCTTGCCCCTTGTCGGGCGATTGCCTCACTCTCTGCGTTAGGTTTTATATGATTTTTAAAAAGAGGAGAAGCCAGCGAATAAATCTGCCCCCCCCGTTTCTCCCCCCCCCCCCAGATTGGGGAAGTTGGGATTGGTGCAGGGTGGGGGGATTCGCAGTCCACACCCATCCCCCTGGCGGCCGTGCCCACGTGAGCGGGACGGCCAATGGGTGTCCGGCGCAGGTTTAACTATGTTTAATGTCAGATAGCAATAAAGTAGACGCTGCCGGTCGGGCCCCGCGGAAATGGGCGAGCATAATCTCCTGAATCCCGGGTTTGTGGGGCCGCTGGTGAACATCCACACGGGAGACACCTTCTATTTCCCCAACTTCCGTGCGTCTGGGGCGCAGCTGCCCGGGCTGCCTTCGCTGTCCTACCCGCGCCGCGACAACGTGTGCTCGCTGCCCTGGCCGTCGGCGGAGCCGTGCAATGGCTACCCGCAGCCCTATCTGGGCAGCCCAGTGTCGCTCAACCCGCCCTTCGGCCGCACGTGCGAGCTGGCCCGCGTCGAGGACAGCAAGGGTTACTACCGTGAGCCCTGCGCCGAGGGTGGCGGCGGGGGCCTGAAGCGGGAGGAGCGCGGGCGCGACGCCGGCCCGGGAGTCGGCCCGGGGACAGCGCTTCTGCCGCTCGAGCCGTCAGGGCCGCCCGCGCTCGGGTTCAAGTACGACTACGCGGCGGGCGGCGGCGGGGGCGACGGGGGCGCCGGACCCCCGCACGACCCGCCCTCGTGCCAGTCTCTAGAATCCGACTCCAGTTCGTCCCTGCTCAACGAGGGCAACAAGGGCGCCGGCGCGGGCGACCCCGGCAGCTTGGTCTCACCTTTAAACCCCGGTGGCGGGCTCTCGGCCAGCGGTAAGCTCCCCGGCCCCCTCCGGAGACGCACTCGGGGCGGGACGCCTGACGGGGCGGGCGGGGTCGGACGGAGCTAGGGCCGCCTGGGGTGACAGGATGCGTGGTGAGGAAGCACATATCTTTTAAAAAGAAGTGGGGGTTGGGGAGCCCTATAAACGTGTATATATCCCCGTAAAAGAACTGTAAATATTCCCAGTTCCATCAGCCTGCGGCTGGAGGGGGCAGGGAGCTCCGGAGGTGGGGGATTCCGACGGAGACTTCCCGAGGCCTGAGGGTGGGAAGGTGGACCGTCCCTGCTCTCCACGCTCCCACGGCCTCCATGACCGACATTTTTCCTTTTAAGAAACGCCAGGGGACACGGTTTACTCTCGCCACTTGCTCAGGTCTTTTCTAACTGATCAGGTACCCCTCCCGGAAGATGTGAGAGGAAGGGGCAGGGTATCCTGGGGAAGAGGTTTGGGGGGAAGTGAGAGTACAGGAGCTCAGACGGGTCGCGGATACTGCAGTGGGAGGTAGAGCTGGGAAGGCGAGGGAGAGAGGGAAGGGAGGGTGAAGGATGGGACTTGGTAGGGAGGGGGGTCTGTGTAGAAGAGGAGACAGGAGAGGAAGGGCTTGGGGTCGGGCTTAGGCCAAGGTGAAAGGGGCTAGGAAAGGACCAAGGGCTCTGAGCTCGTCACTTCTTGGTCGTCTGGCCAACCCTGCCGGTTGTCTCCACCCAGGCACGCCCTGGTACCCGATCCACAGCCGCTCGCGGAAGAAGCGCAAGCCCTATTCGAAGTTGCAGCTGGCCGAGCTGGAGGGCGAATTTCTCGTGAACGAGTTCATCACACGGCAGCGCCGGCGGGAACTCTCAGACCGCTTGAATCTTAGTGACCAGCAGGTCAAGATCTGGTTTCAGAACCGGAGAATGAAAAAGAAAAGACTTCTGTTGAGGGAACAAGCTCTCTCCTTCTTTTAGGGGACAGGACAAGGGAGCCAGCCCCAGACTGAGCCTGCCTCTGGCAGAGAGCAAGAGAGGGGGCACTGCCTGGGACGCAGGCTCACTGCTTAGAACACCTGACATCTCTTGCAGGCCCTCTCTGGACGTCCTCTTGTCTGTTTTGTTCATGGTTCCCGCTCACACACCCCCAGCAGGCCCTGCCAGGCCCCAGAGAGAAGGGAAGAACCCAGGCAGGGAGACAAGAAGCCCACAGCTGCAGGCCTGGGGTAGGGACAGGGAAGGCAGACGCACTGGGGAGGGGTTGCTTTGAAGTAGACTGAGGCATTGGACCTCTGACTGAGGACCCAGGTACCCACTCCCACCACTTTTCTTCTGTGATTTTAAATCTGTTTGCCTGCAAGAGTAGGCAAGGGTGGGGGCAGTGGAACCAAGTCTCTCAAAACTCTCTGTTGTTGGAGTTAGAAGCTGTTGAGAGGAGGGAGCAAGAGTGGAGGTCACCAGAGAGAGGAGGGGGACAGGGTAGCTCTGGGAAGGCGGGAAGAAATGGGGGAACCCCGGAAGAGGTGCGGTTTGGGAGAATACTATGATCAGCAATGCCCATGTCCGCGGGGCCTGGGTTCTCCGGGCCTGACCGGCAGAGCAGGCGGAAGCATGAACGTTTGGCAGACTCAGCTGCGGACAAGGCGATCACAGCCTTATGTCCCCTCTAGGGCAGGCCGCCCAAGTGTCTCCCGGCCCTCAGCCCCCTCCTGAGCCCTCTGCCAGCCCATTTGCCACAGGTGTGCTGCCATCCTCTCTTTCTGCTGCCCAGGCGGCTGCGGGCCAAAGCTGCCAGCGGGGAATTAAGAGCTAAGCAGACGCAGCCTCGTGTTCAATAGCCACCCGAGGGACCCCCACCTGGCCCTCCAGGAAACCCAAGATGCTGTGAAAGGGGCTGGGAAGCCGGCATTGATTGGCGGGAGAGTTTCTGGCAGCCACAGGCTGCCTACGCTGACTCTCCCTTCCCCGCTGGCGTTCACGGTCATGGCCGGGAGGGCGGAGGCTGGACCGGCATAATTTATGAGGCTGTAGGAGAATCCGCCCCTAAAGGGGCTACTGGCCACAGTTTCCCTGCTCAGCCCAGGTTTCCCAGGCTGGTGACAATGAAGGGGGAGGTGCTGCAGCCCCCACCCAACTCCTTTCTGTCTCCCACGCCACCCTCTCCCCAACTTGGCCCTTTGTCTCAGGACCTGCTGCCTCTGCCTCCAGCTTGGAGCCTCTGAGTACAAGGACCAGAGCAGAGGGAGGAGCACATCTCCAGAGCCGGTTGGAGGCTAGAGAGTGGCTTCTCCAGTGGAGGGCCTTTCACTGACAGCCCGGGTCAGGCCCCAGCCCCAGCCCAAGAGATCTTAGGCTGGCTTGGGAGAGAGAAGCAGTGAAGGAACTTGCCTGCCTTCCCATATTCTGTGTTTTTAATCCCTCTGAGAGTCCCTCACCCTCCCATCTGCTGACCCACCCTTGCCAGGAGCGAGGGACTGATGGGAGTTCAGCTCAGCTTGGGAAGTGTGAACTGGCCTGTTAGTGCGGAGTTCTTCCTGTCTGGGGCGGGTCTCCCCAAACACACCCTTGAAAGGCAATCCACATAGCTGCCCCTCCCCTTCCACCAGCACACAGCTTCAAGTCCTTGGACTGGACTGTGCAGAGGCACAGGCAAACTCACAGGGATAGCTGAGCCCAGCGCACTACTGGGCCCATCCCATTCTTCTGACTGTGTTTGCAAGAAGGCAGCCTCATATTCCCAAATACAACCCTGTAGAGTGGCCATATAATCACATGCTCCCATCCTCCACTGGGCACCTGACACACTTCTCCACCCACATAAACTTGCACTTAGGTGCAAGTTTGCAGAAATCACTGCCGTTCCAGCTGTCTGCACACTCCCCTGTGGGCTCGTCCTGGGTATGAGGCACACTCCCCTTTGCTTGGTCACCCAGGTACCTCTTCACGCAGCCTCTCCTGTGACCTCAAGGGCTCTGGGGTGCTGGATTCCAGCTCCACCACTCTAGCCTGACTCCCACAGCCTAATACAGAAGAGAGACCAGAACACTCTCAAATGGGGGCGAGGGACAAAGATATGCAATATTCTCTTCCTGTCTCTTTAAATTTGACTTTTGTGAGCTTCTCTGTCAATCTGTGTCCTGTTCTCTGTGTCTGTTGCTAGTACCTTGTGTAGTCCCTGTGGGTAGACCACTTCCCTTCTTTCCCTCCCCAGTTCTCTGTAGTATGCCCTCCTATTCAAACGGCTGTCTTTAGCACGTTTTCCCCTTTATATAGTCCTTGTACAGAGTTGCTTCATCATATTAATATTAATAATAATAATAATTAAAACATGACTGTATGATGATGTGATTTTTTTGAGAAAAAAATTTTAAACTGAGTCCCCACACATTGTCTCCTCTGCCCAGAAAGAATGAGGTCCTCAGCCTTCTAGCTGTTTCTCACTTTATTTTCTCCAGCTCAGGTGAATAATAAAAACAATAATGTATAATAATAAAGAAAGAGCAGTTTCAGGGGCAACAAAAATATATGAGCAATCAAGATCTGTTGATGAGCTGCCATCTCTAGTCCTAAGCAATTACTAGCAGAGAGAAAATTGGGGGATGGTAGATTGGGGGGGAGGAGAGGAATATCTGAGAAGTTGTGGGCTGTAAAAATAATGTGGATAGCTTGGAGGAGGCTGAGACTACCTTCAGGGCCAGGAAGAGGAAGTCTGAGCTGCAGGATCTCCACAAAGCAAAGCCTGGGTAAGGGTGCACGTAGGTTGGAGCTGGGATGATGAGAGTGCCCTGTGATATGGAGCAGGATTTAGTGGGTCCACACTTCAACCCCAAGGCCCTGACTCCATGGCTTTGCTCTGGAAGCACATTTTGTGCACTGGGCAGGGGACTAAAGACCTCTTGAAGCTGGTGAAATAGGCTCCATCTCTTTCAGCCAGTGACTCCCTCTGGGCCATGCCAGAGAGAGGCCCAGATCCAGACCAAAGTCTGGGTTCCAACTGAGCACATGAGCCCTCTGTACCTCCACCTCACCCCTTCTTTGTGGGTGGAACACCCTCCCTATGCCTCTACCCTTGCGCCTCTGGTCCCAAGTTTCTCTTTTTCACAGCCTGACTCCAATCAAAGAGTCTACTCCAAATTCCCCCTCCACCCTCTTGGGCCTGCTCAGGAATTGCAGGGGCCCCCACCCGAGTCCACCCTGTAAACCACGCCTCCTGCACGGAAAACTTTGTCTCCTCTCCTTTCCTTACTCTTGCAGCTAATAAAATGGGTAAATTTAAACCAAATACTATTTCCCTTTGCCCCTAATCCCCAGCTGTCTTGTATAGCTGAGGGGTTCAGGCAGGAAGAAGATGATCCCAAGCTTCAAGGGTACTCATACAAAGGCCTTACAGAGTGTGAGTTAAGGCTGGGAACCAGATAGCTTCTGGCAGCCACGACCTAGGGGAGGCCCTGGGTGGCTGTGCCTGGATCTGAATAAAGGGGGAGGGGGACCTGAAAAAAGGGGGAGGGGGATCTGAATCCCAATGAATCCAGGCAAGAGACTATCCTCCTCTTAAGACACATTTATACAGGAAGAGTTAACAGTGAAGACATTTCTGGCTAAAAAGGAAGAAAGGAATTGAGGGTGGTCAGGAATAACTGGCCCTTAATTTATTCCTTGCTTTATTCTGAGACACTGCAGATCTGAAAGAGAATGCACCTTGTTGGGTGGTGTCTACACAGGCCATGAGACTCAGTAACTGGGGTAGCTGTCAGAGAAGGAAGGACACTATAACCCTCTCCCAATGGCTGAAAAACAAGTCCTTGGGTCTCCTGGCCGAAGAGAAGGTCCTAGTTGAGCCACAACCCAAATACTTAGAGCATCTCTGAGCTTTTGATGTGGGCAAAGGTTGCATTTATTTTGCAACTATTTGTCTGGTTTAAGTCCTCAAACTACAATTTACTCCACTAAGACAAAGCATCCTGTGTCTCTACTGGGTCTTCAGGAGCAAGAAAGGGGGAGAATTATCTGGGTAAATCAGGTAGAAAATAATTCCTCTGTTGTGTGTTTGTAAGCTTATACCATCCAAATAAATTGTGTATTTGGCCCTGATCGTCCATCCAGTTCTACTACACTCTGATCTGCATGAGCGCAGCTAGAGTATTTAAAGCCACTATTCAGCGGGCGGAAGATGGTCCCGGCAGCCCGGGTTCCGCGGATGCTGATGCCGATGCCGCCGGAAACTCCGCGCGATCGATGGCCCCGATCCAGAGCAGGGACAGCCGGCCTCGCTCTGCGAACAAAGCAAACCCCCGGGACTTGGGTTCCGGACAGACACGAGCCCCTGCCCATCCTCTCCGCGGTAACCAAGAAAGTAGGAGCGGTTCTTAGGCCCCGGGAAACACTACGGAGCCCCCGGCCGTCTCCGCGCGGCGGGCACATGCAGGCGCCGGAGATTCCGGTGTAATCCGACTCGAGGTGGGTTGCAGGCCCCGGACCCCGCAGCCGCCTTGATCCCGAGTCGTAGGTCGGAGCGGCCGCCCTTCCGTGTCTGTCTCTGTCGAGACCGAGTTGCCGGGTTTTCTCCGTTAAGTGTGAGGCCAGCGCCCGCGGCCCCGGACGCCCCGCGCGCGGCTGGAGCCCGCGCCGCGCTCGCCGCCCAGGGAAGGCCCCCGAGACAAAGGCGCACGGGCCGTTGGGGCCTGACGCGGGCGACCGCGTGGGCCGCCCGCTCCCAACACTGCCCCGTGGCGAGGGCTGCGGTCCAATTCCCCGCCCGGCCCGGCCCCGGCTCCGATCTGCTCCCGTGTCCCGAGGCGAGGAAAGCCAGCGCGCCTCCCAGCCCCGGCTGAGCCGCGAAGCTCCCTCCGCACAGCGCCCGCAGCTCTGGTCGCCGCCCGAGGGCCGTGGGGCCCCGGGAGGGATGGGATGACCCCTGCTGGCCGGAGCCGCGGAGGCTGCCGAGACCCGGCCCCCCACCACACGTTTGTCCCTGAGCACCCAAGCCTTGAGGACGCCTGGTGAGTTTGTGGGAGACCTCGAAGAACAGCCTGAGTCTGAGGCGCTGCGGGGCTACGGGGAGCCAGGCCTTTTTCCTAAGTGCCCTCCCTCTGCTGGGCGCGCGGTGTCCCCACCGCGGCGGCCCGCCCTCCCGCCGCGCCTCCCCGCGCCCCTCACCGCCAGCGGCTCTGCCCAGAGGCTCCTAAAGCTTGTGCCGCCCCAAGGAGCCTGCGAGGGAGCCTAGGAACTGGGCTTGGACGAGACCAAACACAGCCAGATCTTTGGCCAGTGTTACCAACTGGTTGCTGTGAGCGACTTCTCCCCGAGTCCGAGCCACTTCCTGGGTACGTGTAGACAAGCCTCCACTTTACCAGTTTCCCTACCCAGAGTGGAGAACTACTTTCAAGGACAGATCTGTGTGGATGGAGCTCACTACCGACAATTGTTGTCAGGAAAGATACCTGTGAAAGATGGATGCACACTCCACATGTGAAGCAGGGAGAAGATGTTCCATAAAATGCACTCTTGGCCACGCTGCCGACATAATGAATATATTGAAACCGTCTAAAACGCACAGATATCTATATTACATATACATTCTGGGCATGGAAAATATATTTCTCTAGAAAATATACATACAAAAGCACTTCTAGCTATTGTACAGAAAAGCAACCTCCTGAGAAAAGATTACATAAAGCATGCATATCCACCACATGTAAAATTCGTTTACATATATAAACAGTTTCCATATATCCTACACAGGGAATGTACAGTCCTGCATCTATTTAGCTACATAGCTATAGACATATAAAATCAGTGCATAGAAAATGCATCCAGATATTAATATATCCACATAAAACTGCATTAAAATACACCATATTATTATATATACACAAAGTGCCTATCTACCCAGTATATGAAAAAACATATTCTATAAATTATGTTTGCATACATGGTGTGTACCAAATACAATTGAACATTCTTTGAGTTCACATATTATTTGCTGTATTTATAATACACATTTCTCAGGCAGTCTTTAAAACAGTAACGGGAGGAAGACTGGGCATTGGCAATGACAATTTCCATTGGCTAGCCTCTTTTCTGTCCTTTTGTATTTCTATTATTTCTGTCTTTTTAAAACTCCTTCTATATCTGCACGGATCATTTATATAAATGGTCTTCTATCTCTAGCTCCTGGCAGCATCTCTGATCTGAAGTCAGGGTTTGTAGTTAGAGTGCTAAGTCCTGTTTGCAGCAGGGTCTGACTGCATAATCACTAGTGAATGAATTACCATTATAGAATTAGGTTATCCCCTGTGTCTCAGGATGTGTTCTTCTAGACTTAATATAAATATACTATGAAATTACTCTGGGCTGCCAGTTAGGAAAGGGGGAAGAGGAAATGCAGTGCTGGGGAAGTGTGTAACAGGCAGGCTGAGCTAACAGGCAGGTTCCAGGTTTGTGCTGGGCACTCCAGGGCTCCTGAAAGTGAAGATTTATTTAAATTAAAAAAATGTTATCTTTAAATCTCGAGTCTAGGAAGCAGCATGAAGGCAAACGCTGAACCTCTTCTTCTATGCCCTTCTCAAACCCCAGAGCAGCCCCACTCCCTCCTAGCCAACCGGGGAGAACATTCTGGCCTACCCAGCTCCTCAGCCCCGGTTCTCATCCTTAACCTTGGCGGAGTCTACACAGGCAGCAGGGAAATTATATGCCATAATCCCACCTTTTTTCAACAAAACCCACTCCCAGTGCTTTTTGAGAGGCAGTAGTAACTAAAAGCATTCTCTGGCACTGAGCTAACTCTGTTTCAGCCCCCTAAAAATTAGTCCCACGTGGATCTTTCTTTAGCAGCTAAAGATCCAGGACAGCATGACACACGCCTATGGAAAATTCTTTGAAAGACAATGCACTCACACCCAGCAGAGATATTGTTTATGAGTCGATGGGTTCTGTGTAGACGCGGCCATATTTTACTGTCCAAAGGAATCAATTAATTAGTGAGTCGCCAGTCCCCCCACCGGATGCTGCTTGGCTGAGCGCGAGCGGCTAAGATAGATGTGCTCGGCCAGGCCAGCTTGCTGGTCTTGTTAACAAGCCTCGTCATAAAGATGAAGATGATAAGGAGAGCGAGGAAGCCCTGGTGGCCTGGGGGGGGGGGGGGGCGGCTTGGAGAGCCCAGCCCAGCAGTCTGGAGGGCAGCCGCTGACCGAAGCTGCTCGGTGCCGCGTTCTCCCCTTCTGGGGCGTTCACGCTGTGGCTCGGATAATTCCCTGTCCCCTCTCCTTCCCTGCATTTGCCCTTTTCTTAGTCAAGCCCCCAATTTTTAAAAAGTCATTTAAATAAAAATACATAAACCTCTGTCTATGAGTGCCTCTCTCGCCCTCTGCCGCGTTTGTTCAGAGACCTGCCACCGCCTCCTTTCTCTGTATTTCTCCGCGCGGTTCCCTTTCATCTCAGGCTGGTCTGATGCGCTCTTCTCTCCTGTGGCTCTCTCTCTGGCGTCATGGTTGCTTTTTCTACCAAGTTGGTGCTGAATCTGGAGCCAAGGAGCTTATAAAAAAATAATACAATTACCCCCCTGGTTATCTCACCGGAGAGTGAACACCCCTAGATAAGCCAGACCCAGTGTGTGTGTGTGTGGGGGGGTACCTTGGATCTAATTGCTGGTTTGGGTTGCAGCACTTAATTATGTTTATTCTCACCAATGTGCATAGTTAACAGAGAGATATTGATATTAAAGGGCAGGGGGGAATTAATTTTATTTTTATAGTCATGTATTAAAAGCAGAAGATGATCTGAGTCTCCTTTAAAGGGGCCAAAATGGGGGGGGGAGAGAAAAAGAAAAGGAGGGGGAAGGGAGAAATATGACTGAAGGGGAACAAAGATCTTTGCCTGAAGAAACAATGTAACACTAGACAGAACTATAAAGTCTGGGAATGTAAGAACCAGGGCTCTCCCAGCTTCCCCCATTTGGAATTCTGTCCCTGGCACTTCCTGCTGAAATCCCAACCCTGACTACACAACAGCATTCAAAGAAGAATTCATGCAATTATCCGGATAATTGTAGGGGGAGAGAGAGAAAGCATTTCTTTTTTTATTGTCTGATCCCCTCTGGTGTCTTTGCAGAAGAGGGGGGTGTATGGGGTATAGAGGAAAAGGAGGTGGTAAGGTCTCCTAATATCACCCTACCCCCTACAAGATGGCTACTCCTAAACCAAGGAGGTCTTAGGCAGGAGCTTACAACTTCTGGAACATAATGAAGAAGGGATAAGAGATTTTGAAGGCCTCAGTGATCCAGTTTCATTTTCCAGGATATTTGCTTGACTTTATCGGCATAGAACTGTATCATCTAGTATTGTAATTATCACAAGTAAGGGAATAATAGACAATTATAGGGGTGTCCATAATATCATTTATTTTATAGCCTCACAAGATATGATTAGAGTTAATGTCAGAGGCTCTACTGGAGCCTGGGAGGCAGCAAGAGGTGAGGTACAGAGGTCCCCATAGTCTTTCTCTTTCTTATTTTTATGCATGTGTGAATCTCTAGAAATTCCCAATTCTCTAAATTCCCTCCCCAGATGTCTTAAGAGAAATGTCTAGGATTTTAGGGGCTGAGAGCTCAGAGAAGGGCAAACAGCAATTTGGTATTTAAATCTCCCCTTTAGTCTCAGGAGCAGTGGTCTCTGCTCTCCCCATGCCCTCCACAATCAAGGCCTTCACTCTCAGTTCAAGACCAGTAGGGTCACAGAGACTTTGCAGGTGAGGCCAGTGAGAGGAAAACAGGATCTCACCAAAAACAAGTTCATTGTCATCCCCAAATGGGCACTGGGCCCAGAGTGAAGCCCCCTTTGACCCCAAATTGGCCTTCTTTCCTGGACCCTCCTCCCCAGGGACATGTTGGGGGGGGGGCGGGTAGAAGCCAGGCTATAGCTGTGCAGATCATTTGGAGTGGGGATGGGGAAAGAATTAAAAATATTTTTCTTGTTTCTGGGATTCAAAAGACCAGAACAGAAGGCTGTGGGAGAGAGAGGGAGAAGAGATTGCAGTAGGGAGCCAGGCAAGAGAGAGTCAAGGAAAACTATGAAACCAGCAGGCAAGAGTAAAATGAATGAGTGAAAGAAAGGGGGTAAAAGGGGAACAGTAGGAGGTGGGGGAGAGAAGGAAGGAAATAGGAAAAGGTAGAAAAAAGGAAGAAAATGACAGAAGGAAAGAAGAGGGGAATGAAAAAAGGAACGGGAACAGAGATATGAAAGAGAAAGAAAGGAAGGAGGGAGGCAGAAACCAGGATCCGCCAGGGATCCGCCAGGGCTCTGGCTCTGCCTGCAGCCGGCAGGAGTCTGGGTGGGCGGGGGGCGGCCAGGACAAAGTGAAGGTCAAGTTAGCATCGTACCTTATAAGGAAGGCCACGGTCCTCCATTTCAGCCTTTCTTTCTGCCAGGACGTGGCCGTGGCATTTCTGATCTTGTAAACACTGGACTCTTTGGGGCCTTAAGAAAAAGAGACCCCCCTTCTTCCTTTATTGGGGGTGAGCTCCGCTGGCTGGGGGAAGCAGCTCACAGAGGAGTCAACTAATGAAGACTACGGGAAACTTTTCTCTCTCTGGCTCCGCTCCTGCCAGCTGGGGCCCCCTCCCTCCCTCCCTCCTTCCTTCCCTCCCTCTCGCCCTCCTTTCCCCACCCCGACGCCTCTTTTTCTCTCTACCTCTCTCGCTCCACCGTGTCTCTCGCCACCGTCCGAGACTCGGCTCCGTCTCCCTCCACCTCCCCCTCGCCCCTGCTGCGGACTTCCCAACCCGCTCCAGTCCACCGAGCAGCCGAGCGGGACTCGAGAACTGGAGAGAAAATTAGCCGTCACAAAGAAAAGTTCATTTACAGCTTAAATGTCTATTAAGATTTCCTTCCGAAAACCAGGCGGTGCGCTCGGTAAGGAGAAGTGAGGCAGCACGGGGGCGGGGAGGTGGGGGGATCGTGAGGTAGGAGATTGGATTTATTTATTTCTCAGACCCAGAGGCGGAAAGAAAGGGCGAGACGCGGGAAAGCGAGAGAAAGGTTTTAACCCGACAACTAGCCGAGAGGGAGGCTGCCGCCCGCGGGTTGGGAGCAAAGCGCGCCCGCCGCCCCGGCGCTGAACCCGCTCCGTCTAGGCCTTGGGTGCGGAGAAAAAAAGGATATTAGATATTTGTTGGTTTAGAAGTGAGGGAGAGGCAGGGATGGGGAGCGACAGGGAGAGACAGAGCGAGGCGACGCTGCAGCTGGCCCGCCGGAGGGAAAGCGAGCTCCGGAGCCGCGGCGGTGCCGGGCTTCAGGCACCCGGCAGGCTCAACCGAGGGCGCTGGGAGAAGGGAACCCCAAGTGGAATCCTTGATCCTTTCCCTCCAGGGTAGTGCTAGGGGTGAGCCAGAGCCAGAGCCAGAGAGGTGGAGAATATGAATATGGCATGGGGGGGGGGGGTCAGTGAAGGGTTCACCTCCTGTTTCCTGGACCTCACAGCTTGTTTTCAGCCTGCTCTGCGCCCAAGGAGCCCCTTTTAGGCCTAGCCACTGCTTTTTAAATGGGAATTTTAATGGCAAGGCAAGGGAGGGATGCTTAGAAAGCAATGGTGGGGGCTTCTGGTTAAATTTGATGCTCCACAAACCCCTAACTGTTGCCTCCACCCTTCTCAACTGGAAAACCAGCCTCTGGGATCAGTCCCCTCCCGTTTACCTATCTAGTTGAGGGTGCCTAAGGGACCTGAAGTGGGGTCTGGGGCTCAAGTTGAGAACAGCCGGGAGCAGTGGGGGTGGTCAGTGGAGCTCCCTGACCTCAGTGCCTGGAGCCCTCCCACCCTGAGTTCTGATAATGAAAAACAAAGGGGGAGGATTCGATTATTTCTGCTGGTGTTAAAGGATCCTAGCTTTCAAAACCAGCATCTGACCCTGAGATGTAAGGTGATAATTGTCTCTCCCACAGACATATAATCCAGGCAACCGTCCTGCTGCCTGGGCTCCAGGGCTGACAGGGTGGCCATGGTGTGGACATTTGCTGTCAGGAAGCCCCAGGAAAGGAGCAGGAGGCCCTCTTTGGTATTATCTAGAATTCTGTGGAGAGTACTTTAAAGGGTCAAAATGGACTGAGCAGGCCCTTTCTGAGACACCCCTCAGCTTAGGGAAGGAGAGCTCCAGGAAATAAGGGCATTTAGGAGCTGGGACATTTCCCATAGTGTGGGAAAGACAGAGAGAGCCAGATTTTGTGCTGTAAAATGTGTTTCATATAAAAATGTGTTTTGTGCCTGTGACACAAAATTGGTAGCCACTTGGGAGATTTAGGGACTTGCAGGGAGTGGGGCAGAGTCAGACACTGGTGAAGGCATAGGCTGGAGTGTGATTGAGGATGGGTGGAGGAATCTGAGGCAGAAAAATTGGAAAAGTATCACCTAAGCCCATTTTCTAAGAGGCAAATACACACACGATGGGCCCCAATATTGAAAAACACCAGGCGATCTGTTTCTAAGGGACATAAACAGGCCAAGCGGATGCAGGTTAATAAAACCCGCAAAAGCCCAGACAGGAACACTTAAAATGCCCCAGAAACAAAACACACCGTGACAAATTCTCATCCAACACACAAGTACATGTACCAGAATGTTCCCAGGCACAAAGAGACCTTCCCCACGTTGGGTCTCCACGGTGGACACTCAGGTGTACCTGCCTAGCACACACAAATTTGTGCACCCTCTTAAACCTCCTCAAAGAAACCCTTGGTGGGGGGAACAAGTGCTCAGCTGCATACACACTCCACAGAGCCAGGCCCGTGTCTCCAGAGCCTCAATAATGCACGATCCATACCCAGAGATAAAAGTCTAGACAATAGATGGCTGTTTATGACAACAAGGCTTTCCAAGTTTGGGGCCAGCAATAAATCTCTGGCGATTCTTCCTGTAACTCAACTTCTGGCTGTAGTGCCCAGAGAACCACCGAGACCGCAGAGAGGAAAGCAGCAAAATGGGAGAGACTTTTAAATTATGAGCAGAAGGCAACTTCCCCACTGGGGCCAGGGAGTGCAGGCGGCCCCACTGGCCCCATGTGTGGTGTTGTGTCCATACTGTGGAAGCTTTCGAATCAAGCTTCAGAAAACAGGCGAGTTAGGCTTATTGTGCAGGCGGATGGGAAGAAGGCCTGGAGACTGGGATAGACCTACAAACCATTCTTGCTGCAGGCAGTCTTTTTTATTGGAGACTGGAATTTTCTTGCTATGTGTCACCTGAATTCATATTCTCTCTCTCTCTCTCTCTCTTTCTCTCTCTCCTTTTCCTTTTTGGATTGATGGGGTGTTCCCTTTTGCATTTTCGACCTAGGCATCTGATTACAAGTAAAGAGCCACTGAAGTTGATCTCATAAAAATGCCGAGAGCTCACTTTGATCTGCGAGGACTGGGTCCGGCCTAAGTAGGCGCTAAAGTCCCGGAATAGTGTCCCCTCCACCCGGGCCCGGGCCTCCGCTCCTCCGCTCCACTACTCCATCCAGAGCCCAGAGATCCAGGTGGCCTAACAGGGCAATCCTGCTCAGAAAAAAACCATTTTCTGTGCTGTTGCAACTGGGTTTGGAAAACCAAGGTCCAAAGTTAGTGGCTCCATTTCCAGACTGCTTTTAAGACATTTCCTTAATTTTAGAGCATTTGGTGAGGGGGCCAGTGAAACTGGCTCGTAAAATGGGACTTTTATGGGGAGAAATGGGGTCGCGTTGCTAGCCTCCTGGGACAATCCCTGGGCTGAGAAAGGTGGGTGGGGCTTCAGGGGCTGAGGAGCTGCCCTTCTCCCTCCCCCTATCCGGTCCAGGGGCCAGAGGAGCAGCATCTGTCTGGTGTGTTTAGGTGGTCTGACTTGGGACTTTGGGCTTGGGGTGATAGCCAGGGCTGAGGAGAGGTGGGGGCCAAGAACCGGCAGTCCTATCCCCTTCTAGCTCCCTAACTGGGGGCGGGAGGTGTCCCCAGTGCAGAATAAACCGCTGGTCTGAAAATCCCTAAGCACACTAAAGGGATTATTAAACAGCGGTACTGCTCTAAGAAAGAGAAATATGTGCAAAAAGATGCAACACGATTTCTAATGAGGGTGCATCCTTGGCAACCCAGCTTCCGAATTACTGAGGGTGTCCATGTGCTTATTGTTTATCTTTTTATTGATTCCACCTGGGACTGAATTTACAGTTCAAGCCCACAAGAGCTCCACTGGCCCCTTTCGCCTCCCTGGTTTCCTCCCAGTTCAGGGTCTGTGGGGTGGGCCCCTTTCCCTTCCACAACCTATTCTAGAGTCCAGAGCAGCAGGAGGAGGTGGTCAAGCTGCAAGGCAGCCAGGGCTGTGTGGAGGATGCTGCACTGGGGTCTCCCAGGCTGGAATTTGGAAGATACTGCCCCCTTCTGAAGTTGTCTCTGGTGTCCATGTGTGGAAAAGAAGCGTGCTGGAGTCTGTTCGTAGCCCTGGCCAGTGGCCAGAGTACCGTGGCAGCTGCCCAGACCACAGCTGCCTGCTAGCGGCCAGGCAGGCAGGCAGTGCTTACTTACTAAGGCCACCAAGAGCCACTGAGTGGGCAGGATGACCCTGCAGAGGAGGATTTCATGTGAAAGCTGGAATTCCAGGATGGTGGAGGGGCCGCAGGCACCCATGAGATGAGAGGGAAAAAGCCACCTCTACTCCGGGATTGGGGCTTGCCAGGCTTTTGGGAACAGATTTGGGGCCACAGATGGGTCTCATGTTGGGGAAGGCACTAATGCCTTGGGGTGCAGCCTGGGGCAGGCAGCTCAGTCTATGCTTAGGAGTGGGCTGGACCTAAGGCCAGGCAGGGAGGTGCACACTATGGGCATTTTTGCCAGTCAAATTCTTGCTGACCTCAGTGGCTAAGGCCTTCTCTCCTTGACCTCAGCAGCAACCTCCAGTTGCTGGGATTTTTTTTTTTTTTTTTAAGTTGTTGAAAATTTAAGTCAGACCAAAACTAGAAAAAAGTGGAACTTGGTGCCTTACTTTTAGGAGGAATAATATTAATTCTCAGAAGCCTCTGTTTGGAAGACCTTAGAGTTTCCTGACATCAACTCCTTGGACATTCTTTTTTGTTTCAAGGAAATAGAGCCGCCAGCAGCAACTTGCAGCTGCCTGGCTCACTTTTATGGTGGCCCTGGAATAAACTTTGGTGGTCAAATTCAAGTGCTCAGGCCCACAGCTGTCTCCTCACAGGAAGCGCACCCCCTCCCCACTGTCGGCCTTGGCGGTGCAGAATTTGCCTTGGGGGCTTGGGCCCCACGTTGCCCCGGAGGCCAGGATGGGGAAGAAAGCAGTGCCCTGGGGGAAGGTGGGAAATCGGAAGATGAGACTCTGAGCCCTCACGCACATCTCTGCAAGAAACAGTGGTACCTCTCACCAACCTCTCGCTTGTTCCTGTTACTGTTTGGGGAGCATTTTGCCTTCTATAAACTCAAGTTTAATGAGGTCAATATGAACCCCATAAAAGCCATAGTCCATATTTCCCCATCATTATAATTAAAAATGCTGGTCCCAGCTCACCCTGAAAAGGGGCTAGAAAAAGGAGGAAAAGCCACAGATTTTTCTTTTTGTAGCCCCTTACTGATGAAGCAGTTCAACGCTTTTGCAAAGCCCCAGTCTAGTTCCTCTTTGCCTTCAGTTGAGATCTTGTCAGGACTAAAGAAGGGCTTTTTAGTCAGCAATGGATAAGTGAGTAGAGGGGTGCCAGAGTCCTAGCCTGGGGTATTCCAGAACCACCCCAAGAATGAGACCCATGGTGGAGGAAGCTCCACCCCAGATGCTGCTCTAAAGATCGAACAAATTTGGGGAGGCAGGAGGGGTAAGAAGGAATAGACATTGGGGAGCTGTATTTGGGGACAGGGCACTATTTTTGTGTCTTCCACATCTGGTTTGGGGGTCTCGGTATCTCATCATGTTCAGCAAGCAAAATCAAATCCAAGTGATATTTTAAAAGTGGAAACAAATTTTAATCAAGAGTTGGGGTGTAAAGAGGATTTGGGCCATTTCTGGCTTTTTCTGAGAGCACAATGGGCTGAGTCTTTGGGGGGGGCTTCAGTTCCTCCCCTCTTCTCAGAACAAATCATGCCCTGGCAGCTCCTCCTTGGATCCAAGGTTGCTCTCTGCGTGTGACAGTTGCTCCGGCCGCTTGGACCCAGTCCAGAACCTTTCAATAAAGTAATTTTCAGCTGACCAAATGTGTCCTGTGGTGCCCAGAGGGATGGGAGTAAGGGAGGGCAGAACCACTGAGCCCACCCCTTGGGCCACAGCCATCCAGAAGGCTGGCAGACGTGGAGTAGAGGAAGACAGGGCAGGGAGGCACACCAAGGCCTGGCTGCAGCCTCTGGGAGCAGGGCCGGGGGCTCCCGCTAGGGAGTGGCCCCCGGCCCTGCCCTGTCTACCCAGGTTCCTCAGCTCCCTTCCACTGCCCTGCTGGTCTCTCTGAAGACCCACATCTGGCCACATCACAGAACTCACAGTCCCAAATCATGTAAGGGTAGGAGCCCCAAACCCAGTTTGGCCACCATATCCTTCCCAGACCCTGACATTGACCTTCTTTTCAGCCCCCAAGCTGAGGCTGAGAGGATGCAGGTCACTCATTCCAACCTTTTTCTTCGGGGTTTGAGATTTAAAAATCTACCGTGAATGTAGCTTTCTGTGCATTGATTGACAATAAAGGCAGGCATGAAATATTCACCCAGGGCCACTCTCTCATACTAAATATTTAACACAACATTAGAGAAGGTTTTTCCCAGACTTTGCCAGGCACCGGCTGGGCGGCTGGCGCACTGCTTTCCACTCCTTTATGACTAATCTGAGTCCCTAGCCGCCGGCAGCAGAACAAGCCAGACAAAGTTGGAACATTGGCTTGCTACTGGGCGGCCTCACCTTTGAGAAACTTCAGATACTCTTCTAAGGAGTCTCTCCAAAGGGGAAATGCAGTCTTGTCACCCAACCCTGGCGGCAAAAAGAATTAACTTATTCAAACTCTTCTAAACAGGCGCTGGCCCCTCTTTGGGCTGCCGGGTTAAGAGTCCCTGAGAGTTGGGGTGAAGGACTCACATCTCTGGCAGAATCAGACAGTGGGGAAAGGGGTCCTCATCCCCATCCTAGCCTCTGGCTGGTCACAGGAGGAGGCAAGAACCCCCATACGTGAGAGCCCTCCTCCTTCTCCCAATCCTGGGGAAAAAGAGAGCAGCAGCTAGAAAAAAAAATACATTTACCCTCTCCCAGCCACCGCCCCCGCCCATCCCACCGCCCACCCCACCCCAATCCTCTCTCTCCTCCTTTGCTGCTCTGTGGAATGGAGAGGAGGGGAGTGAGAGAGAAAAACGAATACAAATCTGCAATTGATTTTCATAATGTTTCTGCGGTGTTTGCAAACCAATCGCCTGAACGTCCCCATCTTACCTAAGAGAGAACCCCTCCTACGTCTGCGAAGTGCTCCGAACTGATATATGACAATATCTACTTTGGATCACGTGCTCGGGCAGAGAGACTAAGACGGATAACGCGTCATCTCGCCTTCCCAAAATTTCCCCCCTCGCTAGACCGGGTCCAAAACCTCCATCTGGAGCCGGCAGGAGAAGAGAACGATGTTTAACTCGGTCAACCTGGGCAACTTCTGCTCGCCGTCGCGCAAGGAGAGGGGCGCTGATTTCGGCGAGCGAGGGAGCTGCGCCTCCAACCTCTATCTGCCCAGTTGCACTTACTACGTGCCCGAGTTCTCCACGGTCTCCTCCTTCCTGCCCCAGGCCCCGTCGCGTCAGATCTCCTACCCCTACTCCGCCCAGGTGCCCCCGGTCCGGGAGGTCTCCTACGGCCTGGAGCCGTCCGGCAAGTGGCACCACCGGAACAGCTACTCCTCCTGCTATGCGGCGGCCGACGAGCTCATGCACCGGGAGTGCCTGCCTCCTTCCACCGTCACCGAGATCCTCATGAAAAACGAAGGCTCCTACGGCGGCCACCACCACCCCAGCGCCCCGCACGCGGCCCCCGCCGGCTTCTACCCCTCAGTCAACAAGAACAGCGTCCTGCCCCAAGCCTTCGACCGCTTCTTCGACAACGCCTACTGCGGCGGCGGCGACGCGCCGGCCGAGCCCCCCTGCCCCGGCAAGGGGGAGGCCAAGGGGGAGCCCGAGGCGCCCCCGGCCTCGGGACTAGCGTCCCGGGCTGAGGCGGGGGCCGAGGCCGAGGCCGAAGAGGAAAACACGAATCCCAGCTCGTCCGGTTCAGCCCACTCGGCGGCCAAGGAGCCGGCCAAGGGAGCCGCCCCCAGTAGGTAGCCGCGGCCGGGAAACAGGCGGGCAGCGGGGGAGGGAGCGAGAGAGGGAGGGCGAGGGTCGGGGGGAGGCGAGGGAACGGGGACAGCCTCGTGTTTTGGGTCAGTCTGATTTTATGTGGAGTTTTATAAGCATTCAAAGGATTTTATTATAACCTACAAAGCCCTCTCTCCCAACGACTCGACTTTTTACGATGGAGAAGGGGTGGGGAGGGAGGGAAAAGGGCTCTTTGGAAAAGCCGGGTGAACCCCCCCTCCCTGTTATCTCCCTCTGTCTGTGAAATTTTTAAAAGCGCCACCATCGCGGGCGATATTAACTTTGATCGTGAACTTAGAGGAGCATTTAAGGAAGGACTGGGAGCCGGGCCGCCGAGGGGTGGGAGGGAGGGGAGGGGTGGAGGGGGAGGAAGGGGAGGGCGAGGGAAAGACGGAGAAACTCAGAGAGGGGGAGTGGTGGGAGAGAGAGGCAATGGAGCAGAACCTGGGACCCGAGAGGTCAGCCAGAGCTGCTCTGCTTCTTTTAAAAACTATTTTTGAAAGGTTCTAACTGTTTTCGCGGGTCCTTGAGCAGAACCCGGAGCCACCCGGGGTCAGCGGCGACAGAGGGTTGGGGAGAGGCGGGTCCCGGCGCCACGCTGCTCCAGGCCTGGGTCTCAGCGCTCGTCTGCGCCCCGCGGCCTCAGGCCCGCCCGGCCCGGCGATGGGAAGGCGCGGCCGGCCGGGGCCCCCGGGCGCGGCTCTCGGGCGTCTTTGGCGACCGCTCGCTCGCCTCCTCCCCGCCTCCCCGCTGCTCTCTCCCACTCGCACTTCTGCGCGCCTGTTCTCCGCTGCTCCCCACCCCTCTATTTCTGGGGAAGGGGTCGGTGGGCTTCCAGAGTCCCTGGGAGGACCGCGGGGAAGGGCGGAGGCTGGCGGCTGAGCAGGCGGGGGCCCGGGGACGCGCTGGGCCCCGGCTGGCTTCCTTCTCCCCCTAGACTCCGCCAGCCAAGGCGCTCGCCCGAGGGGAGGGGGTCCCGCGGCGGCCCGGGATTGCGACCAGCTAGACCTGGCGGGGGGTTCGTGGCCGCTCCGCGCCGCGGCCCGCGTGGAGAGAGCAGGCCGGCCGGCGGGAGGGCTGCCTGGCGGCGGGGCCGGGAGAAGGGCCGCGGAGCGCTCAGCGGTCTGGGGTCCTCCGGGTCTCACGTGTCTCTCTCCCCCTCCTCTCCTCGCACTTGCCCCCCTCCCCTCCAGACGCCCCCCGCACCCGCAAGAAGCGCTGCCCTTATTCGAAATTCCAGATCCGGGAACTGGAGCGAGAGTTTTTCTTCAACGTGTATATCAACAAAGAGAAGCGGCTGCAGCTGTCCCGGATGCTGAACCTGACAGACCGACAAGTGAAAATTTGGTTTCAGAACAGAAGGATGAAAGAAAAAAAACTAAGCAGAGACCGGCTGCAATATTTCTCGGGAAATCCTCTGCTGTAACCGCAGACCAGGCCCTTTGCGGGGTGGGGGGAGGGGGGTATTTTATTTTATTTTTATTTTTTATTTTCTAACTCGCCTTCTTTCCGCGGGTGGAAAACTGGACTGTGGCCAGGGCTGGTCCCCACTGCCGTTGCCCGCACTTCCTTCCGGAACCTCCTTCACCTTCAGTCTGACTCTCGCTGCGGGACGGGCACCGGGCCTGGAAGGGGGTGAAGGAAAGTGTCTGACCCACGGCGAGTGGACTACGTTGGCGCCGAGGCCAAGACTTTATTTAAAAGAAAACACACCTTGCTACAATGTCTTGCTGCTCGGATTGGGTGGGGGAAGGGCAAGAGTCCTGGGCGCCTGAGCCGAACAATCCTTGGACTAAAAGCTTTCCCTTGCACAAGTGAAAAAATCTGCTAAAACACCGTGTCTGCGAGGGAAGACTTCTCGGGCTACCCGCCCCTACCCCGCCTGCCCCACTGCTAGGGGGCAGCTAAATGTGATCCTGCCTTGCTGTGAAATTTCTATACCTTCGACCTGGTGTTAGGTGTGCAAAGTCCGTGTCCTACCTCCGTCTGCGCCCAGGCCCCGCCCGAGCCTAGCTGTTCGCCCTGTGAATGTGTAGAGCCCTCCTTTGAAATTTCTTAACTGGTGCATTGAGGATTCCCAACCTTTTTCCAAGTCGTGCCCCACTCCATGGATTTATAGCTATAGTTTATGCAGTTGTTACCTCCTTTTTTTTTTTTTTTTTTTTTTTAAGGAAACAAAAAAAAGATTGGCGTGGGCTTAGCATTAGGGAGATAGCATTGGGCACCTCCCCCATGCTGGGGCCTGAATTTTTGTAAATAAGTTTCACAAGCGTTTCTTTCTACCCTGAGGGGGTGGGGGGAACACTCGCCTGGAATGAGATTCACATCACCCACCTCTCTCCTTGTGTGTGAGTGCGTGTACATGTGCAATCCCCCACCCTGCTCCTGTCCCGGAGGGATTGCTGTGAAATTCTTTTGGTGGCAAATAAAGATATTTCATTCTGTTCAATATTATGATTTTATTTGACCCTTTTATTAGCCTCTCTCCTCTTAAAACCCTCAATGCTCTCAAGGTGGAGGAGGAGGCAGACGGGGAGAGCGCTGGTGGTGAGGACAGGCATGGGAAGGTGAGGTAGGCCAAGGCTGGTGGGCCTGCACCCCACCCCTCTCCAGTGGCAGAGTGTGGCTGTAGCTTCTTCCCGCTCTCAAGCGGAGAATATTCCATGGCTCCTCTTAAAGCTCTCCTTTCTCATGTGCAGCCCAAGCTGTGTCCAAATGCCCAGCAATGTTTTCCGTTTTAAGTACACGTTTGTTGTGGAGTTAATTGTAACCATCATCGAATTTAAATTTATAGGAATTTTCTTGGCTCCACCGTCCTCCTGCCAGATGTCTCCGTCTGTTGAAGTTAAATGTGTAGGGTTGAGGATAAGGCTTTCATTTTTTTTTCTCTATGAGAAGACTGTATTGGAATTTTTATACACAATTTTGAAGGAGGGAGGGGAGAGGAGGAGAAACCAGCCCCCTTCCTTTCCTCACATTGGCTGCCCCTGAGGGTGGGAAGGTGGGACTGGGCCCTTTCTCCTCAAGCACAAATGGCCAGACTCCTTCAGACACAACAATACCTTAGTCTGGGGTCACCCTAATGTTTATACACTGGGTGTCCCAGAGGAGAAAGCCCCAGAGATTTGTTTTCTAAGAGGTTGGCATGGGGTGGGACACTGGGGAAGATGACCTGTGGGAACAGTCGACCACACCCATCTATATTTGCTGCATGTTTCTTCTATGTAAAGATAACCATAGACCTTTCAGAACTTTCAGTGAGGGCATTCTGGAAGTCTCTGATCCGAATTCGTTATTTGGGGTCAGAGATTTGAGACCAATTCTCTTATCTTCCCCCCTCTTTGGAACTGTTCTTATGTAATTCAAAGAAAATGTTTTTGTCAATACAGTTCTGCTGAACTAAAGATAAAAGTGCCAGAACTATGGATTATTGCTTCTAGGCTCCGCTGTCCTTTTTTGATGACGGAGATCCCTGCAGCTTAGGTTTCTGAATCTCTAACTTGTAAATGTGGTTTTGAGACAAAATTTGCAAACTAAGCTGTATATGCAATGCAGCCCCACAGGTCCCCAATGTGACCACACACAAATATTTTTATTTAAATCAGTGTGCCTATGTGTACACATGAGAAGGAATATTATTTGCACGCGTTTCCTATAGTATGAAGTAAACCTGACCACGTGCACATCTAGGGCCTGTGTCCTCTGTGGTGTGTAACTACTGGCAGTGTGTTTAGTGAGTGTCAGCAGGAATGCAACTGAGGGTCCTCTATGTATATGTGTGCATGTGTGTGTGCATGAGACTTCTCTAGGTATGTGGTGTTTATCTACTGGTCAAATCAAGGAATATTGGCCTGCTGGCCATGTTTCCAATAAAATAACATGAAGATAACTCTGTAGAATAAATCTGTTATAAAGCAAAATATTAATCTCCAATGACTCCTGATTTTGGAGAAAAATATTTTAAATCTGCAACTACCACTTTCCCTGCAATGTGCAGCCCAGAAAAGATCTCCAGCTTTAGAAGGGATTTCTGAAGGTTGATGGGGGGAGTCATAGTGAAAGAAAAACAAAGCTTTTGTGACCCAGGCCCAGGAACCTGCCAGTCCTTGGGGACCCTCTAAAAATAAGAAAAAAGGGTTCTCTGTCTCCCAAACAAACCCACCTTCATACTCTGGGGATGTCCAACCCTCCTGGTCAGGGGCACTCTGGGCTAAACTCAGGGTAATCCCCTCCAGCCATGGTGCTGCCCTGGAACAAAAGATCCTCGTCTAGACGCAGCCATAAAGCGCCCCCCCTCCCCGCGCCTCTAAACCCAGTTTCATTTCGCCCTTAACGACCCAGTCTGGCCTGTGTTAGAAAACGCTTCCGCCCTAAATAGTAAACAAACCGGCAGCGGACGGTCTTGGCACCCCCAACACTCCCCAGACCCCCACTCCATTACCCCCTTGCCTGGCATTTTCCCCTTCTCTAGTTTTCCTCAGCTCCAAGCTCCCCAACCCCCTTTCCCTGCCACCCCCCCCCCCCAGTAAATAAACCCGAGGCCGAGTTCAAAGTTTCCTGGAGCTAAGGAGGAATGTTGGTTGTAAAAATCCAAGTTTATAGCGCACGTGGGAGTTTACAAGGGTATTAAGTGGTGTGGGCTGAGAGAGAGCACTCTGAGTCCCTCCCCCTCCCACTATGGGCTTTGGGGGTGCGGGAGGAACCTGGGGGGACTTGAAAAGAGAAATGGGTTGAGGCCAGCCTTGGGTTTGGGGTTTCTTTGTCACTCAGACCCATAAGTTGTTGGGAAACGATGATGCCAGGGCCCCTTGGAAGATGGTTCACACAAGCCCCACCAAGAGCCTCTGAGAGAAAGCCCATGGATGCTAAATGTCCCAGATAGAGAGGATGGGGAGATCTGCTTTGAGATAACAGGAAAGTTGCAGACTAGATATCTGAAAGGTGAACAGGCTTGGGGATAGCCAGTTCTCAACCAGAGGGGGAGAGACTACCTGGGGCTAATTTCTTGAGTGGGCTGAAGGCAGAGAGGGCTTTTCTCACCAGAGCAAAGAAGAACTTTGAACTTCAAGGGAGTCAAGGGCACCACCCCTTCCTTCTCCCCGCCTCTCTCTGGAATCTGTAGGGCAATTCGTTTCTGAGCCAAAATTCCCTCAAGGGGGCAGTCCCAGGGGTTTTCTGGTGCCCCAGGGCTGGATAATGCTGTTAGCTGAACCCTCCCTTCTCACAGCCCGCCAGAACCCCGTGCACGCGACTGCACTCTTTATTATTCATATAAACCTTTGGAAAAGGCATCGCCCGGGAAGTTTTTATAACTTTGTTTGGCATAAAAGTTTTACAAGATTCCTCCTCCCATTTTTTTAAAACTTAAAGTTTTAGTCTTGCTATGGAATGAAATTTCAAGATTTGGGGGAGGTTGGGGAGACAGAGGCTCTGGGATCCCAGTAGGGGGTGGTGTCTGGAGCTGCCTCCCTCCGCCTAAGGCAAAACAAGCCTTAAAGACTGAGGTCAATCTTTTTTGAGGCCCACATTGGACCCAGCTTTGGGGGCTGCCAATGTAAGCAGGACCAGACCTCCCCCACCACGCCCTCTTGACTGCAGGCATCATTCTCTCCCCCCTCTCTTTCTCAATCTCTCTCTCTCTCCCCCTCTCTCTCTGTCTCTGTCTCTCTGTCTCTGTCTCTCTCTCTCTCTCTCTCTCTCACACACACACACACACACACATCCCTGCACAGACCCTCAACCCACTGCATAAAGTAGAAACCCGTAACCTTGATTCAGACCGCATATTTGGGATTTGGGAGGGTCTCTGTACACAGAGCCCTGCCTCCTGCTAACTCCACAATGAGTTTGAAGAAAGGCGGAAATCAAAGCGCCAAGAAATTCCTGCCCAGAGGTTGCAGTGGCTGCCGGACAGGAGGAGAAGGTCGGCCAGCAGGGCTGCAGTCTGGGAGCTCAGAGGACAAAAGTGCCCAAGTGGACATGGCCTTGGGCTACTAAGCCCACCGGTGACCCTTGGATCTGCTCCCTACCTGGGACTGACAGAACCCCACTCCAGCATTTCCCCTGACTCCAGCCTTAGGGATATCAATTGGGCTCAAACTGAGGTTATTTTAATGTTCAGCTCTGGAAGTCAACACAAAGATGGAGCTAAATTTTCCAAAGATAGGCCTGGTGGACAAGGCTCCTTTGGGGAGATGGAAATGAAGATACCTGAGAGCCCTGGAACCAGCGCCGCAGGGAGCCGTCGGAGTCAGCTTCTCATTCTCTAATGGCGACTGTTGAGGCCTGGCCTCTGGCTGCTGGCAGCCCTGCACTTCCCCTTGTGAGAAGCCGAGTTAAGACTGGAGGCAGGAGAAGGTCAATTCCAAGCCTGAGCAGCCGGCCGGGAGGGATGCGACCGAGCCTGATGCTCTCCCCTCGCGGAGCCCATCGCAACAGAGACAAACAAGAAAGGCTAGGAAAGAAAGTCAAGGGGAAGGAAAGCACTGAGAAGGAAAGAAAAGAGCAAAGAATAAATTGTACAAAAGGAAAAAAAGAAGGAAAAAGGGAAAATAAGAAAGACAATGAATTAAGGAAGAAAGAGAAGGGATCAGAAACAGAGAAGGGAAAAAAATGAACTGCAGTAAAAAGAGAAGGAAAGAAAAAATTGCAGAGAAAGGAGGAAGAGAAAAAAAGAATAATTAAATAAAAAGAAAGAAAAAGGTAAATGATGGAAAACAGATCTTGGAAAAGGAACCTAGCCGGTAAGGAAGGAGCGGGGGTTTCGCCGGAGTAAACCGGCTCAGCCACAGCCCTGGCTCTGGCTGGAAACCCGACCTACTGGGGCAACTTGGAAGCAAACCATTTAAGTGGGGAGCAAGGCCTTCCCCCCTCAAGACATCCTCCCATCGGTCCCCACCTCCCTAAGCTTCTCTTCGACGTGTTTGCTATCTGGTTTCGATTCAGGAGGCAAAGTTAAAACACTGGTCGGCTTCGGAAAGGCAAGAAAGCAGTGGTGCTGGCTCAGGTTATCAGACTTCAGGACTCGGGATTTCAGGAAGCACATTTTTGGGTAAAAGTGAATATTTGTGGCTCTGTACACAAAACTAAGCACAATTTAGACACTTGTGTGAACGGTAAACTCCATAGCATCTGGGTGCAAGTGTGTGTACAAGGTCCAGATGTGAGAGCGACTCTGGTGGCTGGGCTGCCGGGATGAAGTGGCTGCGAGAGGAGATTGAGACCAGAACCAGAGGCCCCTCCAAGCTTCCTCGGCCTCCCATCTCCCTCTCTGTACCTGTTTGAAAAGCTCTTTTCTGGGCTTCTGAGCATTCTGCATTTTGTCTGGGATTTCCCTTCTCCCAGTTAAGCTGAGGCAGAGCCTGGTGTTAGGGAAAAAGAAAAGCAAATCTTTCCTTCAAGTTTTGGAAGGAGGCTTATTTATCTGGGACTCCAAAACAAGAGGGAAAACCCCCTGCAATTTTCACCACTGGTGCAATTTTTGTTTTCTATTTTGCTTGATGAGATTTCAATACACACAATTTTTTTATTTTATTTTACCCCAAAGGAAGAGACACTTTTTCTTTTTCTCTTCATCTTTGGAATTCCCCAGATAACTTCCCTAATTTTCCCTGGTGAAATCAGGGTGTTTCGGGGGACGCTCTGAGGGCTAGAGCCAAGAAAACAGCTGAGGCTCCTTTCTGTTTGTTGAGCACTCCATTTTCCTTCTTCTGTTTTCACATGGGGACCCCTAGTGCCCCAGCCCTCAGCCTGCCCTCTGGAGCCCACCGACCATCCTGGAGTGTGCAGGGAGCCCCTTCCTCCTCTCCCTCGCCCACAGTCCCACAGGCTGCCGGAGGCCCAGCCCTCCCCAGCCTGCTTTCCTTCCAGGGTCTGGGCACTGGGAGAAGGGCACAAGGGGCCAGGACTCTTGGTAGGTGGGATTTGTCCAGCTGTGGGTGCAGCCTGCACCCCTCTCTGGCCAGCAGCCCCTGGATTGTCACATCCCTAAGTTGAGGCAGGAAGAGGAGCCCAAGAGTCACAGGTCTCTTGGTACTCCTGCGAAGTTGGGGAAGTGGCTCAACACGGCAGTTTCTCCTGGACCCCAACCCAGTCCCCCAGGGCGCAGGCCTGAGGGCCTTGGCCCCGCGGAGCAGGGTCGGCGGCGACTGGCGGCAGCAGCAGGCAGGACGGGCGGTGGCAGCTCGGGTGCCTTTGAACGCCAGGCCCGGACAATAGGACTGAAACGGCCCTTTGCTCGTGGCCTCGGGAAAGACCGAGCTCAAGGGGGCAGGGCTGGAACCCACGGCCGACCGTCCTCCTCCCGGACCCGCACCAGCGCTCGCCTCGCCCGGCCCTCGCCCCGGCGTCTCCCTCCCCGCCGCCCCCGCCGCGCGCAACCCCAGAGTCCGCAAAGCCCCGCGAGCTGTTCGAGTCCGCGCCCGCGCCCGCTCCGGTTTAACAGCTCCGGGTTCGCGTTTATCCTGCGTAATTAAAGGCAAACATTTGTCCCACCGGGGGTCCCACTTAGGCTGATGAATTTGATTTCTTTTTTCATTAATGGGCCATGTTTATCATACTTCTAATTATTTCAACTTTAAACACTATTCGTTCTTGTGAGGAGGTGGGAGTCGAGGCGGGAGGTTCCTTCTCCCGCGGGGATTACTCGCATTATTAATGGCAAGGATTCTGAAGCAACTCCAGCCCCTCTCTCGGGTGAGGTAAGGAGAGAGTTTGGATTGGGGGTCGGGCTGGTAGGGGGAGACAGGTCCTAAGGCCGAGAGACTCCACTGCTCTCCGGCCGGCTCCCCAGGTTAAGCGGAGGGGCTCCTGGGTTTGAGAGGTAATCTGGAGTTTGTCTCCTTCACCCTCCTCCCCTGCCTCCCTCACCCCCTCCCAGGCCGGGCTCAGACTCTTTCTCTCTGAGACTCTTCGAAAACTTCCACTTCCCGCTGCCCCAGCCGGACCCCAGCCAGGCCAGGCAGAGGCTTCTGCAGCTCCGTCCCAGCCCCCAGCTACCAACACTGAGAGAAAAACCAGGAAAGGCTGAGGTGGCCAAGTGGCACCTGAGCGTGAGCTAGAGGGCCCAGCAGAACCCCAAACAGGAGGCAAGGGCAGGGGACTGGAAGCCAAACTCCAGGGACAGGCACACCAGGCAGGAAAATAAAGGCAATGTGAAAGAGGGGGGGAGGGAACCCCCCAAAGCCATATAATTTTCAATTGCTTTGGTCTTTAATTTCATCGCCCCATAAATGAGGAAATATCAGTTCCCATACTAAATTTTTATCCCCAGCTGATAAATATGACGGGGAATTTTCGTTGGGTCCTCGTAAAAGCGAACAGTTTCGATCAAACTGGTGGGGAAAGACTTATGCAGATAATACAAACAGAGTGGCCATAAAGTCTCTGCCGTTTCCCTTGGGGTGGGACAAAAGGCTCCCTGGATTGAGTGCTACCGGGCTGTCCCAAGTCTCCTTTGGGGCCTAAACAGGCTAACCTTGCCCGGGCCAACCCCTCTGCCGAGCCCACTGCGACCCCTGCAAATGAAAACAAAACCGTTTCAAATCTCCACTAGCTAGCCCCGCAAGCAAGTCACACATTATAGATGTTCTTCCAGCTTTTCCTGGGTTCAGGGACCCCAGCGCCTTCTGTCTGGCCCGATGGATGAGAGAATCCGGATTTATTCCTGAAGTCCCCTTCTTGTTGCCGCGGGCTTGGGCCTCCCTGAAGCGAGGCAGCCTCCTCTCCCCTCCGTGCCAGGGCGCTCAGGGCTCCAGTCCTTTCTTTCCCCGCCAGGCTCCTGCCCTTGGGGAATGGAAACCAGAGGCTTGTCCAGGGGAAAATGTGGGGCGACCGGAAAAACAAGTTATTCTCCCGATTCCGTTTCTTGAGGAAGGCGTGGAGAGTTTGGTTCGCTTGGGGAGAAAGGCGATGGAGAAACGGAAGGAACTATTTCAGACATACTTGTCCCTTATTTCTCGCTGCCCTTTACTGAAAAATAACCACAATAATGGGCTCATACCTTCGAGCCTTTCAAAAATACCCACAACTCATTCGCTTTGTAAAGGACAATTCTCTGGGTAGGATTTTGTCGCGCCTGGTGTCCTGGTTTTCCGTGTGGTACGAGACTCCCCCAGATGGGCTGAGGCCCCGCGGGTTCCCTCTTTCTCTTAGGGAATATTCCCTGTTTAAGTGGGAGCAAGGTCACTTGGAAAGCGAGGGCCCCTGGGGCCTGGAGCAAAGTAGCGAAACCCACCCCAAGGCCAAAGCCTTCCCGCCTCTGAGATGGTAACCCAGGAGCCACCCACCCAGCCAGGCCCAGGCGGCACTCCTGGGACGCCAGCTTCCTCCTCCCCGCACCCCTGGGCCCCCTCGGAACCTCCTTTCTCCAAGCAGCCTTGAAGTGATGTGACCCCCCTCCCTGGTCCACCCCCCACACTGGAGATTCCCTGTCAACTCCCACAGGGAACTCGCAACTCAACCAACTTCTGTGACTGGTGGTCCCGAGCTTTCAGCCCCAAAGGCCAAGCCCAACCGAACTAGGACACAGGAGAGCAGAAACTTTAGTTCTGTTTGGGATTCTTTAAGTTTTTCTCCATTTCTCTGCCCACTAGAGTCCTCCCCCCACCAAACCTTACCCTAGTCCCACCGCGAGGAAAGAAGCGGAGGCAAGGGTCCAAGGAGAGAAAAGGGGAAGTGAGGAGAGGGGAGGAAGTACCTGAACGGTGTCTTGACCTTTTAATTTGAATTTGACTGTTTTGAGCCCCCGAGTTGCCTCGCTCTCTCCCTCTCTCGTGCATTCCCCCCTTTCCGCCCCTCTCCCCGGGAGTTACAGGCTGGTTCCAGAGTAAACAAACCCCATTCTCCATAGAAACCCCCCCACCCCAGCCAATCTCCCTCCACCTTCCTCCTGCCCCTGCAGCCCTGGGGGCGCTTCCTTTGTTCGCGGGGAAGTGCTCAAGCGCCCCTACCCCGAGGTGGCTGCTAGGTGGCGCTGTTACTCCACGCTGCGCGCTCCGCCTGCCGACAACTTGACCCCGCTGACGTCACGGCCGTCTGAATCATCAAGGCCATTTTCAAATCCCATTGGTCTAGCCGTCACATGGTGAGGACCGAATGTGCGGATAATTATGGAGCTGATATTTCCCCCCCTCCCTTCTTTTCCCTCCCGCCCCTCCAACCGCCCCCCCCTCCCGGATGGGGGAAAAAAAAAGATGTCAGCTCCTCCGCTGTAGTATTGCTCCTTAAAAACCCCTCTCTCTGAAAATGACATGCCCTCGCAATGTAACTCCGAACTCGTACGCGGAGCCCTTGGCTGCGCCGGGCGGAGGAGAGCGCTATAGCCGGAGCGCAGGCATGTATATGCAATCTGGGAGTGACTTCAACTGCGGGGTGATGAGGGGCTGCGGGCTCACGCCCTCGCTCTCCAAAAGGGACGAGGGCAGCAGCCCCAACCTCGCCCTCAACACCTACCCGTCCTACCTCTCGCAGCTGGACTCCTGGGGCGACCCCAAAGCCGCCTACCGCCTGGAACAACCTGTTGGCAGGCCGCTGTCCTCCTGCTCCTACCCACCTAGTGTCAAGGAGGAGAATGTCTGCTGCATGTATAGCGCAGAGAAGCGGGCGAAAAGTGGCCCCGAGGCAGCTCTCTACTCTCACCCCCTGCAAGAGTCCTGCCTCGGGGAGCACGAGGTGCCCGTGCCCAGCTATTACCGGGCCAGCCCGAGCTACTCCGCCCTGGACAAGCCGCCCCACTGTGCCGGGACCAACGACTTCGAAGCCCCTTTTGAGCAGCGGGCCAGTCTCAACCCGCGCGCCGAACATCTGGAGTCGCCCCAGCTCGGGGGCAAAGTGAGTTTCCCTGAAACCCCCAAGTCCGACAGCCAGACCCCCAGCCCCAATGAGATCAAGACCGAGCAGAGCCTGGTGGGCCCCAAAGGCAGCCCCTTGGAGAGCGAAAAGGAGCTGGCCAAAGCCGGCGACTCCAGCCCAGACACCTCGGAAAACGAAGCAAAAGGTAAGGCCGCCTGGGCAGGGGCCCGGGTGGGACGCTAGGTTATTTGGTCTTCCTGCCAGGGGCGGGGGAAGGGAGAGGGCTGGGCCGAGGAGGCCCTGGACGGTGCTGGGAATGCGACCCGGGCTCGCGACTCCTGTCTGCTGAGCGCCGGGCCGGTGGCGCGTCCTGGGGCTGGGAAGGTAGGCAGCGAGGTGGAGGTGCCGGCCGGCGGCGGCCGCGGGCGCCCGGCCCCGGGAGTGCGCGCCCCGCCGGCAGCCTGCGGGCGAGGTCAGCCACCCGGCGCGGCGGCTCCCAGGCCCGTCCTAGCTTTGGTTTGCTTGCTCTGCGCTATTGTCCTGGGGGGGGCTGATGTTCCCCGCTCCGGTCAGAAGCTGGCAAAACGCTTAAAATGGCGATCTTGGGTCAGGGACTAGGGAAAGCTGGGGAGAAAGGAGATTTCGCTTTACTGCGTGTTTTCCCAGTTGAAAAAATTGTTTTCTGCGAAGCACGATTTGTTGTTTGTGGGTCTCATTTGTGCGTGTGGTTTGAGGTCCTGCAGTTTTTGGCCAACCCGGGGACCTTGGGCAGCGGGGCTGGGGCCGGAAGAGGTAGAGGTGAAGGGCTGCCGGGCAGGTCTTGCCTCCCCCAGACGCCTAGCTTGGGTATGGCCTTGGAAAGGGGCATTTGGACTGCTCTAAGTTTTTTGTCTCCCTGTTAAATTATTTTCTTTGCTTTTTCTCTAGTTAAATTAAATTGTTTTTCGTTGGTTTCCAATAGCAGCTTACAAATGAGTGGTTGGGAAATTTCTGTGTCAATGGCAAGGAAGTGTGGCTTTAGTTGGTTTTCATTGTAATTTTGGTTTGAGAGAGAAAGCCTCGCCAGAGTTCAAGCTCAGGGTTCAAGATTCATTTTTGCTGCAAGAACTGGAGGCCTTCAGGACCTTCTCTGACACCAGGAGAAAGAATGTGGAAGAAATGGGCGCAGTGGAGTGAGGCTGAGGAGACCTACTCTCCTTGAAAACTTGGAGCCAAAAGCATTAGCAAAGGCCCAACTGGGAGGGGAGGAATAAACCTGCTCCTCAAGGCACTGGCTACTGGAGGCTGTATATAAGAAGGACTCAGTGGGTGTAGAGGCAGATGGACTAGTGAGAGTTGGTGGCCTGGGGGCGACTTGGATCTTGTGGTGCTTTGTATATGGATGCGGCGCACACGCATGCCTGGCAGCGACCTGTGTCACACTCACACACCTCCCTCTCACATGCTTCGCACACACTCACGCATGCCCGCTCACACTCACATACTCATATGCACTCTTTTGGCGGGCAAGGGCAGAACCTCATCCTCTAGGGTCTCCTCTGCAAAGGTGGCCTTGGCAAATTACCTCATGGAGACCCTGGCCAAAAGATGAGGTGTGTTCATGAGCGTGAGGGAGAGAGTGAGGCACACACTCTCACAAAGCCATCATTGTGGCCTGTGTACAACATGAAAGTTTAATTTTTATACCCTTTCCTCAGACCCTGAGCTTGATTGGGGTGTAGATTTAGGGTAGGAAAAGCTGCGTTCTAGCCCCACCAAAAGCAAAGTCAAGGTTAACAAGTCCACCTCCTAACTCAAACTGCCCCCCTTCTGGTAGGCTCCCCTTTCTCTCCTGCCCTACCCCCAACACCAACCTCAGCCCTCCCACCCCAGCTAATCCCTCTCAGGCGTCCTTTGCCTGTTCCCTTCTTGCCTCCCCTCTCCCATTCTGATGTCTCCACCTGGCCAGAGGCAAGAGGGCTTCCGGCTAGACTACACCATTTGCAATTTCTCCCCTTCCCCCAAAACCCCAAAACCCCAATAAGAAAACAAAACAGAGTTAGACTTGGCGAACCTGTAAACAATTTGGCAGGAAGCTTCAGGTGCAGAGGTGGCAGCAGAATTAAGGACATTTGGATGTTTTAAACCACAGCTTCAAGTCTGCATTTTTCTAGTGCTTCCTGGTTCCCCTGGGCCCCCCACCCCACTCCCCATCAAGATAAGGTCCAGGAACCTGGCAGTTTCATTTGGCACATGGGAGAGATAGAATGCAGAGCCATCAGCAGAGTCTTTTGCTGGGTGCCCCTCTTGGGTCTCTGGACTCTGGGTTTTTCCCTGGAAAAGATGGCCCAGGTATTTTCTGCTGCTTGAAGAGCAAGGCCAGTCCATTTCAGCAAAAATGTGGTCTAGGGAGAGAGGCTATCAATAAGGTAATGGGAAATACACATTATATACTTCTAGTATCTCCTTATATAAATAACATGTGTGTGCATATGTGTAGGAGTGTGTGTCTTTGCAGGAATATATGCATACATGTCTACGCAGATCAGGCAGAAGACTTCCAACAGGCTGCATTTCCTCAGGATATCTCTCTCCCTTGACCTTAGAGCCTGTGGCCAGGGCTGTTGTCTGAGGACCACTAAGTATGCCCCAGAGCTGTTGCCCCTGACCTCTGCTGCCTGTATAAGTCACCCTGCCTCAGCTATTCACACCTGGGGGAAATGGCCAGGAGAGGAAGAGCTGGCAATGGGAGATTGATCAAATGGGACAGTTTCTCTCCGTGACACTTTAGGTGGGAGCAAAGACTGGAGGTCTGGCATGGGACATCTGCAATGGCCGCTGGCTGCAGAGAACGGGGCAATATCCCTCCACTGAGTTGAAAGGGGTCGAAACTCTCTGGGAATTGTTCAATGGGGTGGACTCTGCCACCCGGCCTGGGGGCCTGGAAAATGCTTCCCCTTCTGGATGGATTTTCCCAGAGCTGGAATGGAACAGAGAGGAGGGAGGGCCTGGTGAGGTTTCAAGCTCCCAGCAGGGTCAGCAAGCTGAGGGGTGAGGGTGGGAGTACTCAGAATCTGCTAGGTAAAGGTGGATTAAAGTTCATTTAAATTTAATAAATGCTTTGGATGCAAGAACCTCCTGTCTCTCTCCCTTGTAAACCTAGACCCCAAAGGTATTCTAAGGGCACTGAGCCCAAGAGGACTCCACCAGCCAGGCCTGTGGGGGTGAGAGCAGCTACCCTGTGCTCCATCAGCCTCCCCACAGCAGGCTGGCAAAGGCTGCAGCATTCTGGAGGGGTTGCCTCTTCAGGGATACTTATGTAAATAATGTTATTTTTAACAGAGGAGATAAAGGCAGAAAACACCACAGGAAATTGGCTGACAGCAAAGAGCGGAAGGAAGAAGAGGTGCCCCTATACTAAACACCAGACGCTGGAATTGGAGAAAGAATTTCTATTCAATATGTATTTGACGCGAGAGCGCCGCCTGGAGATTAGCAAGACCATTAACCTTACAGACAGACAAGTCAAAATCTGGTTTCAAAATCGCAGAATGAAACTCAAGAAAATGAACCGAGAGAATCGGATCCGGGAACTTACTTCCAATTTTAATTTCACCTGAGCCCTTGGCCTCCCCTCCTCCTCCCTCCTCACCCCCTTCCTTCCTCTCCCGCCCCTCCTCCCTTTGTGCCTGGTGGTATATTTTTTTCCCTCCCTGAGTATAAATGCAACGCGCCTGCAAAAAGGCAAAGACCTCAGACTCTCCTTCCGAGGGACCAATGGTTCGTGCTGTGAAGATGCGTCCACCTAAAGCATGAGAAATGGGGTGCCGGGGTTTGGGGTGTGGTGTGCCTGCATAGATAAGGGTGGGAGTGTGACTGGTGTGTGTGTCAACCCCTCACTCACCCACGCACTCGCACACAGCACCCTGTTCTCTATGCCAAGTTAAGGTTGAATCCACCCGATGGGGGGGGGGAGGACAAAAATCAACCAGAGAAGGTCTGTAATCTCGCAGAGCACAGTCAGAATCGCTCCTTTCTTGCTGCATTTCCTCCTTAGAATAATAGACGTTTTTGGAAAGTTCGGTTAGTGTTTGTGTGTTTGTCGTAGCGCCCAGCACCTCCACCAAACCCTCTCGGTGTCTTTACCTCCCAGTCGCTCTAATAATCTGCTTGAAGTCTCGTATTTGTACTGCTTTCTGCATTTCTCCCATCCTCCTAGCACCCCACATCCCCCATTCACTGACATCTGAAAAATTCCATCCAGAGGAACAAAAAAATTAAAAATAGAACATAGTGAAGCAAAGACAGAATGCCCCCCCCCCCCAGCAATATCACCCTGTCCCTGTCTGGCAGTTGTGTTATTTAAAGATATTCTGTATGTTGTATCTTTTGCATGTAGCTTCCTTAATGGAGAAAAAAATCCTAATAAATTTCCAAAATCATAATCCTCAAATGGGTGGTTTTTGTTTTTAGTGTTTTTTAGCGACACCCCCCTCCCTAAAGAGGCTGAGTGTGTGGATGTGTGTGTTTTGTGTTTGACTCATCTCCTAGAGCCTTTCTAGAACGTCTCTTGGCGGGTTTAATGTAAGTGAGAGACCATAACGTTGATTTAAATATTATCCAGGTGACCACAATAAGTCAAGGTCATAAAACAGTAATGTCAGGACGGTCTTGGTGCGCGCGAGAGGTGGATTTTATGATCTGCAAATATAATGTGGTGCTGCAGTAAAAGATGCATTTAAAGGTGACTGGAGGAGGGAAAGAGGCAGAGAGCAAACTGCAATCTTGAGGAGCAGACGGATCTGATTGCCTGGGGTGCTGGGCCAGGCGCACCCCACCGCCACCGGGGTAACCCCCCAAGAGCTCCCCACCTATCCAAAGAGAGGAATAAACTTAACCGCTGGAGGGGGACACAAGGAGCTCAGCTACCCCCCCTCCCCTCGACAGCAGCAGCAGAAGCCCGGCAGCAGCAGGAGGCGGCGACGACAAGGTAAGAGAAGCGGTTTCTTGTTCTTCTCTTGGCGGCAGAGTGGTGCCTAGCGGCGTCCCCAGGTGCCCGGTGCACGGCGGGCAGAACAGGGAGGAAGGTGTTTTGGGCATCCGAGCTTTCTGAGAGCCCAGGCTTGCTTGTGGACTTGTGGACGCCGGCAGCGGAGGGCAGTGGCCGTGAGCTCCCTTTCCTCCCCTCCTCGGCCTGTTGCTGTGGGGTTCGGCGGTTAAACGGGTAAATTGGTAGGTTTTGGCTTCTTTCTCTTCACTGGCACTTAGGGTTGCCTCGAGGTTGACACATGGGTCTAGATGTCGCTCAGTCTGGTTGTCTGCGGGGGGAGCAGAGGGAGGGTGGGCTAGAGAGGGCTGGAGCTTGAAGCTTAGGCTTTTCTGCTTTCTGCTGGTTTGGATGTGAGCCTTATCCAGGCTCGCAGTCCCCACAGTCCCTAACCGTGGGGCTTTGCCAGGCAAGTGGCCTGATTGGAAGAGGCTCTGGAGCAGAGGCTCTGTGGTTCGGCTACCCATAAATGCGGGGAAGCCAGAGTTGAGCTGAGAGGCAGAGGATCAGAGGGAATCTAGGAGGAGAGTGCAGAAGAACCAGATGGATGGGACAGGCGACCCCGCTCAAGAGTGGAAGGCCACTCTAGCTTCCCCCAGGGCCAGGGCCAGAGGCTGGGGAATAGGTCCACTGCGGTGCTGGGGGTGGGGCGGGGATTTGGTGGCTGGAGGTCCCATTTCATCAAAGTTTCCCTAAGCATACTGCTTAGACCAGCAGCTGATGAGGCAGTCAGACCCCCTACCCACCCAGCCACCCAAAGTCTACTCTCTAGTCTTTAAGGAGGTTGTGGGGGCGGAAAGGGGGACGGGGCTGAATTTCTTCCTTCCCCAACCCCCTTCCCTTTTCCTCCCGATAGATGCAAAGCTGAATCTCCCGCCCTGCTCGCTCAGCTGATCTGTGGCTTAGGTAGTTTCATGTTGTTGGGATTGAGTTTTGAACTCGGCAACAAGAAACTGCCTGAGTTACATCAGTCGGTTTTCGTCGAGGGCCCCAACCCACCTACCCAGCTCCATCCCTCCCCAGTGGGACTGCCCCACAGCCCCTTCCAGGTAGGGCATAGAGAATACAGACTGAGGGCAAGCTGAGAGTGGGGCCGGACAAGCCTGAAAACCCCACTTTCTACTGTCTACTCCTCAGCCTGTCCCAATCCCTGTGGCTAAGGGAGAGGAGTTTCTCCTGCAGCTATTGTTTCCTGGACTCAGCTGATGGAGACAGACAAAGAAGGTCTGGCCAATTCCAAGGAAATTCAGGAATTTGAGTAAGAGGTGGCCTGGCGGGCCAGCCAGGGTAGGGCAGGGTCATTAGGAGAAGAGCACAGAAAGAGAAGGGAGTCTCTGAAAGGGTTAGTTTCTCCACCTGCTACCTCCAGATGGCTGAGGCTGAAGCTTCCTCTTAGAAAAGCGGGGTGCCTGAGGGTCCCAAGAGTTGGGAACCTCTGAGCGCCAGCTCAGCCACCTCCCTTTCCCCTCTATAGCTCCATCCCCAGGAGAAGGGCATATTTAGGGTGTTAGTAGGTTAGAGGAAAGCATCAAGTCCAAGTAGAAACATGCCCCCCCCCCACACACACACACTCACACACATACTGGGAAACATTAGGGCAAGAACCCAGCTCTGGTGACTGTCTAGCTGTCTGTGGCCCATAGGCCTTGGTCTGTTGTGTTTGTGGCTGCCAGGCAGCTGCTTGTCTTTGCATTGTGTGGAAATGTCTGGGTGAACGGGGGCTGCCAGCGCCCACCTTTACCATATTGTTGGGAAGGTTGTTGGCTGATGCCAGGGGGAGGAGGGGAGAAGATGGAGTGAGGGGAAATCTGAGCAATGTGAAACTTTGCAAAGCTTCTTCCCCTCCTTTCCCACCACCCCCTCTGCCCTTGGTTCCTCAATTCTGGACCTTGTTTCTAGAGCGAAGCCCTCAAAAGGGGTTTCTCTGTCTATGGAGAAAAATGGGGGCTCAAGGAGAGTGGGGAGATATACCCCAGTTCTCAGGGAGACTGGGAAAGAGAAAGCCAAAAGGAGGACAGGTTCTCCGTTCTCTTACTTTGGAATTATTATGATTATTAAAACATTATAAACTTTCAGACGGGGAAATAAAAGTCATGTCCCTGTGACAAAATATATACATGGAGTTCCAAATCCTTGCAATTGTCTGCTGGGGGATACTGTGACCTTGTATGAGTGTGGGTCTCTGTTTCTACATCTCTGTCTCCTCTAGGCTCTCTCAAACCCCCTGTATACATTTACGTGCATGCTCATTTATTTTTCTCTCTTGTACAAAGAGATTTCTTTTCGCCCTGAGGAGGCTAGAGGAGAAAATGGGAATAGAGCCTCTCTTCTCTCCAGTTGAATTTGTCAGTTTGTCTTTCCATCTGTCCCTTAGCCATTTGTAAGGGGAAAAATATATCCCCTTGGATGGAAGTGCTCAAACCTCTCTATGGCTCTGTGGGAAATAGGGAGGTTTTCAGAGAGGAAGGCCAGCTGGTGCGAGGCAGGCGGGGGGCATCCTCGGTTTGGGAGCCCCTAGCAGTCTCTGAATTTTCGGGCTGTCAGAAGCATGGGGCCAGTTGGAGTGAAGGGTGTCCCAAGTAGAGGCAGGGTGCTCAGGAGTGCCTGTGTTGGAGACAGGGTCCCTGATGGGCCGAAATTCACCAGTGGAGGACTTCTGCTCTTTGGGTCTCTCTGCCTCCATTTCCGTTTCAGAGTCCAAGAGCTTATGGGGGATGGTCACAGAGCTATGGGTCTGGGTGTCCACCCCAAAAGAATCCTGGTGAATGGGGTGAGTTCTCATAGGGCCAAGGTGAGGGCCAGTCTGGTGGCCAGCGTCTGCCCGGAGGGCCCTGGGGCCATGGATCATGGCTAAGGTGGTGGTGATTATTTATTCGCTTCGCTGGAAGGGAGTCTTCAGAAGAAACAGCGTGAAGAGGAGGGAAAAAATTATCTCTCTCGTCTGCGGATATTAAGATGGATTTTTATTTCTTAAAGGACCCTCCCCGCCGAGAGCGCATAAGCGTAAACTTAATATATGCTCCGCAGCCCAACTCCAGAAATCGCAATAAAAGTTAAAACCTCCCCTACTGGTTTTTTTTAATTATGATATGGGAAAGAGGAGCAGGATTTATAGAGCTGAACTCTCGGCATGTGAGTGTTTAAGGCTTGTGGGAGAAAGAGGAAAAGGCAAGAGCTCGCCAAGGAGAGCCTCGGGCTCTGAGATATCTCGCCGGCTGCGGGGGCTCTGGCTCAGCCCGGCCGATCCTCGGTGGCTTCCCTGGGACCTCGGCTCCCCGGCACCCTCCGCTCCGGCCCAAAGCCTGGCTCCACGCGGAGATGCAGCCCTTTTCGGAAACAGGTGAAGGGCATCGGGCGGCGGAGACTGGGGGCTTCGAATGGAAGCGCCAGGGCGCGGGGCTTTGTGTGGGTCCGGTGCGGGGGAGGAGGTTTGCAGCCCGGGGCACGCCCGCAGCCCGAGTGTGCCCCCGGGGGCGCCTCGGCTGGGGCCGGCGTCCGGGCCGGGCGTGAGAGGACAGACAAGGTGGACTGAGTGTGTACTTTGGCCGCAGACTGAGCGGAGCGGGCTCCCCCGGCGGAGGCCCGCGGCGAGGCGGGCAACCGGATATTGAGTCTGTAGGAAGGACCTTGAGGTCTGAGTGGTGTTTGGGTTGCCGCGAGCGCAGGTCCACAGGATGTGCAGCACGCAGTGCGTGGGGCGCGGCGGTCCGCGTGGGCGAGGCGGCAGGCCCCGCACACCTCCGCAGGGGCAGGGCCGTGGCCAGGACTGGGGAACTGAGGCCAACCCAGGCTCAGAGCGTGAAAAATAAATGCAGTTAAGGGTCTTTCTTTCTTTTGCACATAAGAGGTCTTTTCTTTTTTCTCTCTTTCGGAGATACCTGGATTTGGTCCAGAACAGGTTGCCCACGGGAGGGCCCCGTGAGCGGCAGCGCGCGAGGGAGGGAGAGAGGGAGGGAGGGCGAGACGGAGGGAGGGAGGGAAGGAGGGCGGGCAGCGGCGGCTGCGGTGGCCCGGGCTTCCCTCCCCGGCGGGAGGCGGCTGCCCTGCATCTGTGGCCGTGGGGAGCCGAGGAGCAGGTAACGAAGGCGCTTCCCGAGGTGGGACTGGACCACGCCAGAGGGACCAAGTCTTCCAGGTCTCTGTCCAACGCCAAGGAGGGGAGAGAAGGTAGGAGATCGGCGCCCACCGGCCTGGCAGAGAGGCCTCGGGGAATGTTGAACCTGTCTTTGATTTTAGGCTCACACTCATGTTGTGAGTCAGTATGCCTTCGGAGATGCGGTTTGCCTGTCTGTCTGTCTGTCTGTCTGAGACGTCCCAAACCCTAGGCTCTCCTTCCAAAGGCTGAAAAAATTGGGAAAATTCGTCGGAATGTGCACTTTCATTCATTGGCTTTTCTGCAATTCTGTGGGGCTGATTGCTGCACCCCCAAGTTGGAAGGGAGCTTGACTCCAGCCTCCTGGAAACCAGATCCTCTGGCTCCCTCCACCACGGGCTGAGTTCCGGCTCCAGGTTCGCGGGCTGCCCTGAGGTTGGAGGCCAGACAGCTGCCAGTCGCGCAGGGAGGGCGGGGGAGAGACTAGCGGCTCTGGCCCCTTAATTGTACCCGTATTGTCTCTCCTTTCGGCACCTCCGCTTCCTTAGTCTGGGCTCCAAAGTCACTGCAAATTTCCTTGCGACACACACGACACATAAAGATCAGGTAACGAGGCGCCCAGGGCCATGGGGGCTCCAGGCAGGGAGCACCCCTAGCTCTGGGGCCCTCCCCCTCCAGCCACTCCCCAGGCTAGGGAGCTGGACCGGTTGGGGGAGCCGGAAATAGCCCCGTTTGCTGCCGGGCGGCAGGGTAGGGGGCCGGCGGGAATGCAGGCCGTGGCGTTGAGAGGGCCAGGTTCACAGGCCCCAGGGGTTTCACTCCTGCTGGGTTTAGGGGCCGGACTCCTGGTGTGCGGGGATCCCGGATACCCACCTGGGGTGGGGGCCGGACGCGGGGCTCCTCGCCGCAGGCCAGGAGAGTTCAGTTTCTGCTTCCAGCGCAGGCCTTAGCCAGGAGGAGTTGTGTGTGGGTGTGTTTTTCCCAACAAAGAGGGATCAGGAGAGAGAAGGGGGGAAGGTAGAGGGGAACCGGGGAGGGGCGGGGAGGGGAGAGGGCAGCGAAGAGGTGAAATGAGCCCATTTCAGGGGGAGACGGAAAATGAAAGCAAATGGAGCACAGCCTCCTCCGCGCGGGCGGGTGCTGACGAACCGGGAGCGGGCTCCCTGCCTGCGGCGGCTGGGATAGCCCACTGGGGGCACCGGGAAAGCCTGTTTTAAATTTAATCCGAACTTGACGGTGTGGATTGAACCGGAGGGAATTTAAATCACTAAAAAGGAGGCGCAGGGCAAGGGGAGAGGATGACTGGAACCTGTCTGCCTTTCTGTCTGTCCTTCCCACGGTGGTGCTAGCTTGGTTGTAGTCGCAGCTGCCCAGGTTTGAGGTGATGGCTGCCCCTCCCCCTTAGGGGGCTCTCCTGTGCCCAGTGAAATATTTGGGGGTTAGAGGAGAGTTCTCAGAACCAGAGTAAATGCAGAGCTGCTAGCTGAAGCTGGGGTTACCCCCTCCCCAACAGGAATTCCCACTGGCCTCCAGTCTCTTGGGTTTTCCCCATTTGCGCTGAGGAAAACTGAAGGGAGTGGTGGGGGTGAAAGGGAGTCTTGGAATCTGTCAGGAGATTAAACAGGAATAACTGAACCTGGGAAGACAAGACCCTCCTTCTTGGTGCCCCCACAACCTTGTGCCCTCATAGGTACAGACCTGGGTTTGGGGGGAGCCTGAATGTCTGCTTCAGAGCCCTGACCTGCCAACTCACCTCTGAATGCAGAGAATGGGGGTACAATCCACATGTAGTTGTGGAAGCACAGGGACCTGTGCTTGGTGAACTCTGGGGCTCCCAGCCTCTTCCAGGCCCCCTCTCCAAAGCTGCCTCTTTCAGCAAGGCCTAGGTAAAATGGGGCATTGGTGGGGCTGTGGGCGAGGCCTACTTCCTGATCCACAGCTATGTCTACGCCTGAGTGGGGAGGGTCTGAGTTCATGCTCTAAAACTAAGGTGACAGTCTCCCCTCACGGGGGAGAATTTCACGGGGAATTTGACAGCAGCTGGGAGTATGGGCCGGGTGATTTCAGTTGCCCCACTGCTGCTGCTCCTGCCGGGTGGGCAGACAGGGTGGGCAGGCTGCTTAAGAGTTGAAAAGAAGGCAGTGGCCAAAGAGAGCAGGGGAGAAAGGGGCATCTGTTTGCAGCTACTCTGTCTGAGGGGCTCTCTCAAATAGTAGAGGCCCAATAGAAGAGGATCTTCAGGGGCATCTTTCTTCTAGGAAAACTGAGGTTGGGGCAGATGGGCCCTGTGGCCTGTCGAAGATGCAGAATAGGAGCAGGGCGTGCAACCTCCTCCTTCATCATGTCTTCCTTGCTCCTTGACTAGAGCATGGCTCAGCCCCAGCTGCCTGCGAGACCGCCTGGGCTGAAATGGGGTTCTACATCTCAGGGGCCTAGTGTACCCACAGGAGCAGGACGCGGGGAAGGGCAGGGGAGGAGGCCTCTTCCTCCTTTGTGTCCGGACAGAAGTGGCCGCTGCGCCTGGAGCCTGTCCCCGGCAAAGGCCCGGCAAGCAAGCGGACTGCACAATGCCATGGCTGCTCCGCCAGCTCCCTCTACCCCGTCCTGCCTGCCTATCACCGCTCTTCCTCTGTCTCGCTCTCTGCACGCCTCCTTTCCCTGCTCTCCTGTCTCTTTTCATCTTGCCTCCCCTCTTTTCTTGAATTCTCCCCTCTCTCCTTTTTATCCTAACCCTCCGTTTTCTTCTTTCCTTCCCTTCTTCCTTCCTTCCTCTCAATGGGCCTGGCGCCCTGTGTTTCAGTTGTTCTGTCTCAGGCTGTCTCTCCAGCTCAGTCTCTCCTCAGGCTCTGTCCCGATGTCCTCTTGGTCACAGCCTGGCCCCAGGGCCCGCCAAAGGCTACATATTTGCCTGCAGCCGCCCAAGAGCTGGTCAGGGTCCCCAGCCGCCAGGGCTGGGGGAGGTGCTGACGGCGCTAGGGATTTGGAGAAAGCCTCGGCAGGGGGACAGGAATCTTCTGTCTTTTCCTTGAACTAGTGAGGGAGAATTTTTGATTGACAGCTAACCCAACTCCATCAAGGCCAAAGAGATACTCTGTTTCTTGCGGTTATTTGGATTTTCCAAACCAGTCCAGTCTGGGGGAGGGGAAGATCATCTAATCTGAGCCGAGGGTGAGGAGGCTGAGGCCCCGGGTCTGCTCTCCCAGCCAGGCACTTCTCACATCCCCCATGCATAGAAATCCCAGCCCTGATTGACCGAAAGGGAAAGAACTAGAGAGGGGAGGAACAGGGACTGGGGAGGGGGCCTAGAAAGCTGGGGTCAGTTCTTTGGACTTCAGATCTATCCTTCCCCCCTCAACTTTCCTCCCTCCCCCTGAACATACATACTACACTCTCTGGGACACCTCTCTCTAGCCCTTCTCTGCCCCAGAGGAGACAGGTTGACGTAGGTGCAGGAGAAAACCAGCCTGGGCCCCCACCCTTGGCGTTTGGTCCCCTCCTGGGGACAGGAGTGGGAAGGAAGGGCAGGCATCTCGAATCTGGGAAGCCTTGTCCTTCTTTGCTGCTCCAGAGCCTTCCTCTCAGCCTCAGCTCTTGCCAGTTTATTCTAGCGCAAACTGGGACTCTTTCCTTCTGACCCTGAAATTGCACGCCTCCTTCAAACTCGCCCTGCCATGCATGCCTAGGGTGCATCTGCCTCTAGGGACATCACCTGCTCTTCTCCCCCACCAGCCAACCTTCCTGCCCCCTCTTTTGTACCCACACAGAATTTCCTGCTTGCCTAAAGCCCACCTTTACTAAACCACCAAGGGACAGTCTGATGGAAAACAGAGGGCTGGCCATCAAACCTCAAATTCAAACAGGAGGATAGCAACCAACTTATTGGGGGGAGGAATCCTAGCTGTCTGATCTTCCCTACAATCACACTGCTCCTCCAGAATTCCTGTGTCCGACCCCAAAGAAACTGCTTTCTCCCATCCCTCCGTTGCTTTTTTCCCGTTCCAAAAACAGCCTACAATTTTATTTAATGAAAGACACATTTATGAACAATCAAATGATCCTCATAAAATTTTTATTGAAGGACGTAAAAACAAGCTACTTGCCCACGACTGAGGTCGCTCTCTCGCCTTGCCCGCTCTCACCCTGGCTCTCTGCAGACAGAACCTGGGAGGCGACTTCTTTTTTGGGGGGCAGGGTGTCGCAGAGATGGAATTGGGGGCAAAGGTGGGTGAGCAGGAAGATGGGATGGGGTCGCCCCACTTAAGTTGTGTAGATCTCTCCTCCACTTCTTCAAGCTGGCAAAAAAAAGATAGATATAGACAATAAATTTAAAATAAAGGTGCTTGCATATCTGTACCAAAGCAAAGAGAGGACTTTTGATGATAAAGGTGTATGAGATCCAGAGGTCGTACCCCTCCCACCCGCGGACCACCTTCCCTAACCTTCCCCTACCCCAGATTTGGGGGGCTGAGTTGGCCAGTGGCAGAGGGACTCTCCTCTTTCCCTCCTTCCCTCCCTCCACCCCAGCTTCTCCAGTCCCCTCCCACCCTCCCTCCCTCCCTCGCCGCCGCCGCTCCTGAAAGAAATACATACATACACACTATTTAAAAACGCATTTTTAAAAGCCACGTTCCGAACTGACAATCGCTGATCTCGGCTCGCGCAGAGACTGCGGGAGCGTCGGGGCGACAGAGACAGATTACGTCAAGAAATAGTTCCTCCACCTACCTCTGCGGCCTCTGCGGCCCTGGGCTCCAGCGCCCAGCTCGGCCCCGGGGGTCCGGCAACCCTGGCTTCGGGGACTGGCATTTTCACCCCATTGAGAAATCCTCCTGGGGGTGGAGGCGGGAGGCCGTCTGCTTATGGGTGGACATGGGCAAGGGGGTTCTCTGATGAGATACGAGTTGTCCTGAGGGGGTGGCCGACGCCTTGGGTCCAGAGTTCCGGACCCCCAGGAAAACGCAGGTCGCGGGGATCAGCAGAGAAGGGGGTGGGAGAAGGTAAAAAAAAAAAAAAAAAAAAAAAGGCAAGGAAAAAAAAAAAGCCCCTGCGCATTGATCCGCGCCGTATTTTTGGGTAAATACGATCACGTGGGGGCCGGAGAGCCAATGAGCTGCGGGGAAAAGGCTGGAAAAATAATTACCTGCCTTGATTGTTCTGTGAGCAGATAAAAAGTACATATACAGTTCATACAATAATCTTATGTATGTAAAACCCCGTTACGATGTCGGCGACGGGGCCCATCAGTAACTATTACGTGGACTCGCTCATCTCTCACGACAATGAAGACCTCCTAGCGTCCAGGTTTCCGGCCACCGGGGCTCACCCCGCCGCCGCCAGACCCAGCGGCTTGGTGCCGGACTGTAGCGATTTTCCGTCCTGTAGCTTCGCGCCCAAGCCGGCCGTGTTCAGCACGTCGTGGGCGCCCGTGCCCTCGCAGTCGTCCGTGGTGTACCACCCCTACGGCCCCCAGCCCCACCTCGGCGCCGACACGCGCTACATGCGGACTTGGCTCGAGCCGCTGTCCGGCGCCGTCTCCTTCCCCAGCTTCCCGGCCGGGGGCCGTCACTACGCCCTCAAGCCGGACGCCTACCCCGGGCGCCGCGCCGACTGCGGCCCGGGCGACGGCCGCAGCTACCCGGACTACATGTACGGCTCGCCCGGGGAGCTGCGCGACCGCGCCCCGCAGACCCTGCCCTCGCCCGAGGCGGACGCCCTCGCCGGCAGCAAGCACAAAGAGGAGAAGGCCGACCTGGACCCCAGTAAGTTGGGAGCAATTTTCCTTTACAACCAGCGCGGGAGGGGAGGAGAGGCCAGGCGGGGGGAGCCAGATTACAACCCCTCGGAGCGGCGCAGGGAGCGCGGGAGAGGGGTGAGGGCAAGGGGGCGAGCACTCAATAAAAGCGAATTACCTTGGGGAGCTTTCAGGGGCAGGAAGGTCTGAGAAGGGGGCCCACGGAGCCAGGTTGGGAGAGGGCTGAGGGGGGCTCCTCTCCCAGGAGCTGCCTTTGATGAGAGACCCCCGCCCCCCACACCCCCAGCCCAGGATTTTTGGCTCAGTCGCTACTTTCGAAGAAATGCAGATAGAGCCAGGGGATGGGGTGGGGGCGAGGTTCATTTTATGGTTTGAGGTGGGATGGGGCAGAGATGAGGAGGACACTGGAGACAGGGAGGAAATACCCCAGGGAGAAAATTCACCCCTACCTCCCAGCCAGCATGGGGGGTCCTCATCCCACTAGAGATGAATAAAACCCAGGGTCTATGGGTTTCTCTCCCAGGAGCACTGAGTGAGGGGTCTGGGGGATTTCACAGCCTAGGAACTTGGAGAGACAGGACTTCCAGAGTTGGGGGAGAGAAGTGGGGTCCCAGTCTCAACTTGAAAGCCTTCTTCTGAGGGTCTGCAGGAGAGAAGGTAGAGAATGGGGGTGTCAGGGATGAGGAGTGGGGAGAGACATCTTCTCAGATTAGAGTATCATACACACACACACATATATGTACACACTCACACACACATACACACACTCCAATCAGGGAGACAGGAGCCTCCTGAGTGTTGCAAAGAAGGGCAGGGGTAGGTGGGGAGGGGCAGGTGGGAGCTGCAGGGGCAGAGAAAGGAGAAAGAAGGGAAACAGCAGAGGAGGGGTGCAGCCCCCTGGGTGTGAGGAAGTGTCTTGGGGAGTCCCAGGAGGGGGCTCCAGGAAATCCTTTCCTCCAGCCCCATAAGGGGCCAGGGCCTAATTATACCCCTCTGAGCCTTCCCTCCTTGCCCTCAGCTACTCCCATAAACCTGAAATTGGAGGCTTGGCTCCTGCAGAGACTGTCCTGGGGCTGGCAGAAGCGCGGGGGGGTGGGGGGCACTGGGAGCCAAACAGGGAAGCTAAAATATAGGGGAGCCTGCTTCCAAGGCCAGCAGCTCTCTGGGGAAGAGAAGGAAGGCTTTTCCTAGCCCAGCATCACCCTGAGAATTCGCCTCAGCAGGGTTGAACTCAGAGAGCAGAGATGAGCAAATGAGCGCTAGAGAGGGTAGTGAGGGGCTTCAGGACTCTCAGGGTCAGGAAGCAAAACTGCTGAAATTTCAGGACTTGGTCGTGGGCTGGGTGAATGGGAGGGGGCGAAGGAGGAGGGAAGTGGGGAGGAGAGAGACCTCACTATAAAAATAAAAAACAAGAGAGAGAAGCGTTTATGGGCCTATGAAACGGTTGGGAATTTGGACTTTTTATGAGGATATTCTCGAGTTACTACTCTTGAAGCTGAGGACCAGACTGCAGGGGCTTTGATAGCTTTGATTTCCTATAGTTTTAGGAAACTGAAGAGGGGGGAGATGGAGAGGAAGAAGAATGCAAAAGGAGTGAGGGGAAATTCCTAAAGCAAAACGTGTCCAAATTCAGGTTCAATTATTGGGTTTTGGTAGCCTGGCTAAGACTGGGGGTGGAGTGGCAGGGATCCTGGGCTGGAAAGGGTCTCCACTGACCCCTGCCTGTGTTTGGCCCTCCAGGCAACCCCGTGGCCAACTGGATCCACGCCCGCTCCACGAGGAAGAAGCGCTGCCCCTACACCAAGTACCAGACGCTGGAACTGGAGAAGGAGTTTCTCTTCAATATGTATTTAACCAGGGACCGTCGGTACGAGGTGGCCCGGGTTCTCAACCTCACCGAGCGGCAGGTCAAAATCTGGTTTCAAAACCGGAGGATGAAGATGAAAAAGATGAATAAAGAGAAAACCGACAAGGAGCAATCCTAAGCCCTGCCCCGGCCTGCTGCCTCGGCACAGCCAAGGGAAAAACAAAAAACCCACAAAAACCCCAGCCCAGGCGGCAGAGAGCACGAAAAAGAAAAGGAAAGAGCAAGATAGAGAAAAGCCAATCAGCTTAAAAAGAAAAAAAAAGGAAAGGGAAAAGGAAAACTCTTGCGATTTGGGAGGGTTCAGTGTTGAGAAATTGGTGTTTTAGAGTTAGTTCTACCCAGCGAGGATCAGGAGGCGGGGAGAGAAACCGCATTCTCTTCTCCCAGCGCAACTGAAATAAATGACACACACAAATGTGATTTTTTTTTCTCCTTTCTTCAGAGAAGCCAGTACTTGAATCGCTATATTTCTAATTTTTTTCCTCTATCTTATTTGGTCCGGGCCATCTCTCCCCAGGCCTGGGGTGCTCTGCGTGCAGATTTTGTACAAAAAAGATACACATACATACACAACAATGATTCCCAGCCCAGGAGCTGAGGCGCGAGGGCCGGGATGGTGCCGCAGGCTGGGTCCAGCGGCGCAGGCCGATGCCTCGGGCATGTACATAGCAGTGTTTCCTATCATCCCCAGCGTCCGTCCTGTAATGTGCTTCTGTTTGTTATGGTAGAACAGCTCTGTGTTAATATATCGAAGTCACTTAAAAAACCAGAAACCCAACTGCATCCAGTTCTCATTATTTCTCCTCCCTGTGGCTCCCAGGCTGCTGTCGTGGAGGAGGCAAGTGCTCAGATTCTTTGGGGGAGGCTGGAGCCAGGAAGGGGCTCTCTCGCACTCGGAAGGGCAAGTGCCTGCTGCTTCTCTCCAGGCAGGGTGGGGTGGGGGTGAAGACTCCAGGGGTGGGGTGGAGGCTGCTTAGGCCTGGGTACAGTTTATGCCTGCTCCAATAGCTGGCTAGGAGTTTCCTGGTAGCTCAGTGGAGTCCAGGGGGTGGGGGCATGGCATGAATGGTTTTCCCTGGCTGTAATTAATTGTAATAATTTATGAGTACAGGAGATTGGAGGGAAGAGATAGGTGAACATGAAAGTTGGGTGCTGGGTGAGGGCCCGGGCTGGATCCTTGCCTGGCTGCATCGGTGCTTCGAGGGATGACTGGGGGTTGAGTAGGAAGGGTGTGCGGTGAGGAGGAGGAAGGCCCGCAGGCCTCAGGGAGAACAGGCACTGAGGACTTCGTTGAGAGTAAAAGGAGGAAGGTGCTGGGGGGGGGGGGGGAGCGGGAGGAAAGAAGGAGAAGGATGCTAAAGCCAATACAGTCAGAATTAGATTTAGTTTCTACTTCTCGTTGCATTCTCAGCTTCTCTGTCTCTCTAATGTTCGGTTTGAGTGTTGGTCTGGGGGTGCAGGGGTTATGCTGTGCAGCTGCAGCATTTCTGGGGGATGGTGTGGCCAGGGGCCCAAGGAAGCTACTCAGGGATTAGGCAGGCGTGGAATGTTCTCTGGTGGTTGTGGGACCCCAGGCATAAGGATGCAGAGATGTGTGTGTAACAGCCTGGTGGGGCTGGTCAGCTGCACTGTACCCCAGAGTGCCTTCCCCAGAGCTGGCAGTTTCCATCTGCTAATCAGAAGCAGACACAAGCTGCCGGGTATGCCTCTGCCTAGGCGCCCCCTTTCTCGGAAATCCCCCAATCTGGAAACTATTAAACTCAGACTGCCTGAAATATAGCCCTTTAATATCTAAGCTGCCCATTCTGGAGAGGGCGCATGCAGGGTGCTGCTGTGAATACTTGGGGTATATCATAAAAGAAAATAATTGGGGACCCCAGCCCTAGTGCAGCTCCCTGGGCCATTGCATCACCTTATAGGATTGGTGAGGCACTTGTAGGGACCAGCCCCTCCCCATCATTTGAATGTCCTACTCCCTCCTTCCATTAAACACTGCAATGTTGGGGGCTGGAGGAAGGTGAGAAGGGGCGAACATTTTGTTTTAATAATATTTTAAGGTGGGCAATCAAAAGTCGACAACAACGGTGTGGTTTTCCCTGTCGCCGAAGCACTGTCTCCTCTTTCCCGGCTTAAGAGACATCCTCCCCAATTCCAGAAGCGATTGTTTCCTTGGTCCTTTTGAAAGGTGCTTTGCCTGTAGATTTCTCGCTTTCCCCGCGTCCTCTCTCCTTCCCTTGGCCATTTTCCTGTTCTGCTACCCTGGCCTCGGTTCCGCACCCATTGGAGAACAAGGCACCCATCTGCCTCAGTCCTGACCACGGGGACCCAGGCTTCTCTCACAGTCCTGAGCTTGGCGGCCTTTCTGGGCTTCCACCCCGCCCCTGCTCCAAGGCCCTGTCGCCTCCCCTTGTCTGTCAGAGGGGCCTGCTTCCTGCAGCCTGCGGGAGCCGGCTAAGTCCGGGCAGGAAGGAGGGCTGCAGGGCTCCGGCCGGAGGGCCCTGAGGAGAGCGTGGGATCCCGGGCAGACCCACCCCGCCCGGCCCACTGTTCAGTATCAGCTCAGTCGCCTGCAGGTCAGGATTGGATTCAATTTTTATTTATTATAATTTGTGAGTTAAAACCACCCTAACACAACACACATCTGGGGAAAGAAACGAAAGCTGGGGGTAAAGGGGGGCTAGCAAACGCCCTCCTGCCCTAAGCTTCCCCTCCCACCTCTCCTCTGCTCCTTTGTCAGAATCACAAAACCCTAAAGGTTGTTCCACTTGGAAAGGCAGAGGATAGGTACATTTCCGCAGCCCCGAAATGCCACTTTTATGGCGCTGTTTGTCTCCCTGCGCTGGATTCTGAATGGGGCCGAACAAAACAGCAGCGCGGAGCTGGCTAGACGTCTGGGCTTAATTGTTTTATGGTTTAAATAAGGTGGACACTCTTTCCTTTGAAATCAGATTATAGGAATGTTTTGTCTATGGCCCACGGAGAACAGGACCTCACTGGCTGGGAAGGAGAGGTGGAGAGAGCGCGCGCGAGAGAGGGATGGGCTACAAACCAGGGGGCAAACAGCCGGGAGAAGTCAGAGTCCCACCCCAAAGTCCGGCGGGCAGCGGCGGAAAAGGCGGTGCGGAACCAGCAGCAGGGTAAGAAGATCGAGGAGTTCAGGGTGCGCGCCTTGGTCAGGCGGTCGCGGGAGCTTCAGAGCGCGTATCTGCGTTCGTGGAGGTGTTCCCAGCCCAGAAATGCGCCTGAAGGGGGGAGGAGGAAAGATGCGGCTGTTCCTTTGCACAGTGTCTCAATGCGGGAAGAGGTGACAAAAAGAGAGAATAGTGTGAAACCTTTGACGAGGTTTATCTTGAGAACTTATAAAAACAAACGCACAGAGGTCCCGAGGGGAACTCCCTTCCAGGGACACCCCCCCCCCCCCCCGCGCCCCTCGCACCCTTTTGGAAACTCCTTCCTTCCCCTTTCCACCTTTGGGCCGAGCCTGAGACCTGCTTGCTCTATCCGTTGGCTTTTTTTCCCCGGCTGGACTGCATTGGAGCAAGTGGACGCGAGGTGGCGCTGTTGCTCAATATTAGATGCGGCGGCGGTTCCCCGGCCGGCCTGGCCGCACTGACGTTTGAGGCCCCGCGCCTCCGAGCAGCGGCGAGAAGGCCCCGCGCCCCGGTCCAGCCCGGCCCTGCGGGCTCTGAGCAAATCAATCCTCTCACCTGCGAAGTGTAAATAAATCGCGAGCGGCGGCGGGAGATGTGCCCTAGCTCTGGCAGCAGGTTCTGGAGGGAGGCTCAGGAGGTGGGCGTCGAAAATAATCGCTTTGCGAAGGAGATAAGAAGGAAGCAGGCAGCGCATAATTAACACAAAAACGCAGAATGACCGAGACCAACGAACATAAATCCGTGGTACCTAGAAGGGCGGTGCAGGCCTCGAGGCAGGGACAGAGACTCCCCAGCGAGGACGATTCTTTATTTCCAGGCTCCCGAAGCGAAATCAACCAGTTATGTGTCAAAGAAAAAGCAACCAAATAAGAGAAACAAAGAAAAGGCGAAGGACCTCCCAAAGGGGAAACCAAGTCCAGCCGGGGACCTCAGGACTAGTGGGCTCTATCTCGGAGCAGGCGGTGGGGGCAGCACCCTCGGGACAGTCGCATTCCAAGACACAAAGACCCGGAAGAATAGCTGTGTGGCAGGGATTTCGCTAGACCATAAATGGTAGAGATATCCCCCCACCCTCTAAAAGATAAGGTGCAGGCCCCAGAGCAGATCCGGCCTGCTAGCCTCCTCTTTCCAGGCAGGGGAGGGAAAGTATTTATGACAGTCCCCAGCGACCCAGATGCTGGGAGCCTAGAGTCCATCTCGTTCAGCTCAGTACTGCAGAGCAAGCTCAGAGAAGGCAGGGCTGGAACCAAGGCCGGATCGGGCTCTGGTCGTGGAGGAGACCCCCGTGGTGCCCTCCACTGTCCTGGGCCCTAAGGCGACCTGCGGCCCTGGCACACAGCCTTCCTCTGACCTTCCCCTCCTGCTGCTCCAGGGTCCATGTTCTGGGTTTCAGAGAGTCTGGGGGTGGGTTTCTGTAAATTCAGGGGATAGTGGAAGTGTCTCTTGCTGAGGGATCAGTGACTCTTCTTTGGGAATTTGGCTGAGGGTGGCCATTTCCCCAGCAATTATTTGGATAATAGAGGGATGGGGTGGGGAGGCTCATTCTCTTAACATCACCCTTCCCTGCACTGCCATCCCTCCCTCCATCCCCAGAGTTGAGCTCTGGGTGGGGAAGAAAAATATCTGGCTTCCTAATTGCCCCCTTCCTCACCCAACCCTGAAACCCCAGGATGTGAAAGGAAAATAGGTAGCAAATTTGTTCATGAGGCAAAGAGCTAAAGCTGTGTGTGTGTTTGTCAGGTATTATTTTCCTGTGTTCCTGGGTGTGCATGTGTGTGCACATATCTGTGAAGTGACAGGGGTGCTTCTAGGCATGATCGTTTCCTGAGCATGCATCTGATGTTTTTCAGGGTGGGAGGTGGCACATAAGTATGTGTTTACCCCGCGTGCGCCTCAGTGTCGCCCTGTGTGTAACAACCCCACATACTATCGGGGGAGGACTGGAAAAATCATTCTTCCTCTTCTTCATTCACACGCACACAGTGCACATTTCCACGGCTCTCTCACTTTCTCCCTTTTCTCTCTGTGTTCAGCCTACAAAACTGCACACACACATGGCCAAAGAAGGGTGCTGATGGACTAAGGTTCTTTTATTCATTAGAATTAACTTGAATTTACCCTGCCTTGGGGATGAGGGAAACCGCCCAGAGAAAGTGTGGGTAAATATTTAAAGAGTGTCTGTTAACAGTTCTCATCCGCATCCTGGCCTGGGCAGCCTGCCTGGGGAAGTGGGAGGTGAGGCGAAGCCAGGGGGCTGCCCAGGGTGAGCTGGCATTTCTCATGGGGTTAGAATATGTGGGGACAAGTGAGAGGCCTGCTCCAGTCTCCTCCAACCTTGATACAAGTAGTCTCCTAAGAAGAAACATCTTGAATCAGCCCAGCCAGAAGCCAGAGACCCACCAGCTGCCCTCTCCTCTGTCCCTACAAGCAGCTTTGCTCTTAGAGCCCCCAGTCAAGCTCCTGGCCATCGCCTGGGCTTCATGCCTCAGGCAGGAGCTGGTCTGAAGGGGCAGTGCAGTGCCCCCACCTCTAGCCCTCTTCTCTGCCCACAGCAGGCAGGCAAAAGGGCCTCAAGGACCTAGGGAAGACCGGGCAGCTTCCCACCCTGGGGAGGGGCGAGAGGCATGGAGAGTTCTGATGCCTGAAGTATTTGGGGGATCTGATGTGCTTGTTCCTCTTCAAAGTCTCCAGACTTAAGGACCCCCTGGGATCCCATCTTTTTGGGTTAGGGAACCTGCTCTCCCTTGCTGGCATTCAACCCCCTGGGGGTCTTATACCTGTTGAGGTAACCTGAGTTGACCTGCTGGCTCAGGTATCTCTCTGAGAGGAAGGAAAAGAGAAGGGGTGGGGGGAGAGGCACCTTCAGATCTGAATGCGCACCTTGGAAAAACTGGCCCCAGCCATTAGCTGGGGCTGGCTCACCCCTACACACACACATATATACCACACCCCCCCATCCCTCCCCCGTTCTCCCCTCCCTCAGGTCCCCCCCAGCCCTGAACCCCTCAACCCCCACCATCTCTTCCTCCTCCTCCTCTCTCTCTCTCTCTCTCTCTCTCTCTCTCTCTCTCTCTCTCTCTCTCTCTCTCTCTCTCTCGCCTGTCTTCATGTCGTGGATTGATGAACGCGAATCGCGTGTAAGCGCCGCCACCGCCGGGAGTCTGAGGAATTCGCCTGGGCTGTTAAAGGAAAGAGCTAAGTGAGGGAGCGCGAGCTCTACCTACCGACAGTGAAGAGAGCCGCCGCCGCCGCGCCCGCCGCCGCCGCCGCCCAGCCGGGAGCTGCGTGAGCCGGCCGGCCGGCCCCGGCGCCCCCACCCGCCAGCCCGGCCCAGCCCAGCCCCGGGGAGCCAGCCGGCCGGGGGTTCGCTCCCGGGGGAGGGGAGTTTCGGGGGTACCGGGCGGGGGAGTCGCGAGCCAGAGGGGAGGGGGCGGCGGGTTTTCATGTGCCCAGCATGAGCTCCTACTTCGTCAACCCCCTGTTCTCCAAATACAAAGGCGGCGAGTCCCTGGAACCGGCCTATTACGACTGCCGGTTCCCCCAGAGCGTGGGCAGGAGCCATGCGCTGGTGTACGGGCCCGGCGGCTCGGCGCCCGGCTTCCAGCACGCCTCGCACCACGTCCAGGACTTCTTCCACCACGGCACCTCGGGCATCTCCAACTCGGGCTACCAGCAGAACCCCTGCTCGCTGAGCTGCCACGGAGACGCCTCCAAATTCTATGGCTACGAGGCGCTCCCCAGACAGTCCCTTTATGGGGCTCAGCAAGAGGCGAGCGTGGTGCAATATCCCGACTGTAAATCCTCCGCCAACACTAACAGTAGCGAAGGACAAGGCCACTTAAATCAAAACTCGTCTCCCAGCCTCATGTTTCCATGGATGAGACCCCACGGTGAGAAGCCTTTTCTCTTTCCCCCTTGGTCTCCCGCGCTCCGGGGTCTCCCCCCCTCCCTTGCCTTTTTGTCTGCCCTGCCTTTCCCTCCTGGTTTGGGGGTCTCCCCGGCCCCACCTGCGGGCCTGAGTGGGTTTCTTGAGGTGGGGAGGTTCAGCTGGGGGTGAGACCCGGGGGCTTGCCTGGGATATTTTGGGGACTGGGGTTAAGATAAGGGAAAAGGTGTTGTCTTGGTGCAAAGGGTTAAAAGTCGTTGTCTCCACCTCTGTCTGTCTGTCTGTCTCTCCCTCTTACCATCCCTAAAATCAAAGTTGGTGAGGTGACTGGGAAGGGGCCTGAGGACCCTGAGGTTATCAGACTCCAGAGCAAACCAGTGTCTCCATAAGGCACAGAGCCTTAGTCCAGGAGTGTCCAGGCTGTCTTGGGGTGAAGGGGGACCCCTGTTTCCCTCCCCTCGCTGGGTCAGAGGGTGGTGAGACCCCAAGAACAGGTGCTCTGGCTCTCTGGGGCACCCACTGGCTTCTCTGAGAGACTAGCCTTAGGGCCCTACCCCAACTTTGCTGTACTTCCCTCAGTTGGAGAGAAGAGAGGGAGCCAGAGAGGAGGAGGGAAGAGCCCTGTGAAGGAGAGGCGCCCAGATTGGGGGCTCTGAGGCCCTGGGGACCCTAGCCGACCTGCCCCAACCAAAGGCCAGTGGGCAACCCTAAGAGTAGCTCAGGTCATGAGCCCCTCAAAGGGTGGCCCCTCCTGGCCCAATTTCGAAGTAAAAGGGGAAGCGAGAAAGCGACAAGTTCCAGCGGGGATGGCCCGTGATTTATTTGCTGGTCTCCAGTTAGCAATCAGGCCAAACAGTGATACATTCCAGGAGATCAATGATTTTTCTTCTTGGCAAAGCATCAGGCAGAAAGATCTGATGAGGGGGCAGTGAGCAAAGCCCCTCTTCTTTACCCCCAGACCTTTTTCCTATTTTTTTTATTTTTATTTTTTGGAAACAGACCGACTGTCCCCAGCCCTGCTCACCAAATGCCACTCTGCACTTGTAAACAAAGCTGCAAGGGCCCGGTTTCCTGGGGCTGCAGGCCCGGGAGTGCTCTGCAGCGTTGCCCCCAGGTTCCAGGGAGACTCCCGCGCCTGCCCCCACCCCACCCTGTCTCCCCAGGTGGGGCAAAGCAAAACCAGCTCCCAAACTTCCCTGCCCTCGCCAGCCGGGCCAGGGCCGCAGGGAGGGAGGGAGAGGAACCGGGAGATCGACTGGTGGGAGGGCTGTCGGGGAGAACAGAGCGGCGGGGGAAAGTGGGGCCCCCACCCGAACGTAACGAGCCTGGGGTTCTGTTCTGTCCAGCTCCCGGGCGACGCAGCGGAAGGCAAACTTACAGCCGGTATCAGACCTTGGAACTAGAAAAGGAGTTTCTCTTTAATCCTTATTTGACACGGAAGCGCCGGATCGAAGTCTCTCACGCCCTGGGACTGACCGAGAGACAAGTGAAGATCTGGTTCCAGAACCGAAGGATGAAGTGGAAAAAGGAGAACAACAAGGATAAGCTGCCCGGGGCCCGAGACGAGGAGAAGGCGGAGGAGGAAGGGAACGAGGAAGAGGAGAAGGAAGAGGAGGAGAAGGAAGAAAGCAAGGACTAGGCAGAAAGGGCCCCCCCAACTCCCTTGAAGTTTCGTTTTATGGTAGCGGATAAATTGAGAAGTTTACGACTGTCATTTGCTTTTATAGAGAATAGAATGACACTCACAACTCTAACTACCTGTCAGATACTTGCCGTTCTGGTTTTATTACCTTTGGACTTCCCCCCGATCTTTATTTGTTCGGAGGGCTGGAGGGGGGAGACTGAGACACAGCGAGAAAAGTTCGGAGTCTCTGTCTCTGTCGTCGCCCCAACACACACACACACTTGTCCCTACCCCCACCCTTCGGAGACCAGCCTGGGTTTTAAGGTCTGAGACCTGGCCTCTTTGCCCCCCTCTCTTAGCCCCTTCTAGCCACACTCCCACCTCCCTGCTCCTTTGGTATTTATTTTAGAGGGGAGTCCCCCCCTCAAAATGAAGAAAACTCATGGCTTTGTGTGTATGCTAGGATTAGTGTATTAGGTTTACTTCCTTTCAGAGGAAAGGAAAGAAAAAATGAAGGAAGGAAAGCAAAGGGAAAAATGTTTAAAGAAATTTTTAAAAAATGATAGTAAGGAATATCCCATCTCCCTTTCTGGGGCTCCCCCCTTAGAAAGACCCCTTGACTTTCTCTAGGAGCCTGAAGAAAACCTGAAGGAGATGTGGATCTCTGCCATCCCTCCCCTTTCCAGAGGGTAGATAGGAGCCTGCAGTCACCGAAAGTCCTACCTAGCCATCCCATGGTCACTAGGGCCCATGCCTCCCTCCCCCTCGCCGTCTGATTTCTGTTGTTGGGCCTAGCTTCCTCTGAGCTGCATTTGTGTTAGCGCTCAGAAATCACAATAATCATGAGAGTAATAATGCTGATAATAATACTGATAAATCTTTCACATACTACCTAAAGGGAACCTGCAATAATCTTGAAAAATAAAAAAAAGAGAAACTTTTAGAAATCCTAATATGGGAGAAAAAAAAGAGAAAAAATTTAAAATGAAAAAAAAAAAAAAAAAACTTCCAGCGTATTCTATCACTACCTATAGAAAGAAATCCTGCTTTGAGAGTATTCGTAATGCGGTTTTGTTGTCGTTTGTTGCTGCTTATTTCACTAAGAAAACCCAACAACTGAGACTGCCTAGCTCGCCGGTCCTGTGCGCTTTTATTGTGCTTCTAACCCCAGTAGAGTAGAACTAAATTGCACTGAATGTATAGTTAACTCTGTCTTGAATTCTCTGTTTATGCAATGTGCTCGAAAGAAAAAAAAAACGTTAAAAATATATCTATAATAATAATTTTTGGTCATTTGTCTTTACGTCCAGCTATGAATGTAGAGTTTGTGTCCCGGCAGCCCTGTTCCTGGTCCAAGTACTTTGTATTGTATACGTGAGTCATAATTAAAAAAAAAAAAAAAAGGAGAAAAATATTTGAATCTGGAATGACTTGGTTTTTTCCTCCAAAACCCCCTCCCAGTTCTCTGCCCCCTCTCTCTTCCTTATTCTTCTTTCCCAACATTCTGGTAAAGGTCTCCTCCACTGACCTGACTGGGGGGGGGGGCTCGTGGAGTTGAGAGGGTGGGCTGGGCTGGGAGGACAGGTGAAGGAAGGAGGTGAAGAGGGGGAAGAAGAGCAGTGTGCTCTTTGGAGAACCTTGACTCCAAACAAAATGGGTGTCTGGATGCCAGGATCCCAATGGGGAGAAAGCACCTTCCCACTTGCCCACCTTCCTCCCCCTTTGGCTGGACCCAGACAAAGAATCTGCCCCCATGCCCTTCCTAAAACCAGGCCTTTTATTTCCAGGGGCTGGGGCTGAGGATGAGGCAGTGGGGTTCTTTCTGATCTCCACATGCCCCTCATGGCCAACCCTGGGCACCCAGCACCCAGCACTAGAACAGTGAGCAGGATGGGGAAAATATGAGGCTCAAGGCAGCCTGGAGGACTTGGCTGGAAGATGCCTAAAGATGAGGGAGCTTAAGCCTGGGGGAAAGGAGAGGAGAAGGGGAAGGTGAGTGAGCTGGTACACCAAGCACTGTGGGTCCACATTCTGAAATTCAAATTCAGCCAGCACAGAGCAATCACTGTCACCTAACCCATTTGCATCTACTCCAACCTCTGTTCTAGTTGCTTCAAGCCCAGTCCCAGCTTCACCTTGGCATTTGGGCAGCCTGCCCTGCACTCATAATGAAGGCTATTGGCCTGGGGAGAAGGGACAGGCCTGCTGAGTGGACAGTCCCTCCACCCCAGCCACAGTAGGGTAAGAAGAGTCTTCATTGGACTCCTCATTCCCCAAAATAAAGGGTTGAAGGCTAAGGGACTCAGGGGTCTCCCACTCCTCCCTGGAGGGTCCTAGACAGAGAAATCTGTTTATGCCAGTAAGATTCTGGTCAAATAATACCAAATTCCAGAGATACAAGTCATCTGGCTCAGTCAGGAGAGGGGGAAATGGGAGGGGATGAGATCTTCTGGTCTTAAAAACCAGATCCCCAAAGACTGAAATATTTTTTAGTCCAGACACCCCCCCCCCCCATGATTTTCCCAGACTTAGGCCCAGGCTGAATCTTGTTTTGTGTAATTTCACCCGCGTCTGGGTCCTGGCTCCCACGCAAAGTGGTCCTGAAAACAGGATTGAGTAGGGCACCGCGGATAGGGGAGTACTGCAGCCGGAGAGAGGGTGCCGGTTGGAAGCACAGGCTGTGGGCAGCCGGGAACAGCTCTGAGCAGCTCTGGGGAAAATCTTTTGGAACCGGGGGTCCCTACGGAGGGCCGCGGAGACAGCCAGGTAACCCTGTTTGCTCCGGGAGACACCGGCTACCCGCCGGGAAGGTCTTAAAAGACAGCATTTAGCTCCCACCTCAGGCCTTCCCACGCGCGGCACATCCTCTCCAGACCCCGAGGGCTGGCGGAGGGCCGTTTCATTTTGAAATGTGGAATTATGGATGCTATTAATAAAAATCGCTGGCCCAGTAGCCGAGTGGGTTACACCCTACGCTAAATGGCTCCGAAGGACCTGGCTGAATTTTACCCAGCAAATACCCCTGGCCCTGCTCAGCGATGCCCGTGGCCCCAAGCGCGGCGTCGGAGGGCGGGGTACATCTGGCGCCGGGTATCGCTCGAGACGTGAGCCAGACCTAGAGAGCTCCAGCCGCCCCCTCTTACAGCACCCACTCCCCCACCCCTTCTGCCCACCGCCTCCGTTTTCTCGTTTGGAGAGAAAAGGAGGTAAAAACCCGTTTTATGGGCGAACTTAATTGCGAGCGGGATGCGCTCTTTTTAGAAACGCGTCTCCCAAATGCTCCCGCCGTCCCATTACGGGAATGGGGACCATTCGGCTGCAGCAGATAGAACTCTCTCCCATTCTTTACTTTTTTATTAGCCAATCAAAGTGGCTTCCGAAAGCTATTTGTGATTTGTGAAAAATAGTATCTTTCAAAATGCTGAGTTGAAGCATCTCTCTCATTTCGCCTTGAATTTATTATTCTAATCTCAACCATAGAGACGGGATAATGCAGCTATTAAGTTGGGGGGCAAATTCGTTTCTCTGGATTTTAAAAAATTCTCGGCATTTCGTCTCTCTCTCTCACTTCATTGCTGAAGCCTGGGGAGGTGCGGGCCTACGGGGAAAGTGGTGGTGGTGGTGGGGGGAGATGAAGGAGGTAGTGCGCGTCCTAAAAGGCTCCTTGGAGGACCCTAGGATGGGAGTGTGGATTGGCCTCCCCAGCCTCATCTTCTCCAAATGAGATGCCCCAGCGACTGGGAGCGGGCTGGAGAAAGTTACCCTGCCCCAATTAGAGCGAACTCCGGACAGGTTGTGCCACAGACAAGAAGTAAAATTTCCGGCGAGCTGCCCGCAGTGCTGTCCCATTCTCCCCGCGGCCCATTGTGAAAAGCTGGGCCAGCGCTTCCTCGTCGTAATTTTTAACTACCTGTTATAAAATTTATGGGTGGGTTTGTAAAAGAAACGAGGTCCCTGCATCCGGTTGAGGGAACTGCTTCACTTATGTGGAGGAAGTTTGGGGAGGAGATGAGGGACCCCTGTTGGTTAGGGTAGAGCACCCAGGCCTGGACGTGTGTGCCAGCTTCGTGTGGGACCGAGGGGAGAGCTTTGGGCCTTCAAATCTCCAGCTGGTGGGAAGAGCGACTGGTCTACGACTGGTTGGCAAATAGTCTCTATGGGGACTTTATTCTGGGCTCCCCCACACTGGACACATTGCCAAAATTTGGGGTCTGGAGAAGGGTGGGGGTGACTTGGGTGCTCAGAATTTAGTGTAGAAGGTGGAATTTAGGGAGGGATAAGGTTCTTTTTTTCAATGCCTCCAAGGTGTGTCTCAGCTGTCTGGACACTGGAATTTTTCTAAAAAAGGCAGGCGGGTGTGGGCCACCCGACAAGACAGAAGAGGCTCAAACTGCCTTTCCCCTAAAGGAAAAAGAAGTGGGAACCAAAATCTTGGGCCTTAATTTTATTTTTAATTCTAAGAAGATTGGGAGTAAGCTGCCATCTCAACCTTGGAATTGAGGAGACTGGACAATAGGGGTGGTCTTGAGGGGGAAATGTAATTTTCTCTGAAAAAGGAACCTGGGGATGAGGGGTGCTTTGGGTGTTCTGGAGGCTGCCCCCAGTTCTCGCCCCTCCTGCTGTCTCTGCTGGACTGCCCAGGGCCACTCTGCGCCCTCTCTGCTCTGCAGACCACGGTCAGGTCTGGCTTGCTGATGAGGCTTCCAGCGGCCTGCCCCTCCCGTTCCTGTCTGGGGTGCAGTGGGGGTCTGCCCAGACACCCCATTGGGGAGGATGTTGTTCACTTACCAGAAAAAAAGGGCAGGGGTAAGGAGCGCATCCCTTCTCAGTCCCTTCACCCTGCCAGCCCTCACTGCCCCAATGCCACAAACCTTTGCAAAGCTTCGACTCCCCCAGATCCAACCTTAATAACCCATTTATAAAGGAAAATATTTAAAATTCGGCATGGCAAAGGGAGGCAGCCGACTCAGAGCCAGAATCCGCCCTTCGCTCTTCTCGCATCCCCCTTTGCCCTTTCCACGCTAGCCCGCAGCAGCCGGGCCCTTGGGGAGTGGGCGGTGGGTGGGGGTGCGCTGGGAGTCGGGGGATGCTCCCTCTCGGAGAGAATTGGGTAAACATGGCGACCGCGGCGCCCATTTGCACACGCTACACAAATGCATCGCATTCCCGGTTGTTTGCAGAAAATTTACAGCTGAGTAATAAAAGTTTACGATCGACTCACAAGTTGGATTGGCCACAAGAAGTCATGTGGATTCCATCCATGAACGTGAACTTTTTATTGTGGTTTGTCCGTTCGGAGCGCTCCGCAGAACAGTCCTCCCTGTAAGAGCCTAACCATTGCCAGGGAAACCTGCGCTGGGCGCTCCCTTCGTTACCAGTATTTTTTTTATTAATCTGATTAATAATTATTTCCCCCCCCCATTTAATTTTTTTCCTCCCAGGTGGAGTTGCCGGAAGCTGGGGGCACCTGGGGAGGGGGGAGGGGGAGAGGCAGGAGTTGAGGGCACCTCTCTCTCCCTCCCGGACCCTCTAGCCCCCCAAGGGGAGAAGGAATGCGGGAGCAGGAGTTGAGATTGGGAGCTGCAGATGCCTCCCCCCTCCCCTCTCCCAGGCTCTCCCTCCTGCCCCCTTCTTGCAACTCTCCTCAATTTTATTTGGATTTTTTATTATTGGGACTATTTTATTTTTAAATTTATGTAAAGTATATAAGTATGTGTGGAGCTGAGACAGGCTCGGCAGCGGCACAGAATGAGGGAAGACGAGAAAGAGGGAGAGTGGGAGAGAGGCAGAGAGAGGGAGAGGGAGAGTGACAGCAGCGCCCGGTAAGTGTTTCCTTATTGGTTCAAATATGTAACTAATGGTCCGTAGCTGGGTGGCGGTTTCAAGATAAGGACAGCAGCGGCTGGTCTTGGTTAGAGAGGAGAGGGGGCTGCGAGAGGGTGGGCGCGTGGGCAATTATGGGTAGGAAATGTGGAGGGGGGAGAAATTGGGTTAAACTGGAATATTAGGTAGTGGGGGAAGGGTGTTGTCCTGATGTCACTGTGCGCCGAAGTTGGGGGACGGGGGGGGGGGGGCGGCCGCCAGAGAGCTGCGCCTGTGGGGCTCAAGGCCGGGGTCTAGTGCGCTGACCGGCTGCCTGGTGCTCACTGTGTCCTTACCTGTTATTTAGATTTGCGGCCTCTTGGCTAATGGGACTGGAACTGAGGGGGCCCAGAAGCTCAAACTCTGGGTGGAAGAGAGGACCTGTAGGCTGTAACCCTTAGCCCCGGAGCAAAGTCGGCCCCCCAACCCCCAAACAAACTTTCCAGTGCCCCCGCCTTGCTCCGCAGCCCCCTCCCTCCCGAGAGCGCGACCGCTAGAGCTCGCACATGCGCAGTGCGGGCCCAGGGCCGGGCGGCCGAGCAGGAAGAGAACCGGGCTTGGCGGGCCACAGGGCCTGTTAATTGGCAATTAGGGGGGAGGCTGGTGGCTGGTGCGCGTCAGCGGAGGGGAGAGCGTCTGCCCACCCCTTGCTCCGGCTCTCATTCGAGCCGACGGAAAGATGGGAGGTGCCCTGCACTGCGGGTGGATGGGTGGGGGTGGGGACTCCGTACTCGCCGAGTGCTTGGAGGAACCGGGCCTATCTGCCTTCTCTCCCCCGAGTGGCGTCCCCCAGCCCAACAGCGGCCACCCCACCCAGGATACACACTGGACTGCTTAACCCACCTCGGCCTGCCTGCTCTGGGCTAGGATCAGCCCTGTCTGGGGCGGAGGTGGAAATTGGGGAGGCCCCAGCCTGGGTGGAGACAGGCCCAGGCCTCGCCGGCTGGCGGGGCCCCCAGGGTGAGTGGAGGCAGTGAGAACTCCAGGCGTGGCTGCTCGTGGGGTAGGGACGTCAGAGCTGCGCGGCCCGGAGGGTTTGGGGCGCCCGCGCTCTTCCTAATAATTGGTGCTAATGGCGTGTTGTATAGCCTTAACCCGACACATATGGTTTCATAACACAGTGGCTTAATTTCTTCCAAATGTACGTGGCCCTGAATGTGTTGCAATTTGATATATGACCCCGCCCTGCGCCCTGGCCTGGGTCCGAGGCGGCCCTATATGTGCGAGCTTCTGTTTATAAAGGGCGACGCACACTCAAACTCTTACACACCCAGGCAGACACACCCCAGAGCTGGGAGAGGGGGCGCATGTTCCTTGAGAGGGCCGTGAGTCTGGGGGCCAGACTCACCTTCAGCCCGAGTCAGGAGCCGCCCCCCATCCTCTCCCAGAGGCGCGACTGGGCTGCTCCGCCAAGCCCGAGTGGGGGAGGGGATCGCTCCTCGATTTCCTGTTTAAACCCTGACCCGTCGCCTGGTGGGGGAGTAGGGGGGAGAGAGAACCTGTTTTTATCAGATTCTTAAAAATATAGTTCGACTGCATTCAAATCAAACCCCTTGGGCTCGAGTTGACGGTGAATCTTCCCTCCCCTCCCCCCACAATCCCCTTCCCTTCCTCTTCTGCCCCCCCAAAATTTCCCTTTCGCAGACGACATAAAGACCTCTGAGGTATTCTCCCGGGGGAAGAAATGGCATTTTCTCTCCCCCTCCCCCCCACCCCCCCAATAGGACTTGTGTGTCGGCAGAGGCATCTGCCGAGGGGCTAATTTCGCGTTCCTTGTTTACGATCGAGAAAAGCGCTTGGCTCTCCCCAAATGGGCCCAGCCCGCCGCCTGCTCCGGCTGCCGCGCGCTCTCCGCCGCTCCTGCGCGGCCCAGGGGCTGCCGCCCCGGAGCCAGGCCGTGGCCACCGAGATCCTGAGTCTGTGGGACCTGAAAAGGGCAAGGGGAGGACAGTGGGCCAGTGGAGGGGCCCCGGAGGCCCGAAAATGGGAGCCTTTCTCCTGGCGTAATGTGGGAACCGCTGACCGGTGAGGCCTCTATTTCTCTTTCGCCTGTATTTTGTCTGCCCCCGCCCCTGCAGATGGCCATACTTGGGGGGGGGGGGGGGACAAGTCTCCTTTGTTTGCCCCGGGTAAACAGTTTCTGAAGAAGGCCACTTGGCCCGTGGGGATTCACCTGGGGTATTAAAGGTCCCCCTCCCTTCGTAGGGGTGGGCCTGGGCAAGGCGGAGGTATTTCTCTAGGACTACAGGGGGATCTAACCGAAAGTGCTGTTGGCAAGATTTCAGGGTGTTAGGGTTCGTGGTTGACCAGTTAACAGAACCATCCAGAGATGTCCTTGTATAATATTTTTATCAATTGATTTTCTGTCTCTTCCTGGCTAGGGTCCTGTAGGCACCCAAGCCCTTCACCCCTAGACTCTCATGAGACAGAAGGATGCAGAGAAAGTATAGCAGCAGTGACTGGTCCTGGTTTTCCAGTTTTCTGGTGTGGCCAGGGGATAAACCCAGCCTCAAACGCCAGCCGCCTCCTTCCCTTCTTACTTTCGATTTTTATTCCCTTCCTTCTTTCCTTCCCTGGCACTCAAACAGAAGCACAAGAGGGGCTACCAGTGGCAACTCTCAGCCACCTTGCTGCCAAATCCCCTGTAGACATGGTCCTTAGTGCAGGAGAGCACTGCAGTGATTCTCTAATAATAGTCAGGGCTGCTGAGAATAGAGTCTGGCTCAAGGACTCTACACACCAAGGGCTAGGGGATGAGCAGAGGCACTGAACCTGTGGGTCAGTGTATGGCAATGCTTCCTGGAACCCAAGCCCCCAGTGTTCAGCTCTGAGCCCACTCTTTAGGTACCTCGGGCCTGCCCCTTACAGGCTTTGTAAGCCCTGGCATGGGCTGTATTTCATGCACCAGTTCCTAGCTAGAAAGAAATGGGCAGAGCAAACCCTTTTCTCCCTGGTTTGACAGTTGTGATCCTCATGAAGAATGCGACCTTGTTTGGAGAAGGTGGCCTTGTTGGGTTGGCTCTTGTGTTTTAAAACCAGGCTTGGTAGCTTTATACACATTATATACAGGCTCAAATGTACAGGCTTAGACTTTTGCATGAATATATACAGACTCACATCTCCTCATTGGTTAATTGTATATTACCATGCCTATATTCCCTCAAACACCTTTTTGTGTGCATGCAAAATTTTGTTAGCCCTTACTAGATGGGCATGGGCTCACGGAGGCACTGGGTGCACCAAGAAGGCTCTCTGTGCATGCTCTACTGAAATGTGGCGTGGTGGAATCGGAATATGCGGGTTTCAGTAAACAACGGGTACTACAAAGGCTTTCTCAGACCTTAATACCTTTTCTGTCCCAGCAGCTGGGCTGGGGAAATACTGATCTCTTCTGCTTTCTCTCCACACCTCCCCCCAAACTTCCCCAACTCAGAGACTTTTACCAGGGGAACCCAGCTGTGTTGAAAGTGAGTTCTGTGGGAAATTCTTCTGTGGGTTATGTGGGCCTTGGAGCAGTGGCCTGGGCCCTGATGTTTAAAGCCTTGCTGGGACCGTGAAGTTGATACGGTGGTCTTTGGGTAGTGGTCTGGGGCAGTTGTGGGCTAGGGTACTAAGAGAGGTCTGTGGAGAAGGTGCCAGAATGGATAAGGGTGCTATGAATGTCTATCCTCCAGCCTTGCTCAGTCTGTCGGTTTACGGGGCCCAAGATTTGCCCAAGTCGTCGTTGTCTGTGGGACAGATTAGGGGTTCTCTAAGTTCCCCAAATACTCAGATATGGTTGCTAATGGGACTTTGTTTTAATCCTGTCTGCTACCTAAGCCGGGAGAAGGCTGATGGGGCAGTGCCAGAGGGTCTGACAGCCTGTGGGCCTGGAGCATTGAGTGTGATCCAGGGCAGGCAATTTACCAGCCTCCTTTTCTAGCCTTTCGCCCTTCTGGAGCCACGAAAAGACAGAACAAGGGGGAAATATAAATGTCCTTGAAAAAACGGATAAAAGAAAGTAAGGACAGGAGAGGGGCTGTCGGCATTTTCCTCTACTCCTAGGCGATCAGGTTCCTCCTAAGGCTCTCCTGTCCAGACATGCTATGGGTACCGAGGCATGCAGCTTTCTTCCACCTTCTCTCTGCTGGCACCAAGAGCGCCCTTGGGCTTTCAGGCCTCAGGCACCCCTGGGTGCTGGTGTGATGTTACCCCCAATTGTGCCCCTCCCCTGGCCCATGGCCTCTGCCACAGCGGTGCAGCTGCCCCTGTTTATTGTGTCTGTGAAGAGTTGTTTACTTGTTTTGTCTGCTGCCACCCTGCGTCTGAAACCCGCCAAACCAGCAAACTCACCCAGGAGAACAAAGTGCAGCGCTACCCTGGACTCCCTCTCTTTCCGGCACCCTGCTCCAGTCCTTACCTCCTCCCTCACTCTCTTTCTGAAGGGAGGAAGCAGAAATTGTTCTAAAATAGGGCAGCTGTTTATAGGGTTGGGGGAATTATGGGGACACCATAAACCTCCGGTGTCCTGGTGGTGGAGAGACTTTGAGCAGCCCTCCCTTTGCCTCCAGCTTTTTTTCCTTCCCCCTGGCAACTGCTTGGTTAAGGGGGCCACAGTCATTGAGAAAGTTGAACCCCCCTCATCCCTTTCCCCCACTCCTTTCTGCAGGAGTTTTCCCTGAGACACAGGTTGTTGGGTTTTAAATCAGAGTAATGTTGGCAGATTCATAAAGCTAGATAAAGCATGTCGCTCACCCTCCCTTCTCTTCAGCCCCCCAAAATAGCAGTGAATTTAAGCAAATCCTACAAAATTAAATTGCCCCTTCACTAAAGATCCTATAAATTTCCAATCCCGCCAGGTGTAGAGTCGGAGAGGCCACTGTTTGCCTCTAATTTTGCTCCTGGCTATCAAATCTAAAAGAGTATCATTGAAGTAAGTAATATTCTCCTTTCTGAAATTAATTCCCCCCTCCCCATCTCTCTCCCTCTTTTCACCAGCACAGATTAAATGGTTCTTTCAGATCTGCAAACAATAAAGGATAAAATTATTTATAGGGAAATGAGGTCTATGTTTCATTGTTGGCTTATTGTTCCAGAACATAATAACATTTTATTTTCAAGTGGGAGAACTTAGACCAGGAGAAGAAGGGGGGAAAGAAAAAACAAGTGAGGGGAGACAGGGCACCCACACACAAAACTCCTGCTGTATATAACTTCTATGACATTTACAATTTCCTTATGACAACTCACTGTGACGTCATAAATGCCACGTTCTCGAATTTTATAATTCTCATAAACCTCTAAAATCGGTCGCAGCAGTGCTTGCTCAGTGTGGAGGGATAAAAGAGAAGCCAGGAGGTTGGGAATCCTACGGCCTCATTCTGGGGACCAAAAATATTCTGAATATTCTGGATTTTAATTTTTCCTTCTGGACCATGCCAAACCACTTGCTTTGCCTCCCTGAAATGTCATGGGGGATCTGAGTTCCATCCCCATTCCTGAAGGCTCTCTGTATGCCCCCTCCTCAGCTGATAATCAGCTGCTTGGGATAGAGGTGGAAGGCTTGGGGGCCAGGCCCCAAAAGCCAGAAATGATTTCTTCCAGAAGGAACTAACAGGGCCTCAAGACCGCGTATGATGGGACAGAGATTCTTGGGACCTATTTTATTTTTTAACCTTTAGCCAGAAAAGTGAATTGAGAAGCCAAACAAACGCCGATGTGGGAGTTGATGTCTGCTGATGGTAGCAGCATTAAGTGGAGTGGTAGTAATGAAAGGTCAGGCAGAAATCTGGAAAGAGAGCCGGAGGAGAGAAAATATGATGTGAGTTAGCAGAGCCCCTCCATGTATGTTTCTTCTCTGTTTAATGGCAAATAAAACAAAAGCAGCTTGGGCAGCCTCTAAACCTCTTAGCTCAAAAGAGGAGTCACCAGCCCAGGCCTCCGAGGTGTTTGAGGCAGTTCTCAGGCACTTGACATGCCCCATCTGGCCTCTTCCTTCTTCCCCCCTCCCTGTGGACCCCCAGTTTTATTCATCTGGCCAGCTTGGGCCCTGTCCCCATAATACTAGCACCCCCAAATGGAATCCATTTCCCGGTTGGGTGTGTCAAATTTCACTTTTCTCCAAGTGCCTCCGTGCCTGAACTTTGAAAGAAGGATCATTTTGGGGAATGCAATGTGTATATGGGGAGGTATGTGCTCAGACAACCTCTCCCACGTTTCTATGAGAAACTGGGGGCTCCTAGAGTGAGCTATTCTTTGATGTCCCCAAGCAGACTCAGCTCCTGCGTACAGGTTCTCTGGTGGACTGAGAGACTCTTTGCAATCCTTTTACTCTGGATTCTGTGGGGATCAAAGGAGCTCATGCACAAAAACTAGGCATTTGGAGTAGGATTTTTAAAAATTTTTAAATAAAAAATCTAATCATAAGCTAGTCCGGGCCAACCGAACAGTCGCTTTAGAACAGCAAAGCCTTAATCAAACAGTGCAATTGTGAAGTGAGCTGAACAACTATTGAAACTCAGCTTTCTCTGCAAGAGGGATTTCAGCACTTGCCCAGTGGCACAAAAGGGGCCTGTGGGGCAACAGCTCCTCTCCAGCTCTGGAAATTAAGAATTGGCGGGGTGGGTCAGGCAGCTGCAGTGGCTTCCAGGCAGCCAAACGCCCGCCGCCGCGGCGGAGGCCGAGCGCTGAGTCCTGCGGCTCGAGTGTCCGGGTCCCTGAGCAGCCTCCGGAGGCGCCGAGCTGTAGCTGGTGGTGCGGGCAGCCGGGAATGGAGTGTGTGTGTCTGTGTGCGAGGCCGGGTGGGTCACAGACATCGGAGCGCAGAGTTGGGGGATCTAGGGACAGAGAGAAAAGACTAGCAGAACACAAACTCTAGAAAAGATTGCTCCCAAATAAAAATTCCAGATCTCATCCCTCTCACTTCAGATACCCTTCCCTAAGAAATTAATATATTTTCCCGAGCAGAATGGAAAGCAAAGGCATGCAAGGTGAGGCCTGCCTACGAACCCCTTCTGGGCCAGAGCCCCGATCCACTCACCCTCTTCCCTGTTCAGAGGTACACAGGCTCCCAGGCCCTGGCCTGGAGCGGGTAAGGCCAGAGTAGGAGCACTTGATTCGCCCTGGGAAACCCTCAAGTGCCCAGCCTCCGATTGGACCCTTAGCCTTGGGGACTCCAGGCGAGTGACTGCCCCCCACTCAGGCCCCTGGCATGCCTGCAGTAAGTTTCTCTCCTCTAATTAGTGCTTGAGAAAAGCATGTGTTTTGGATGGGGGGGGGGACTGGAGCAGCAAAAGGCAACTTTCCCCCTTTATTCCTGTTCTGTTTTTTGAATTCTGTTTTTGAATCCACTAATTACAGCTCCCAAAGCAAAAATCTGCTTTCGCTGCCAAACCCCCTCGGAATGCCTGATTTCCGAGGCCGAAAGGGCAGAGCAACTCCGAGACCTGCGGGCCTGATGGGGGGTGTTCTCTGATTCTCTAGGCTTGTTTTATGGAAACAAAGAACAAGTTCTCCCCCCTTCCCAGGACTTGTGCATATTTACAGAGCTCAACTGCAGTTTTAATAAAACATCTGTTCTTGCTTCTGTTGATGAGTTTCCATAATTGTTTTCAGACAAATTTAACAGGAAAATATAAATATATTTAGAAAAACCCAAATCCCAGCTTTCTCCCCATAGACAGTTGTTCTTTTGCCAAAAAAAGAGAGAAAGAAATTAACATAAAATGAGAAAAGGAAAATTTAATCCAATGGAGAGAAGATCGGGCTCATCTGACCTGCTCTCCCCCTTGGAGCGAATCCTTCCAGCAAATTTCAGCTGCATAATTAAAGATCTAACTGAAAGAAGGAAGCTTCTTTCCTCAGAAACGGAAGGTGATGGGGGAGAGTGTGTTGGAAATTAATTTTGCTTAAAGTCTTTAAGCTTTGGGGGAAATTATTTGTGTTTCTGCTTCCCCTTCGCTCCCCCTTCCAACATTTCTGCCTTTTTCCCCCAGCAGCTGGTTTCTGTTCATTATAAATCGGCGAGACCTTTCAGTCTCTGCCCTCTGTTTAGGGACGTAATAAAACACTTAACTTTCCGGGGCTGAGACTTACATTCTGCTCCTCAGGTCGCCCACCCCTGTGCCCACCACCTTTAGGCCCCAAAGGAGGCTCTCCCCAACTTTGAGGCCCCTTTCCCCTCTAGACTTGTTTTAGGAGGGGCTCAAAGAAACTCAGGCATCCTTGCTGGGGAGCTGCAGCACGTGTTTCCCCAGAAGCCCCTTCTTTTTTCCAAGGTCCTTCCTTCCCCCACCTACCCATAAAAGAGATTTAAAAATACATAGAAAATCAACACTCATTGAAAGCAAAACTTCATTAAGACATCCTATCTCCCATCATTCAATTTGTTGTACATTGCAACAATTTAATATCTTGAAGGAAATATCACTGACATGATTTATCCCTCTAGCAATCTCTTTCTGAAATGGGGTGTGTGTGTGTGGAATTTACTCTTTTTTTGGCCTGTTCTACATGTTACACTTCTACCCTTAGGGCAGAAATGGGGCTGGGAACTCTGAGAGCGGCTACTTGTGTCCAGGGGTGCACTGACTTGTTCCTTAGCTCAGCCCCCTGGGTCTCCCCGCCCCTAGTTCTCTCTCTCTCTCTCTCTCTTTCTCTCTCTCTCTCTCCCTCTCTCCCCCCTCCCTCCCTCCATCCCTCCCTCTCTCTCCCCCTTTTGCCCTCCAGGGGGCCTGGAGCCCCAGCCAGCTGTTGGAAACCTCTGTCCAGGCATGCCATGAATTGGAGGACAACTGGATTCTAGAGCGGAAAGCAATTCACACTAGTGTCTGTGTTTGTATACCAGCCATGTCACCCCAAAATGAGACAATTCATCTCAAAATTTCGTTCTTAATTTAAGAACCCTCCTCTACCCTTTTACCTTCCTCTCCTTGGGGAGAGGAAGGTATGGTCCAAGAGGAGGAACCTTTGTAATTACAGGGGTCTTTCCCCTACCCTTCTAAATACCAACGAATTTTCTTCTCTGAAGGACTGAACCTGTATTTTTAAAAGCCAATACAGATTGTCTGGCAGGAAGACTCTTCAACCCAGTAAGGAGCTAACATGTATTAACTAACATGTTGTCGCCTCCAGCTCCTGCACACTGTCTGCTTTTGGGTTTGAAACTTTATTTTTCCCCCCTAGCGACACTCCAGGGAAACCTTAACGTTACAGAAGATGAATAAACGAGTTTTTTCCCAGCATAGTCCCGTTTATGGCTTTATTGCTACCCATTGATTACTCCGCTTTGTTACACAGAAGGAAAAGATCATAAAATCCGGCGACATCCGGGTCCTTGTTATAGCCAGTCCTCCCCCCCCAAAAAAATGATGAAGGGAAAATATGAGCTTCCACTGCTCCCTTCACTTGCCCTACCACCCCTTCTTTGTCAACTCAAAGCATTTTTAGCCTATGTCACGATAGCAAATTAAGTTTGGTTTAATCAGGAGTAAAACCCCATCTGCACACCTTCCGCTGCTTCAGTTCATCCACTGCGGCTCCCTCAGAAACCTCGGACTCAGCTGCCTTTTCCTAACCTCTTCCTTTTTCTCAGCCTCAAGGTGGAAATAGAAGGGGGTGGGGGCTGCTGAGAGGCTGGGCCCCACCAGGTGTGGCTGGCCCTTGGGTGAGAGCTCCCTGGGAGCACTTTGCTGGAATCTCCAAGCTCCAGAGCTCAGGTCCAGGGGTCCCTCCCTTAGCAGGGCAGAGAGTCCAGAGGGGGCAGGGGGCTTCTGACATGTGCAGGGGCTTGAGCTTGCAAGATGCTAAGTGTCCATCAGAGCTCCACCAGCCTTCTCTTTCTGGCTGGACCTTATGTGAATTACCCCACTGGCCCTCGCTGGCTCCAAATCATAAATTCTCACCAATATAAACAGGAGTTGATGTGTCTAGAAAGACTCTGAGTTCTTTCTTCTTCCTTCCTTTCTCTTTCTCTCCCACCTTTTACTTCTTTTTCTCCCTTTTCTATTGTATTTTTATACAATCTCCCTTTTAGGCAAAAATGCTGCCAGAGTTTCCCCCAAAAGGGGGTCCAGAAGAAGAGGCAGAAGGGAGCTAGGAGGAAGGGGAAAGCAGTTGCCTGGCCCCTTTGCCCACCTCAGCTCTGCCACTCTACCTTCAAGTCTCACCCTTACCCCTTGAGACCTACTTGCTCCCCACATGCCCCCTACATCCAAGGCTCTCAGCCACACCCTCCTTCCTCTGAGCACCACGTTTATGAATTTCTTCCTACTCTTGATTTTAAAAATGTTATTGGGGAAAAATATACTGGTTTGGTGGTGAGGACTCACTTCATGGAGAATAAAACCAGGATTTCCTATAGGATTTCTGGGGATCCCCCCCCCCCCAGCTGGGAGGGATCTCCTCCGTGGAGAAATCAGGATGTAATTTTAGAAGGGAGCAGATATAAAAGATGAAATCAGGTTGAAAATACAGGGATTCTCCAGCCCTGGCTCTGGCCACTGCACAGCAAAGTTAGCTGGGTCTGAGAGATTTCCTGGGAGTGCAGCTCTCCTTCCCTGGGCCCCAAGGCCCTGCTCACGGAAATTCACCCTTCCTTCACCTCCAAATCAGTTCCCTTACGTGTATATATTTTTTAAAAAATCCAAGTCTTACTTTCAAAGCACACACTTAGTCTCAACTAGGGAATCAACAGAAGCAGAAGCGATTTTTTTCCCCCTTCTTGACATCTGGCTTGCGATTGGCTGGAAGGGGGTCAGCTGACTTTGTCATTTTGTCTGTCCTGGATTGGAGCCGTCCCTATAACCATCTAGTTCCGAGTACAAACTGGAGACAGAAATAAATATTAAAGAAATCATAGCCCGACCAGGTAAAGGCAAAGGGATGAATTCCTACTTCACTAACCCTTCCTTATCCTGCCACCTCGCCGGGGGCCAGGACGTCCTCCCCAACGTCGCCCTCAATTCCACCGCCTATGATCCAGTGAGGCATTTCTCGACCTATGGAGCGGCTGTTGCCCAGAACCGGATCTACTCGACTCCCTTTTACTCGCCACAGGAGAATGTCGTGTTCAGTTCCAGCCGGGGGCCGTATGACTATGGATCTAATTCCTTTTACCAGGAGAAAGACATGCTCTCAAACTGCAGACAAAACACCTTAGGACATAACACACAGACCTCAATCGCTCAGGATTTTAGTTCTGAGCAGGGCAGGACTGCGCCCCAGGACCAGAAAGCCAGTATCCAGATTTACCCCTGGATGCAGCGAATGAATTCGCACAGTGGTGAGTTTTACAGCTCCGAGATATAAATTAAATAAACTGAACTGGCTTTATGACCGGCTTCCCTAGAAGAACGGGCGGAGAGAGTTTTTTATGGCCCCATAAAAACAATCACGCTCGTCTCCTCGCCGACGCCGAGACAGGGCCCCCTCTTCTGCCCCCTCTGCTCGCCTCCCGCTCGCTCGCAGGGGCCTGGCCCCCTCGGCCCCTGACGGATTGGAGGGCTCCAAGGCGAGCTGAAGGGGCAGAAGCAGGGCAGGGGAGGAGGGGAGGAGGCAGGGGGTGGGGGAACCCCCAAAGTCGAGTCAGTCTAAGGAGAAGGGAGGGGTAGAGGAGGGGGCAGAAAAGTGGGGGAGAAGTTTCCTAGGAGCTAGGGTGCTTGGGGAGGTGGGGGAGTCCAGCCGTTGAGAAATGGGGCCCTCATCCCCAGTGTTTGGGATTTTTTTCAAAAACCAGCTTTTAGATTTACAGCTTTCTGCCTGGTTCTTGCCCCCACCCCCGCACCCCCATTCTTTGGGACACACACCTACCAACCTATGGGGGGAAAAGGAGTGAAGTTGGGCTCCTGGCTGTACCCCTCGTGGGGGTGGGGCAGGGCAAAAGCGAGAAGGCTGGAGCCCGAGGGGGCCCTGAGCTGCTGGTTAAGTTGGAAGAGTCAGGACCTGGCTGGGCTACGCCGCCTGCGGAGGAAGCCCTGCTGATTGTTTTTAGTGTGTTTTGTGCCCGGATCTCTAGGGGTCGGCTACGGAGCGGACCGGAGGCGCGGTCGCCAGATCTACTCGCGGTACCAGACCCTGGAACTGGAGAAGGAATTTCACTTCAACCGCTACCTAACTCGGCGCCGGCGCATCGAGATCGCCAACGCGCTCTGCCTGACCGAGCGACAGATCAAAATCTGGTTCCAGAACCGCCGGATGAAATGGAAAAAGGAATCTAATCTCACGTCCACGCTCTCAGGGGGCGGCGGAGGGGCCGCGGCTGACAGCCTGGGCGGAAAAGAGGAAAAGCGGGAAGAGACAGAAGAGGAGAAGCAGAAGGAGTGACCTGGACTGTCCCTGCCGCCCCCTCTCCTCCTCCTTCCCCCCTGCTCCCTCCTGATCACACTCTCTGTATTTATCACTGGCACAATTGGTGTGTTTTGACTCCCTCAGACAAAATTAGGGAGTCAGATATGGACCTGAAAGTAAACTCTGGACCCCCTCCCTCGCCGCACAAACTCTCACGACTCGCCTCCTCCTCGCTCCCTCGCTAGCTCGCTCTCGGCTTGTCTGCAGGCCCCTTCCCCGCCCAGGCCTTGGGGGCTCTGCCCCTGAACCTCACTTCAGACTCCACTGTTCTCCCTCAAATGAGGACTTGGCCTCCCACCCCTAGGTGCCCCCGCCCCCCGCGCAGAGAGCCGGCTCCCGGGCCCGGGGCCTCCACTCCGGGGCCTTAGGGCTCGGCCTGCGGCCGGGCAGGGTGGGAGGCCCGAGGAGGTCGAGTCTCGGCCCCACAGCAACCCCCAGGGCCTCCCCGCAGCCCCCGCCCGGCCCCTCTGCCCCAGCAAATGCCCAGCCCAGGCGAATTGTATTTAAAGAATCCTGGGGGTCATTATGGCATATTACAAACTGTGACCGTTTCTGTGTGAATATTTTTAGCTGTATTTGTGGTCTCTGTATTTATATTTATGTTTAGCACCGTCCGTGTTCCAATCCCATCTTAAAAGGGGAAAGAAAAAAAAAAAGAGAGGGAAATTACAAAAAGAGAGAAAAAAAGTGAATGACGTTTGTTTAGCCAGTAGGAGAAAAAAAATAAATTAAAAAAAAAATCCCCTCGTGTTACCCTCCTGTATAAATCCGACCTCTGGATCCGTTCTCGAATATTTAATAAAACTGATATTATTTTTAAAAGTTTATATCGGGATTTCTGTGAATTCGCTCGTGCGTCTGCCTCGGGGTGAAAGTTGGAGCAGGGCGCCCAGAGCTCCGCGCCCGCCTGCCGCCTGCAAGCCCCCAGCCCCTCTGCTCGCCTTTCCGGAGCCGGGCGCCAGCCCTGGCCTCCCCCTCTTGGTGATCGCGCAGGGGGCTGGGAGGTCTCTCTGGGCTCCCTACACGGAGCAACACACTCACCCCGCAAAAAAGGCCGCTTGGGATTTCGATGGGGGGGGGGGGAGCCGGAGTTAGTCGGATTGGTCTCCAGCCCCACACAGGCCTTTCTTCTGCCTGTGGTAGTCTGGGGTCCGTCTTCTGAACCCCGAGCCCCCAAAGTCCAGAAAAACAGCATTATCCAGGGCACCAGGGCACCCCTGCCCACTCTCCAAGTGAGGAGGGGGCGCCCTGTGACCAGCCCCCTGCCTGCGCCAGGCAGACAGTTGCGAAACGTGGCGGAGGCGGAGAGCAAAGGGGGAAAAGAAGACGGCGGGATTCGAGCCTTTCGCCGGGACTGAGCGATTCAAGGACATATGGAAAAAGAAAGCCTGGAAACCGAGCTCTCGCCTGCTCTGGGACTCCTGACCTGGCCGGGACAAAATTTCTTCTCCCTTACAGCCTCAGCCTCAGCCTCAGTCTGGTCCCTCACTCTTTCTTCTCCCCTCAAACTCGGCAGTGAGGAGCGCAGCCAGGCCTTAACCTTTCCCCAGCTCAGGCCTTCTCTCCCTAAGCCCAGCCAGAGAAACCTGAGTGGACCTAGAGGGTGAGGTAGTAAGGGGGTCTCCCAGAGAGAGAAAAAACCCCGTCAGTTTTCCAGACCTTCTAGATCCCAGCCAGCGCCCCCTCCAGCGCCTCCGCCTGCGGGGGGGCGGGGGGGAGGCTTCTCCTGGCAGGGGCGGAGATTTCCTGGGGAGAGGCAGGCCGGAAAGAATAAGACTTGGGGATTGGGGAGGGGGTAGGAAAGGGGCTGAATGGCTGTATAGCCCCTGACCATGGACTGTGAAGGTTGCCCAGGCGCCTGCTCTGCCCACCCCCTTCCCCCCACTCCCAGTCAGGTTGGTTCTGCGCTTCCATATAGCTCAGAAATTGCTCTCCTGTAGTGGACGTTATGGATCCAAGTCCTGTGGAGAGCCTGGTCCACAGGCCTTTCCCCCATAGGGCACAAAATAGGCCTTGTCCTCTTCCCTGCTCTTATAATATTTGTGGAGGCTTGAATCTTGCTTTTCCACGCCCTCAATTAACATCTATTTTCTATCCAAAATATCTGACATAGGTATCACATGAGGGTCATACACAGGGATGTAGAGCAGTCTTCCAGGCCATTGTGTCTGGTTCTACACACACACACACACACACACACACACACACACAGGCGCACACAGGCACACACATGCACATAGGTTGAAAATTGCCTTGTTGCCACTCTGGGGTCTCTGGCATGGTGAGGAGGTATACTCAGCTACCCTGGCTCCTCACCTCCAGGCTCATCCCAGAGTCCGCAGTACTCTCAGCCTCATGACCCTCAACTCCCATCTAGTCCTGCCCACCCAGGATACCTTCTCCTGGGCATCCTGTCTACCTCTCCAGAGGCTTGGTTCACTTTTCCCTGCCCTGACAGGCACCTTCTCATCAATAGCAGCGCCTTGAGACATTCAAGGAGAGGGACCTCCAAGGAGAGAGACCTCCAACCTGAGATAAGCCCCCTCGGAAGTCCAACCTGGGCAGCCCCCCCCCCCCCCAGGTCCCCTTCCCTCAGCCATTTTTGAAGATTGGAAGGCCCTGAGGGTAAGGAGGACAGGTCTATCAGTAACAAAAAAAAACCATCAGTGCATCCTAAAGGAGGCCTCATCCTTCCTTAAAATTAAATACAATTTAAAAGGCCATTTCAGGGGTTTATTGCAGTAACAACCAGCTTCTCTACAGGGTAGAAAATCCAGCGGTCTGGAAGGCGAGCCGGCGCGCCAGGCTGCAATTTCTCCAAGTCGGCACCAGGTGTCGCTGTGGGCTCGTTGTCCCGGCTACCCCCAATTCCAAGAACCATTTTTTCCTCCCCCTTCTCTCTCTTTCTCTCATTCCCTCTCCCCCTTGGTTAGGCTTTGCCAACATATCAAGATGCGTTTCGCCGGCTTCCATCACTAACCTCCTGGAGGTCATCAAGCCAAATTTATGAGTGGCCGCTGGAGTCACGTGACTCTATTTAAGGCTCCCTTATTTGGGAAGAGCGCATAGGATAAAGAAAGAGATATCTCCACCTATAAATTGTGCACTTTGGAGAACAAAAAACCCCTCAACTTCAAAGAGTCACAAATCACCCTTAATCAAAAAGGGTGCAGAAATTTTTTTTGGGCCCTCCCCGCCATGAGCTCCTACGTAGCCAATTCATTCTATAAGCAGAGCCCCAATATCCCTGCCTATAACATGCAAACTTGTGGGAACTATGGATCGGCCTCAGAGGTGCAGGCATCCAGGTACTGCTACGGCGGATTGGACTTAAGCATCACTTTCCCACCGCCTGCGCCTTCCAACTCTCTCCACGGGGTAGACATGGCTGCCAACCCCCGGGCTCACCCCGACCGCCCCGCCTGCAGCGCCGCGGCCGCTCCGGGACACGCTCTGGGCAGAGACGAAGCGGCTCCTCTGAACCCCGGGATGTACAGTCAGAAGGCGGCTCGCCCGGCGCTGGAAGAGCGAGCTAAGAGCAGTGGGGAGATCAAAGAGGAGCAGGCGCAGACAGGGCAGCCTGCCGGACTGAGCCAGCCACCGGCCCCGCCACAGATTTACCCGTGGATGACCAAACTGCACATGAGCCACGGTAAACTTTAGGACTTCATTTTGCGCGCTCGGGTCCGCCTGGGTTTTATAGGCCATGCGGGGCAAATAAAGAAAAAAAACCTGCGGCCATAAATTTTACGATCCAGGCATCAATGGCTCGTAAAACTGTCCACTAAAAGGCTTAGAGGCTGTGTGCGCCCAAATTTACGACGACATAATTGGATCATAGGAACAAAACGTGTATAAAAGGCAATATTCAATTTTTGGGGGAGAGGGAGGGAGTTAAAAAAATAGAGGGATCTGAAGGGTGAGGAGCGCGGGGCTCCAGAGCGGGGATCCCCCCGCGGCTCCCTCCCTCCCCTGTGGAGCCGGCTCGGCCTGCGCTCGCCGCTCCGGAGGACTCCAGCGACTTGGGAGGGGCGGGAGGGGGGTCCCCGGTGCTCGGATCTCGAGGGTGCTTATTGTTCGGTCCGAGCCTGGGTCTCCCTCTCCCCCCACCCCTCAGCCCCTCCGGCTGCTGAGTGAAGGCTGCGGCGGAAAGTTTCCTGCCTGGGCGGAGGCGCCTCTCCCGGGGCTGGCGGGGCCGGGCCCGCCTGCGGCCCGCCGGGCCTGTCTAGCCTCGCTCGCCTCACGTCCCTCCGGCCGCGGGTAGGGGCCTGGGGCTCGGGTGGGGACGCTGAGGCGCTGCACGCTATTCACCCCTTCCTGGCTTGGGGGGGCTTATATTCCAGAGACAGACGGCAAGCGGTCCCGAACCAGTTACACGCGCTACCAGACTCTGGAACTGGAAAAAGAATTCCACTTTAACCGCTACCTCACTCGCCGCAGGCGTATAGAGATCGCCAACAACTTGTGTCTCAACGAGAGACAGATCAAGATCTGGTTCCAGAACCGCAGGATGAAGTGGAAGAAAGATTCCAAAATGAAAAGCAAAGAGGCTCTTTAGAGGCAGCGGGGAGGCCCGCCAAAAGCACCCCGAGCTCGTTTCACTCCCCTCGCCTTTCCTTTTCGGTTTTCCTCTCTGTATGTTGGGGCAAGGGCGGTGGCGAACACCCGCTCCCCGGCCTCAGAGACAAAAGCGCTTTCCCTTGGCATTCCGCACCCCCACCGACCCCGGGTTCCCCCGGGGCTGCCCGCGCTGTCTTGACTCCCCTCAGTTCTGCTCAGCTCTTGGGCCCCAGGGCAAGCTCCGCAAGGTCCCAGGGCTGTGGTCTGTGGGCTGGCGCTGACCGGGCTGGCGCTCACCATGCCCGCCTGGGTCGCCTCTCAGGCGTCCAGCCCCAGCTTGACCTGCCCGAGTCAGGTGGGCCCTGAGGTTGCTGCAGGCCGGGAGCCCCGACCCTCCAGCCTCGCCCTCTCCTTTGTTCCTGGTTTAGGCTGGCCGGGCGGCTGCGGGCTGGCGAGAGAGTGGTTTTGCCACCGGCAGTCCGGCGCCAGACTCGGGGTGCTTCGTTATAGCGACTAAACTCAAATTGTTCATTTTTAAATGATTTGCATAATAAAAGGGGGAGATGACTGAAGTCCGCCTAGGGCCCCTTTGGTTGTCCTAAGCTCTCCAAACCTTTTCCCCAACCCCAAAGCCCGGGAACCTCTCCAGCCTGCTCCCTCTGCATGCCCTCTCAGGCCCCAGCCTCAGACCACTAGCTAGCTCAGCTATTGAGGTTCCCTGCCACCGGACCCCAGCAAGCAGTCCTAGAGGTTCCTGACTGCCAGTAGTCCCTGCCACGACTTTTTGTGCCCTCCTGCCCCATTGCTGTTGTACAACTATTTATTGACTCCAGGTCTTTCCTGAAACTATATTTTGTCATATCAAATAAAGACAAAGAGAGAACAGGACTAAAAATGCAGTGGCTCCTCTCTGTTTGGGGCATGTATTGGGCAAAAGTGTTCAAATAGGCTGTGAGGTGTAGGGGGAGGCCCACAGCCTTTAAGCCTCTCCTTTAAAGGAATTTTTAGAAGCTTCTTGGGGTATTGAGACAAGGGAGGTGAAACTGAGCTCCTGTCCTGATCCCTGGCTCCAAGAAGGGCCTCCGTGGGAAGGGGAGGACACCCAGTGCCTGTACTGGCCTGTTCCATGCTGTGACGGTCCAAGGCATTCAGGCCTCTGCACCCCATTCCCACCTTGGCTGGGTGGATCTGGGGCCTCTAGACTGACAGCGGCCCTCTCTGCATGCCAGAACAAATCTGCAGGGACTGGTGGCTCTGCAGTACTCAGACTCAGGCCCTTCTGGAGATCTCTCCCAGGGCTAAGTGGTCCCTGAGGGACCTTGATGGACATAGAGGGCTGAGCCCTCAGCCTAGGGTCTCATTTGGTTTCAGAAGGATCTCAGAAAGAGTTGGTGTTGCTTGGTAAAGGGGTGCTGGGGAAGTTGGAGGAGGTGTGCCTCAGCTTTCTGATACTGGCAGAGGGTGAGTAGGGAGGGCAATCTGCAGGGTGTATCTGCCTGGCAGGAATCATCAGACTGTCTCCCCACTTTCTAAGGCCTAGGGCTATGCAGAACAATTAACTGGGAAAGGAGCTGCATAGACCAGTGCCTGAGTTGCTTCTGTTTGCCATCATTTATCTCAGTCTCTGGGATTTTTGTGTAGGGGGAGGGTGGGCGAAAGGGAAGGGGAAAAGGCAGATAATTCAGGTGGTGCCTGAGGCTGGCTTAGGCCCATGCTCTGCTCTGATTCAGGCTCTTGGGATGAGATGGGGGAGGAAGTACTTTATAGGAGAAACAAATGTGGGAAGGGTCCATAAAACTTTACTGCATTTCCTCTCCCACCTCCCACAATGGGGTAATTTCCTGGAGCCAAGCCTAGGCCCCCCACACTGGGGTGGGGGGAAAGGTTCAAGAGCTGGGCTAGATGGCTTCTCCAGCAGCCAAGAGGGAAAGGGAGCATAGAGGCTCTGGGGAGGGGTAAGGGGAATATTTATGATTATTAATGCTGATGCTCCTTGGATTTATTATAAGGACTGACTTCTCTGCATCCTATTGCCTAAGCCACCTGCCATTTTTTAAAAGACCCAAGAGCCTTTCCTCACCCCATGTTAGCACGTAGGAGGCCTCACCAAATGTTTATAGAGCTGCACCCATTGCTACACCCTGCTTCACACTGCACTCACTCAAACCAGATTAGGGCTCCCGAAATGTCTCTCCTCCACTAGCACACAGCACACAGCACACAGCCCAGCACCGACTCACCTCCTCTCTCTCCCTCCCTATCTCTCTCTCTTTCTCTCTCTCTCTCTCAAATAAAATGTGTAATTTTCATCAGGGAGTTATTTTAATTTTTTCTCCATGCTGAGTAAAACTATTGGGCAAGCGGTGAAGCGTGGAGAAGCACTGGCGTCTCCAATGGGTAACAGTTAACTAAGAAAGAGGCCCTGGTGTCCGCCATCACCTGCCCCAGCCTCCCTGGCTGCCAAGGCCCTGAGTTTCCTCCCCAGGGGATACGCCACCCCAGGGAGAGAACCAAGGGCTTTGCCAGGGGTGTGGGCAATGCTCCTCAGACCCCATGGGCAAGGTGCACCAGCCCCACCCTGCACTGACTGCCTTCTTCCCGAAGGGTTTGGGCCAGACTTTCGCTGGAAGAACTGGAGGACTGACTTGAGTTGGGCAGGTTTGGGTAGATGGAGCCATGCCTGCCCATTTCCCCCCACTCCTGTCACAGTCTGCACGTCTGCACCCAGGTCCCAGATTCTGTTTCAGCAGCATCAGCGGCCACAACCCTGCACCGGGAGTGGGTACAGCCCAGACCCTTGCTTTCTTCCTGAGCAGAGGCTTCTATTTTGGAGTCTGAGGTGCTTCCCCCACCAGCCAGCCTCCTGGAGCAATCTGCACGTACCAGGGTTTAGCATTACTCTGGGCGAGTTAGTGGAGGAGCTTCTGGGTCCCAAACAGAGACCATGAAGCCTGCCTCTTCACTTTGCCCTGAAACCCACCCCCTCTGTCATTGAGAAAGAAGGGGAAGAAGCGTGACTTACCTTCCTGGGGGAGTGGGAAGAGAGGGACACGGCCCACTCTGAGCAATTAGAGGAGAGAGGAGGAAAAAAAATAGGAGGAAAAAATATCAACACGACCTCGGAGGCGACAGGTCCTTATGGAAATAAGTAAGTAAATAAATAAGGATCCACCCTCTCCCCCCTCCCCACCCTGCAAGGGGGGTATGGGGGTGGGGCAAAGGAGCAGCACGAGGGCTTTTTAGTGTAACTGAGCATTAGAGAAATACGCACGGCTTCTATGTGAATTTAGGAGTTTGAAACTTTTGGAGGTTATTTATGTGAATGGCCCGAAGGCAAGCCCGTGAGTGGCTCTTGGGGGACCACGTGATGTCATTAAACCAAGTTTTATGGTGTAGGGAGAGCTGACAAACCCACAATATATTTACATCATATATAATCTTAACTGTCCAGCCACGCAGCTGCTGGTGAGGTTTAATGCTAGGACAGAGGGCCTGGCAGTTAGAGGGGATTACGGCGCTGGGGATGATGGTGAGAGAGGTTACATCTTCGCAAATGAATCCCAGGCGAATGCTGTAAGTTAATTTTCTCTCTCTCTGACCCTTTCTCCCGTTTACCTAATCTTCCCCCTTCATGAGAGAAGGCAGTTCCTACTCATTAAGGGGAGGGGAAGAAGGCATCCCCAGGCGCCGCCGTCAGGCTGCCGTAGAAGAGAAGAAGCCGCTGGGAGGTAGGAGGATGGGGGAGCTTGTCTCTCCAGACCAGCCCTCTCCTCTCTGCCCCTTATTCCCTCCAGCTGTGAGTCAACTGGGGTAAAGCGAGGCCTGGGTTCTTTAGAGCTTTGCCAGGTCTCCCTGACCCCCTCTCCCTCCTCAGTTGCCAAGAAAGCAGAAAGCAGCAGACGTATGGGTGTTTGGTGTTTGCAGGAGTGTGTAAACTCTAGGCGCAAGCGCAAAATGCCTCTGGGGCCTCCTGGTCCAGGGAAGGGCCAATTTGGCCCTTGGCCAGTGACCCAGAGTCCAGGCAGGGTGGGTAGCTGGGGAAGGAGGCCGGGGAAGAAGGGCTTTGGGACTTCTGAACCCACAGGCTTTGAGCTGAAATGGCAGAAGCATCTTAAAGGTGGCCAGTTGAACCCCAGGAGTCCCAAAGCATCCTCTCCTTCCCCACTGGGCCTGGGTGGATATCTGTCTCAGCCTCAGTGGTCCAAGGTTCTCATCTGTCTGGGGCCAGTGTGGTTTCGTGCCTCCTCCTCCCTCTAGCTGTTGGGGTCTTTCCTGGAATCCCTAGCCCTTGCCTAAGGTAAAACTAGGCCTGGGAGGCCTAGAGGCTACTGCTGTGAGTGGAGTGTAAGTGGGTGGGGGAATGGAGGCAACTGTCTTTATTAGGGGAGCCAGGAAAGCCCTCCAGCTCTGAGGAGGGAGTGGATTCTGGGGGATAGAATCATCAGCGCCCAACATGGGCATGGCACCCTGGGGCCAATCTCAGGCGGGGGTCCCTTCAGGTATCTAGGAAGCAGCAGCAGGCACATGTCCTCCACATCTGTGAGTGCAGTACCCCTCCGAGCGTCACCCAGAGCTAAGCCAGGAAAACAACAACATATGAACTCAGGGTCCTTGAAGGGACCCACCGGAATACGAAGGATTCCAAAGCAGGGTGGAAGGCAGTCCCATGGAAGGCAACTCGGGAAAGAGGAGGGGAGGGGGGGAGGCGAGCCAGGTCTGTGCCTTCCTAGAGTAGTGGGGGTCCCGCCTTAGAGCGGGAGGGGGTCTAGGCACCCACTTTGTGGAGAGGTGCATTTGGGGAATGGTACTGTTATCATGCCCCTGCCGCCCAAGAGACTGAGGAAGAAGCAGGGATCAAGCACAGATGGAGAGCCCAGGCAGACTTTGGGAGGCTAAAGGGGGACAGAGACCCAAAGACACCGTGTCTGGGCTGGAGCCCCAGCCCTCGACCTAGTAGTCTGTTGTCTGCGTGAGGACCTTGAGCGCCTGACTCCGATGCCTTCCTTCGCGGCCTGGTTCCTCGAAAAGACTCAGCCTCCCCACCCTCCTCCCTACTCCTTTATTTCTCAGGGTAGGGGAGAGCATTAGGGTCCCATTGGATTCTCCTCAGCAGCCCATTTGGAAAGTTAGCTCTCAGGTTCTCCCTTCCTAGTTTCCAGCCCTCCTCCACTCTCCCCTCCCCACTAGTCGGTGATTTGGGGGTTCTCTGGAAACTTTTCATCCAAGCAGCTGGGAGATGGGAGTTTCCCTTGGTCTATAATTCTTCCCTACTCCTGGTCAAATCTCAGTCCCATTCCCTTCCACTGTGTGGAGCGGTGTATGTGTTTCTGGCTTACAGATTTACACAATGTCTCTTGGGGGCCTATGACTTCCTTGTCCCATTTTCTGTTTCTTAGGCTCAAAAATATCACCCCCCTCTTACTACCTCAGTAATAATAGATTGTCCTTCCTCTCAAATAATTTACCTCAGCCAGTTTTTTGCTGTTTTGTAGGACAAATACAAATGAAAGTAGGACGAATACAAACTAGACATGTGGCTCTTGGTTTTCCCACCCCCCACTCTGCGCTCGAATTGGAGGGGGCGGTCCAGTGGAGGGGGGAGGGGCAGTCAGTCAGGTGCCAAGGTGCCCCAGCCAACCCGGAAAGCTTTAAATTTTGGTTCCTAGGTCTTTAACCCTAGAAGGGTCAAGCAACCAGTCAAGAATGCTCTAAGCAGGGTCACGTGGTCCCCACCAACCAATCAGCCCAAGAGTACTTGGGTTTCTGTCTCACCCTACCCCTCCACCCCCACTTCCTCCCTCCCCACCACTCCCTATAGCTCCTGGGTCCGTGATGTCTCAGATGCCCAGGGGAGTAATGCTGAGAATAGCCTAGCCTCCTCCCTCTGTCCCTGAACCAGCTGTGGAAAGCCTTTGGCTTGTGTCCTCTGGTTATTACAAAGTTGTACCTTGAGGTCAACCTCAATTGTATAGGATCTGAAGTTGTGAAGGTGTCCTCTGGATTACTCCCATCTTAGCCTGTGTGATCCCACCCAATTCTCTGGGCTTTATAGATGTGGACTCTAGATTAGGCTGTGCAGCAGGTGTGGATATGAACTTGAGCCCTGAATTCAAATTCTGACTGTGATTATTCCCTATACACTCACCCTGTACAAGTTTTCATTCTCTTCTGATCTTGGGGGCAGGTGAAATGATTAGAAGAGGCCTCTTTTGATTTGTGTTTCTGGAAATCCTCCAGGAGTCATTAGCTTTATCTGTGTGATGATTCTGTGTCCTGGCCAGTAGCTATCCAAGGACACAGTCACTGAAGGTGTGGATTTCAGTGTTTATGTTTACATGGGTCAGGTCAGAACAAGCAATGGGTGGAGAAACTATTTCTGAGCAAAAGCATTTGATGGCACAGAGAGTGTGCATGTATGAGAGAAGCGTGCATTTCCTGAACATTTTGGGCTGGGCCCTGAGCCAGCCCACTCATGGGTCCAGACCAGGTATTTCTCTCCTCACCCTGCAGTCTCCAGGACTTTGTTTCAGGGATAATTTTCTGGTTGAGTTCCCCTTGCCTTTCTCTGATCTCCTGTCCTCCTTGAGCTGACTGGAGGGGTAGGAGTTCTTTCTGACAAGCTGTGCCACCAGGATTTCTAAGCCCTCCTCTGGGGGCATCAAGGGTACAGTAGTGGGAGGGGTAGCCCAGTTTGAGCAGGGCTTTGTCAGCACCTTCCTGCTTGTTTGTCTTCTGGGTAGGGCTGATTTAAGGACTATGCCACAGGTGGGAAGGATTAGAATGAGAAGCCAGAGGGAGCGCAGCTCTTCTCAGAAATCATTGAGCCCCCATTGTCCATGTCACCTTCAACCACACTGCTCCACTGACTCTTTCATGAGTTAGAATGAAAGCGCACACACATCTTTTCCCTGGTAGATGTTGTGGTAGTCTTGTCTGATACCAACCCTCACCTCCTGTGTGAATTTCTCACACTGGAGTTTCCAGATTCCATGAAGCTGGGGAAAGAAAGACAGTAGGCATTGGTTGTCTAAGCAGGCACTGGGAAGAGAGATTTTATTGCTTCAGCCCCTTCTAATATCCATATAAACTTTATCTGTCTCTTTGAGTCTCCCTCTCTGTGTGTAGTTGCTTGGGCTGAGTTTCTGACCTGAAACATCATCGTCCTGGGCTTCAATTCTGTGTTTTCTTTTGCTGAGGAGACAAGCACCACTCTGAACCTCTTCCTCAGTGGGCCTGGAGACCTAGGAGCCCTTTGAGGTGGAGAGGGGAGAGAATCAGGACCCCAAGCTAGGGCTCTTTGGGTTAGAGTTTCAATTTAAGGAAGAAACTAAGCTGCTAGAGGGCCAAGAAAATCACATCCCCTTTTAATGGTTCCTTGTAACCCAGAATGGTGTGTCTGTTCTGATAAAATCTCCTTCACAGGCTTTGATGGGGCCCCAGGAGCCAAAGGAGTTTATACTGAAGAACTGGGGTGATAAAGATCTCTTGGTCCTTGAGTCCTACAGAACCCTGGGATTCATTTCCCTCTCCCATTCCTAAGCTCACTGAGGGGCAAAAGGAAACAGTGACACCTGGGAGAAATCAGTGTGTGTGGGGGGGGGGGGTTGGGGGGGGTGAAATTTGGTACTTAGGAAAGTTATACTAGGTAATCCAGCACCTTGTTCAGTCTCTGATGACCAGGCTTAGAAGCTGCAATGAGAGGTTGAATAGAAGGCTCTGGGCATACTGGAGAGCCAGTGCAGGTAGGAGGCTACTTCTTCATACCTGACACAAATACAGAGAAATTTCTCCCATGACCTGCAGCCCTGTATGGGCTGGATGGAATGTGTCATCTCAGTTCCCTGGGATCCTTCAGTACTGCACATGCTACAGCTCTGAGAGAGGTAGAGTAGGCTGGGTCTGCCCTAGAGAGATCTCTATTTCTCCCAGCCCCTAGCCCCAAGCACCACACCTGAACACACAGAAGTATATGTATGTGCTCAAGTGTGGCATGAAACAGGCCTGAAGCCCAGGCTGCACACACTAAACCATCTCGAAACAACTTCCCAGTCCTTGTCAAGTTCCATTCTTCCCATCCACCCAGCCTGGAGACCATTTGTCCTGCCCTCCCCACCTCTGCTCTCACCCTCTGGGCAACTGCCAGTTTCCTCCCTCTGCCTCTCTAGAAAACCAAAACCCTGGAGTACCCCCCAGAGATGGTGGCAGACAGGCTCTTAGAGACCTTTAGTGTCTTGCTGGCCTATTAGGTTGTGGGTGGTTGGAAGATAATAAAGGACTATGAAGCCAAGCCCTCATCTGATCAAATCCCCCTTTACCCTCTGTTCCAGGCTCAAATTCCAAATCTCTCACTGCTGATTCTTTGCTTAGGCAGTGGAGAAAAATCTTGTCTAGTAAATACTTCTTTAAAAAGTCAACTTTCTGGCTAGAAAACCCAGTGTGTGTGTGGGAGGGTGTGTGTGTGTGTGTGTGTGTGTGTGTGTGTGTGTGTGTGTGTGTGAAGTAAGTAAGGGTCAGGTCTCTCATTTTAGATTGTATCTCTCCCCCTCCTCTGGATAGAGGATGGGGGCGTGGGCCAAGGTTTTATTGAGGGTGCTTTTCCTGTTGGGAGTAGAGACTGGGTCATAAAAGCCTAGAGGAGGCTGTTTTGATCTGGTAACTTCTCAGGAAGTAGCATCTGAGGTTTTGCTTTGTAAATCACTCTCCTCCAGTCTGGCCAGCTAGATTGGATTGCACTTCCTCAAGCCCACCTGGGGCCCCTCTGTACCTCCCTTTCCCCAGTAAACCAAAGAAAAATAAAAGGAAATCCAGGGTTCCCAAAATTTTCTACCTCCAATAAGAAAAGAGCTCATTGGTGATTTTTTCCCCCTTAAAGTTCTAAATTTAAAAATCAATCCAGCAACCTTTCATTTTCTTATGCCCACAACAGATCTTGATCTTCCAACCCCTCAATTAAAAAGGAACCAACATCCAAGGCAATCAGCTTCTGAGCCTGGTGGTAGATACCGTGACTCCTGGGGGCCCTTCTCTCTTCTGGGTTACTGTCTTCCTGTGACCCCTTTCCTGGGCCCCAAGTCCCTTCTTGACAAGGTAGAACAAGGTGTATAAGAGAGAGTTCATGAAGAGGGGGTGGGAGTGAGGCATATAGAAGATCCCATCTAGCACCATATGAATGGAGGAAATTCTGCAGTCCTGTGACTGGTTTCATGTAATTAAGATGGGTACATGGGTGTGTGTGAAAGCCCACAGCCTTCTCACATCTCTCTCTAATGCAGCCCTCTTCAAAAAAAAAATCATATTTTACCTACATGGCTCCATTTTGTAAGGTTAATGAGCCTTCCCCTCCTAAAGACACCCCAATTTCCCATGGGTCTCCCCTGAGCCTGGGGCTAAGAAGCTAAAGGGGAAAGAAGTAAAGAACCTTCTACCTCCATCTCAGTTTGGGCTCGTAAATCGGGACATTTCAGGCCCATGCACCAGGGCTCCTATCCACCAAAAGAGAAATGTCTCCACATGCTGAAAATGTGGCCATAGATTATGTGAGTTCCTGGGCCCTCTTAGCATTCACACAGGCTCTAGTGTACCCTTGTTTATTTCACAGAGAAATCTGGGCTAGGGCATCCCAAACCCACAAGGACTAGAGAATCACCCTCATTCCTAGGACTCCACACAAATACACGTGTCTTTATAGAGAGCTGAACAATCCTGTAGCTGTACACATGAAAATGTATTTATAGATCGCTCTATGTCTCTATAACAGGATGTATGTTTTACATCTCTCTCTATTCCACATTTAAATGCAGATTTATAGATCTCTAGATTTATAGATCCACAGTGAACATAACAGTCCTCTGCCGAATTCCTGCGTACACATTACCAATCTTTCTATAGTGTTGGATGCATATTCTAGGATGTATTGGTACAGCTCTCTCTCTCTCTCTAAACATCCAGATGAATATTTGGTGGGGTTTTTTCTCACTTGGAAAAAACTGTGCATGTGTTGCTAAATCTCTATTTTGAAAAATTTATCTAGACTTATGCAAGGGTCCCAACTCATAAAATAGCTACATATTGAAGCAGAATATTTGGAGATCTTTATAGTCTTGGCAGTTTTTCTGGAAACTCAAATATGAAAACATACATTTAGAAATGGTTCCACAGTGCATATATCTATATGTAGGGGGATAGATCTCTCTCTGGAAGGATTTAAACTCAGTGCATCTCTCTGTCTATCTCTGTGATCAATAAAGACAGGTGATGGGCATAGGGAACAAACATCTTTTGGATGTTTTGCTTATTAAAACGAGTGATTCTGTTGCTATCTCCAAGGCTGTCTTCAAATCTAGTCCAACTGAGTTATCTGCTCCCTGAAAACCAACTCCAGGGATCACAGCCTCTCTCCGGGCTGTCCCTGTGATCTGAAATCCCAGCCCAGGCTCCCCAACCTGCAGTACCTCCTAAGAGAGCCCCTAAGGAGAAGGGGACAGAAAAAAGGGAAGAGTCCTTCAGCCCAGCTACTCTTGGCTCCCAGGGTGAAGCTGACAGAGGCATGAGAGTCCCCCCACCTCCCAGCTGGGCCTTGGACATTTCGGGGAAAGGGTGTTCAAGTCCCCGACTATTTTTGTAGCGTACCCAAATGGTGCCAGGGTAACTGCCCAACCCATAGGTGCCCCATCCCCAATTGTTCTTGGTGCCCAGGGCCCAATTAAGCAGCCGCCTCTCTCCCGGCAGCCGCACTCTTATCGGCGGGATTGATGCCTCCGCGGCTCCTGTATATCATTTCCAAGATTTTTTCTGTCCAACTCCTCGGCTCCTTTGGCTTCCGAGGCTTTGACTAATGATTGCTACAGATGCCAACGTCTCCAGAATCCTAATAGCCAGGCAGGCGGACTCTTATTTACCCAGCAACATTGCTGCAGGGGAAGGGGGTTGGGGGAGCAGGGGTTGGGGTGTTGTAGGTCGAGGGACAGGGAGAAGGTTGCGACCAACTCAAGTTTCTCTGAACTTCTTCCCCAGTGAGAACGACATTCCCAACTCCCTCCTCTGCCCAGGGGAAAAAATAATCATCAAATACTGCTAATAGCAACTCATTGCTCTGCCCCCTTGGAAAGGATCAAAGAATGAACAGGCCGTGGGAGAATCATCAGAGAAGTGTTTATTAGTTGTAAATAGATGAGAGATTAAGCGGAACACCAGCGGTTTGGGGAGGGAAAAAGAGGGTTTTTTTGGTCTGGAGGCGAGAAAGGGAAAGTCAGCTCCAGCGGCAGAAGGGGCTCCTTTCCTTTATTTCGAGTCTTCGCCTTCCACTCCCCACCCCAAATCTCTTCTACTCATAAATTAAAATCCCCCCTCGCTCCCTTCCTGCGCCTCACCTTCAGCCCCTCGGGTGCAGGGGCTGCCCGGTGCTCCTGGGCAGAGGCGCGGGCGGCCGGCGCTGGTGCCGGCGGGGCCTCTGGCTGGCTGGGGAGCAACGTGAGACCAAACGGCCAAGTGCGGGCTGGGGGCTGAGCCGCCAGCCGAGGTCCCGCTCCGGCGCGTAGTGGTGGAAAGTTGTGGCCATATTTGCTTCTCTGGGCGCTTCTGGGCCGCGGGCGCGGGGCCGGCTCTCGGGGGGCGCGGCTGGAGCTCCCCGCCGCGCCCAGGGCCGGGGGTCGCGCTCCCGCGGGTCCCACGCGGACCTCCGGACACAGCCCGCGTCCGGGCGAGGAGGCGGCCCCGCGGGCAGCCCGGCCCAGCCCCGGGCGCGCAGCGATCCTTCAAACACGGACCGTTTCTCTATCCGAGAATAATGGAGCACGAAATAATTCAGCAAGGAGAACGGGCAGGACCGCGGTCTCGGCCCCGCGTGGCCGGCCGGCTGCAGACCCGGCCGCGCCGAGCCCGCGGGGGACCATTTCGTTGGCGTGTAGGGCGAGGCAGCGGCGAGCCGGGCCGCGGCCGGCCCAGCGGCGGTCTCTAAATTACAGCCCGTCGGGAGGACTCGGAAAGACAAAAAGGGAACCGAAAGATACACGCCAGTCGGAGGCAGAGGCGTCCCGATGCGGCCAAAGCGAAAATCAATCACGTAATTAAAACGGGGAGAGGGCGAGGCCCGAGGCCGGGGGCCCGGGGCTCGGAGGTTGCAGCCGACGTGCGGGCCGAGGCGGGCGAGCGTCCCGGGAAGGGACTCGCCCGCCCGGGCCGAGCGCGGAGCGGCTGCGGGCAAGTTTAGAAACAGATCGCTATTGATTCCCGCATGGCTGGGAAGAGCGGGCTGGGTGGCCTCTCCCAGGCCGGGTCCTGAAGCCGCCGATGCCCTCTTCTCTGACTCTCCCATTTTTATGGGATTCTGGCGCGCGTTTAAGGGCCGCTCCCCATCCCGGTGGTGCCAGGGGTCTGCCTAGGAAAGTTTGCCTGAGAGCGCAGGTGGCACTGAGAGTACTTACTGCCTCCGGGTTTGAGGGGATAGAGGGAAGTGGCACCTTAGTTTCAGGCACTTACATGTTGGCCTCGGCCTTGATTCCCCCAGCCTAGAAATCAGTGCTTGCCTTTGGAATGACTCCCATCTATGGGCCCGGGTTCGGAAGGGGGATAGGAAGTGGGTGGGCTTATTAAAGGGGAAACTTGGGGCTGAGCAAACTGGACCCCTTTGGGTAGGGGAAGGGAAGGAATAGTTCCTGGAAGAAGGAAACCAGGCACGCGGGCAACTCTGTTTTATGAGGGAATGATGTTCTTGTTATTATTGAGGTTAATAATGGTAATGATCTGGAATGGCTGGGTCAGCCTGGAGAGACGATTTTTGCACAATCCTTTCCCATAGAGGCTTCTCTGGAGAAGTCAAGGGTTCCCCAACTTGTCTGTGATTGGGGAGAATAAAATAAAGACCTTCTTCTCTTCCCCTGCCCTTTCCTCTCCCACTCCTGGAGAATTCCAGCAAAAAGAGAATCTTATAAAATCTCCATGCCCCCCATTATTTTCTTCTGCTCTCTTTGGTTCACTAAAATGCACTGTCTTTGGCATTGGGCTTTTGCGGGGTTCCCTTCTTATGAAGTTCGGTAGGCAGTTACCAGACCAAGTCTCCATGAATCCCATCTCTGACCCTGGAGGAGACCCAGGACTACCTTGTCTGCTCCATGGAATTCTCCCTCTATCCTTAGCCCGTTCCAGTCTCTCACCCTTCCATGGTTCCGGGTGCCTGATCCCATGGGTCTCTGGCACCTCGGAGGCCATGAACAGATGGGGGCAAAGGGATCGCAGCTTCCTATCATCACCTTAATAATGAGAGCACCAGGCCGGCGAGCCTTCCATAAACTACCCTTAAGCCAGCCTAACTCCTGAATCTTTCAAAACTGCATTTAGGCTCCTTTAAAAGTAAAGGTCCTTTCCCCCCCTAACAAGAAAGTTCAGGTCACAAATCTCCAGCAGCGCAAGTTTCCTGCACCCTTAGTCAAATTTTGAACAACAATATTCATAATAATAAGAATTAATGCTTGCATCAAAGGGAGAAAGGGACACCCCAGCCCAAGTTTTACAGGGGTTATAATCCAGCAGACTTAGATGGGAGTGGGGGGGTCAGTGAGGCCAGGATGAGCAAAGAAGGGGGTGGGGAACACAACCTCTTCTAACTAACAATTTCTCCAGCATAAAAATGAAACATCAAATTCGTTAGCCCAGGGCCTTCATTTTTCCCCTTCCACATTATAACTAGTTATTGAACTCGCTGGAAGATCTAAAGGCCATTTGCGAAGAGACAAATTTCAATGGAGTTTCCCCATCAATAACCCCATGGCAGTGACCTATTGGAACAAGTCAAACACCCGAGGTGAAATGCAGGTCACTCTGTCTAACCAATATTAAAATGCGGCCACTTTTTAAAAAGCCACTTTAAACGAGATTTGAGGAAAATTGAATTCCAAAGAAGGCAAGGCAAGGAGGGGGAAATCCATGAGAGGACCTTGCCTATGGTCTTGGAACAAACAAGGGAAATTTATCTTTAATATTTTAAAGGGGGGCAAATTAACATTCCATGATTGCTTTTTTTTTTCCCCCCAGACTATAAGCGATTCCAGGAGAGAAAAAAAGGTTGAGTATTTTCTGGTGACACGTCCGGGTTATTAAAATCATTTTAGACCAATTCATTACTTTTACTGACAAGAGATTTAAGAAAAAATCAATTAAGCATTTGCATATTCTTTTGCATACATTAGCCCTGCCTGCTGGCGTTAGAAAGGGACCAAACACACGTATATACATGCACACACACAAAGGGGGAAATATGGGATAAGAGTCTTGCTTTAGCTTGGAGTTTTCAAGTTGCCTGGAGAAAAAATAAAAATGAAATGAGTTATTTGATTGCATACCATCTAAAAGTCAATTTATTTCAGGAAGGAGAAAGAGACGTTGCAATTTCTAATCTCTAAAGTAACAAAAACCACATACACCTAAAAAAAAAAAAAAAAATCCTGCACTTCTGAGGATGGGAAAGGAATGACTCTCATTTTCCTTCTCTTTGCCTTCCAAATCCTACATTGGTTCTCCCATTTATTTTTCTCCCTAGGAAAATTCAGGGAGTCTGAGAAGTGGATTTTAATGCAGCACAGAATCTGTGGAGCCGCTGAGGTCTCTCAGCCGGCAGCTTGTTACTGGGGAGGGGAGGAATATGGGTTATCCAACGGTCAGTATGGTAATCCGGGCACAATAAGGCCTCGCACACAATGGACACATATTTTTCTTCAGCGGTGTCAGAAGGGAAGCGCTTTGTACTAAAACATGTTTCCAAAAGAGAAACCAGATCGAGATTTAGAAAGGAGATGGGGTAGCGGGCATTCGTAGAGCGTTTGGAAGCTGGCAAAAGGTAGTCAGAAAAAAATAAAAGATAAAATTGGGAAAGAGAGAGGTGGAGGGCAGAGCCCGGGTGGAAAGATCCTTGGGTTGGCAAGGCCGGAGGCAGGAGAGCAATGCACAAAAGGAGGCAGGACCAGATACTAGGCTTCATCATAGGCGAGAGCCGCTTTAGTGCCTCCCCCACCCCAATTAAGCCAATGCTAAGCGCAGGAGTCTTCCAAAAGGGTTTGATTTCTGTATGGTAGTAAGTGAAAACGTTTGTATTGTATGTGTGTGGTGCAGTCTGGCTTGCTATTTTCCCCATGTGATAGGCAACTTCCTTGCTGTTAAGCTATGGGAGACCAAAGAGAGATTTTTTGGTAAATGATGTAGATGAGTGTGGGCATATTGGGGGGAATCTCCCAGATTTCACTTTATACTTTATGGATGTGCATGCTGAATTAGCTGTGCAAACCTGGAATGAGAACCCCACATATATTTGTGGCTGCATAAGGATGCATTTAATATATTAATAAATATTAATAGTATGTATGTATATTTATTTGTTAGCTGTAATAACCAAAGGCAGACTTGACATTTAGTTGGAGGCATCCGAACTCTCTGTATCTACTTACACATAATGCTCCAAAGTGGGTTTCCTGCTCCGGCTCCCTCTTGCCACCTGCAGGAGCTCAGAATCCTGGGGAGTAATCGCATAGGATGGGCAATGCCTTGGGGAGGACTCCCTAACAAGCCCAAGAGGGTGAAGAGATTAAAGAAATGAGGGTTGAGGTGGAGGCAGGGCTGTTAGAAGGTGAGTGTGAGGGCTGGGAGGAGGGGAGCCAGGCCAAGACCTCACCAAATCAGGTGGGGAAAAGAATATCTAGGCCAGGTTGGGGTGGGGCAGCCTGATCCAGGTGCTGGCCTGGAAGGGAGATTGGGGGTGGGGCTGGAAGGCTTTCTGTTCCTTCAGCCGCCTTCTCCCAACCCTACCTAAGATTCCCGGGTGCTCTGGCTCTCCCCTTGGGGCAGTCTGGGGCAGTGGTTCAGACTTTTTATGTAGGTCAGCATTCAGTGTTGGCTTCCCTTTGCCCTCTTCTTGCTCCCACCCCTACCACCAATAATTGCAAAAAATAAAACCCTCACACGTTCCAAGCCACTATCAACCAAGCAACAGCCTTCCCCTCAAAGTCTCAAGTTCCTCTTCCAACCAAATCAGCCAGTCCTCACACGAAGAGGGTCCCGGACAGGAGTGGGCAGGGAATCTCAACCAACTATGAAAATTTGGGAATCTCCTCCAAGAGATGGTACACCTCCAGGGAATTCCTGTTCCTTCACCCACCTGATGGCAGGAGAACAGGGCACTGCCTTTTTGGGGAGAGGGTATCCAGGGACCCCTTCCCAGGCACCTGGGGTGAGGGTGGGAAGCCTGAGCATTGAGGAGGGAAGGCATCCAGGGGCCCAGGCAGAGAATCAGCCCCTTTGGGCATCAGCTGTGGCCCAGTGTCTCTTTCATTCCTGCCCTCAGGGTGAGCCCTAATTTAGAAGTGGGGACCCTTTCTTGCATCCCAAAGGTGGTGAGAAACAGGTTGAGAATCTCCAGCCTTCAGTCTCCCTCTCACAAGGGCTTTATATTTTCTCTTTCCTCTCCTCATTCCCTTAATTGCAGATGTTCTAATTAAACCCTCAAATAGTTGTTATGCCGTTTTAAAAGGTACTTATTCAAGTGTCAACCAGGCTGGGCTGGGAGGAGGCAGCGTAGGGCTGCGAATTAAAGGTAGATTGACTAATCACGGCGGCGATCATAATAATAAAATCAGAGGGGAAAAAAATCACATTACGACTTTTCGTGGAAAGGAGGGAGCAGGCAGCCAGCGGCCGCCAGCTCTGCGCCGCCGCCGACACAAAGAGTGCGGGCGATTCCGCGAGACTGATTTATGACGTTTTACAGCCCTATAAAAGCTGTAGCGACGAGGCAAGCGCTCCTACCACCGCTGGCAGATTTAGTCTAATAAATAAAACATAAACAGTTAACTTTATGTGTCACTTTTATTGTTATCAAGTAAAATATAGCTGAGCCCCGGCAAGCTATGATTTTAAACTATAATTGTTATCAAGTACAACAAGGGGACCCGGCTCCCTCCCTGGGCTCTCCCTTCTGCCAACCCCCCCCAACTCTGAGTTATGGGATCAGTTAATTGGAATTGGTGGCATGATGCGGCCACCCTATCTGGGAGGGGGGGTGTGTGTGTGTGAAAAGCAGCCCTTCTGGCCCCCTCCCCCTTCCATGGCCCTGCCACCCAGACACAAGGGTATTCCTGTGGGTTGGTGGCAGAGAGAGGGGAGGAGGCAGGAAGGGACTGGAGACACCCCCCCCCCCTGAGGTGTACCCAGCCTTCCCAGCTTGGTGAGTGAGCTCACCCCTCAGCTTTTGGAAGGCAGCCTGGAGCTGGCCTTTGGGAATGTCTGTTTACATGTAAACACATGTGTTACATGGATACAATCCCTGGCCCCAAGCAGGCTCTACCCACACAGGCCTCCCCCTTAGCTAGGTCTGCCCTCTGTGGGGACGGAGAAGGAAGAGCTCCCAGGGCCTTGGCTGGACACCATCGTGGGGCACTGACTCCTGGCAGATCCCTCTCCTCCTCGCCCCAGCTCCTGGGGAAGCAGCCTTGGAGGTAGTTGTCAGAAAGCAGCAGGCCAGGCAGCGTGGAGAGTGGGAACAGCAACCAGCAGTAGAAGAGATCCTCTTGCTTCTGGGCTGGGACAGGGAGGGTCAGCGGGTACTAGGGGAGGGCAAGGCTTCTGAAACTCTGCTTTTGCCAACCACTTCCTGTCTCTCTTCAGCGGGGTCTCAACCCCCAGACCTCCAGAAATGACGTCAGAATCACTTGCATCCCGCTGCCTCCACCTGCCTGGCCCAGCTGGGACCCTGCCTCGCCGGCCCCTTGGCCAGAGGGTTGGGTGAGTGTGTACCCACCGGGAAGGGCGCTGGACTCTAATGTCCTTGGATGGGGGGCACCCCTGGCTCTTCAGCCTCCTGGGCTCAGCCTGGGCTCCTCCCCATCCAACCTCCACTCCAGTCCTCATTCAACTTCCTCTTCCTGCGAAAGAGGGGCGCTGCCCGGTGACCTACACAGACTGAGACAGGATCGCCATGAACGGAAACCTTTGGAGAAGCTCAGGAGCTGAGGCCCAAGGGGCCCGTTGGACGCCCAAGGGGAGACTTTACGAGGGGGCTGGATCACAGCCTCCCGACAGCCCCTCAATGCCCAGGCTTTGGAGGAAAGCTGGGGGCTTCACCTCCTTTTACAGGGGAGGGCTGTCAGTCTGCGGGGTGTGCACTGGGACACCCCAGCCCCTGCCAGCTAACCCCACATCACCACCACCACCACCACCCCAGCACCAGCACCAGCACCACCACCACCACCACCACACACAAAAAAAATTGGATACATTTTGAATAAAGCGATTCGGTTCCTTATCCGGGGACTGGGTTGCTCCGTGTGATTGGCCGGCGGAGTCACATGGTGAAAGTAACTTTACAGGGTCGCTAGCTAGTAGGAGGGCTTTATGGAGCAGAAAAACGACAAAGCGAGAAAAATTATTTTCCACTCCAGAAATTAATGATCATGAGCTCGTATTTGATGGACTCTAACTACATCGATCCGAAATTTCCTCCATGCGAAGAATATTCGCAAAATAGCTACATCCCTGAACACAGTCCGGAATATTACGGCCGGACCAGGGAATCGGGATTCCAGCATCACCACCAGGAGCTGTACCCACCACCGCCTCCGCGCCCTAGCTACCCCGAGCGCCAGTATAGCTGCACCAGTCTCCAGGGGCCAGGCAATTCGCGAGGCCACGGGCCGGCCCAGGCGGGCCACCACCACCCAGAGAAATCACAGCCGCTCTGCGAGCCGGCGCCTCTCTCAGGCGCCTCCGCCTCCCCGTCCCCAGCCCCGCCAGCCTGCAGCCAGCCAGCCCCTGACCATCCCTCCAGCGCCGCCAGCAAGCAACCCATAGTCTACCCATGGATGAAAAAAATCCACGTTAGCACGGGTAGGCAACTTTGCTTTTTGCTCTCCCCCTCCCTCCCCTCTTCCCCAGCGCTCCCCACCCTCCTCGGCCCCCTCCGGCCCCCGTCCTCCTTTCTCTCCTTCCCCCTCTCTCTCCAGGAGCGACTCTGGGTTAGCACAATTGAACTGGATTTACGAGCGAGAATGGGTAATTACATCCCCCATAAATTTTATGGCTTAGCTACTCTGGGCAGTCCGAGCCATGTGCTACGATCTGTTATGTATGTGTGAAAACTATGCTCGCTTTCTAAGGGCGCATAAATAATTCAGTGTCGTTACAATGAGGATTCCCCTCTTATTACACTACAAAGTCTCCAGCTTCCTTCAACTTCTTTATAACCCATTTAGCTTGATGACTTTATTTCCACCACCCCCTCCTCCTGTTCCACAGAGCTGAGGTTGGGGTGAGGGTGGTGGTGGTGGTGGTGTGGTGGGGGGGGGCGGGGAGCCTACTGCCTCTGAACCCCACTATTTGCTTTCCCCCTCCCCATCCCCCAGTGAACCCCAATTATAACGGAGGGGAACCCAAGCGCTCGAGGACAGCCTACACCCGGCAGCAAGTCCTGGAATTAGAGAAAGAGTTTCATTACAATCGCTACCTGACCCGAAGGAGAAGGATCGAGATCGCCCACTCGCTGTGCCTCTCTGAGAGGCAGATCAAAATCTGGTTCCAAAACCGTCGCATGAAATGGAAGAAGGACCACCGACTCCCCAACACCAAAGTCAGGTCAGCGCCCCCGGCCGGCGCCGCGCCCAGCACCCTCTCGGCAGCCACCCCGGGCACTTCTGAAGACCACTCCCAGAGCGCCACGCCGCAGGAGCAGCCGCGGGCAGAGGACATCACCAGGTTATAAGACATAACTCACACCCTGCCCCCACCCCAGCCCCGTCCTCCCCTCACATACAGATTGACTCTTATTTATAGAATTTAATATATATATATTTTGGTTCTTTTCTCTCTTCTTCCCACCTGATCCCCTGTCAATTCTAAACAGACAAAACAGATAAACAAACAAGCCCCCTGCCCTTCTCTCCCTTCCACTATTAAGGACCCTTTTAAGCATGTGATGTTGTCTTAGCATGGTACCTGCTGGGTGTTTTTTTTGTTGTTTTTTTTTGTTGGTTTGTTTTTTTAAGGCCATTTTGGGGGGTTATTTATTTTTTAAGAAAAAAAAACTGCAAAAATTATATATTGCAAGGTGTGATGGTCTGGTTTGGGTGAATTTCAGGGGAAATGAGGAAAAGAAAAAGGAAAGAGATTTTTAAAGCCAATTCTTCTCCTCCTCCTCCTCCTCCTTCCACCCCTCTTTCCTTAGGCCTTTTGCATTGAAAATGCACCAGGGGAGGTTAGTGAGAGGGAAGTCATTTTAAGGAGAACAAAGCTATGAAGTTCTTTTGTATTATTGTTGTGGGGGGAGGCTGGGAGGAGATGGGGGAAGACAGCAGACAAAGCTAAATGCATCTGGAGAGCCTCTCAGAGCTGTTCAGTTTGAGGAGCCAAAAGAAAATAAAAATGAACTTTCAGTTCAGAGAGGCAGTCTATAGGTAATCTCTTCCCCCCCACACCTCCCATCGTGGTTATTGTGTTTTTGGACGAATTTACTTGATTATTGTAAAACTTGCAATAAAGAATTTTAGTGTCGATGTGAAATGCCCCGTGATCAATAATAAACCAGTGGATGTGAATTAGTTTTACGTCAATGTCTGATGGTTTCTTTTTATCTCCCTCCTCCTTCTGGTCTGGTAACATCCCACCTTCTCTATAGTTGCCTAAGTTTACTCAAAGCAAACACACAAATCTTAACTCTCAACTCTAGTTTTACAATGTCCTTAAAAGAACTAGTAAGGGGGTTGGGACAGGGTACCCTCAGTAGAGGGGATGTGGAAGATGAGGGCTGGTTTCTCCTGTCCCTTCCCTCTGAGTCTGCAAAGAGGTCAGACTCTCCTGGGGCTACTTACAGTGGAGCTGGGGGGATAGGGGTTTCACTTTTCTATAGTTAGGCACAGTGCCTTCTTTTTTCTATTTCCCTCTCCTACCTTCTCCCTTCTCTCTGCTGAGCAGGCCTGCCTAATTTGCAGACAAGAAGGCAAGTTTAAGGAGTGGGGAGAAGAGTTTTTATCTTTTAGGGCTCTTTTGGGATGAGGGATTAAGAAAGATGCCCCTTCAACATGTGCGTTCTCCTTAAAAGAAGAAAGATTTTGAGCTGGTGATTCTGAAGCAGCAGAGTGACCTGTCAGGATGGCTTCTCTGTTTGTTTAGACTTGGAAAGAAGGGTGAAGTGGAGGCCAGAGGCCTGGGAGGCCCCCTTGCATGGGTAGGCCTCAAAGCCTGATGACTGGAGATAATGAAGAACTTTTATTTTTCCCCCTAACTTTTATCATGGACCTGCCAGGTGTTGAGAAAAGATCCAGGGAGAGGCAGGGACCACCCCTGTTCCTGTAACCTCCCAGGTCCCGGCAAGGCTGAGGGAAGGCTGAAACAAGGCTCTCTGACTGTAAAATTTTTGTTTTAAAATTACTTCTTCAGGGCTAAAAAACAAAAACAAAAAGAAGCAAAATAGGAAAACTGGTCTGGGTTACCTGAATAGTTAATTTAAGCAAAGGTTCCCAAATAATTCTGGTCCTGAAGACCAAGCTCTAAACAAGACCTGCTCAAATTTTTGCTTATTTGTTGGGAGAAGGTGGGGGAGGTAGTTGGCGAGCTTCTCAGGCAATTTATCCAAATTTTAGGATGGAAGACTATCAGAAGAGAGAGGAGAGAGAGATCTGGGGTGTGTAGGGGATCCAGGGATACTTCTTTCCTCTCTCCCCAAATTCTGGAGTGAAAGGCAACAAGAGGACCAAGTTGTGAAAATCAGTTTGGTGTGATCTGGATTTGTTTCCTCTTGTACCACTTGCTGGCTGGTTCTTGGAGTGGAGTGTGTGTGTGTGTGTGTGTGTGTGTGTGTGTGTGTGTGTGTGTGTGTTGAGGGGAATCACTTGGTCCTGTAGGTCTACTTTCTCCTTCCTCAATGGTGCCCTGGAGACAGCAAAACATGCTGCCTACAGTGCGAGGAAGCAGGGCCAACAATTACCTAGAGTTATTTTATGCAATCAAGTGAATTAGGGGCCAAATCTGACTGTAGCTGCTGTCACCTTGAGGGAGTTGACTTTGGGGCAGGAAGAGAGGGTCTAGCTGTGCTTGGGAAAAGGGAAGGAAGGTCTGAGGGGTGGACCTGGGTGTCTTTCCAAGCCTGTAAGGAAGCTAAGGTGAAAAGAGAGGGATGAAAAAAGAAAATTAAGATTCAAAGTCCTTTCCTAACTTTGCCCATTTGGTTTTAGAGGAATTCATTCTCTCTCCTTCTGAAAATAGAAGAGATGAAAGCAAAGAGGGGAAAAATGACTGTTTTATTTCTCCAGCTTCTCCCTGAAGTTGCTGAAGGAAAAGCAGCTTAAAAGAATTGGGACAGTCTTTTATTTTCCCTCTTTAGGGGCTCCAGTTTCTCCTTCCTCTTCTCACACATAAACACATAGTCATTCTCTCTGTGTCTCTATCCCCCCATTGGTCTGAAACATCTGAAATCCATAATTCTTGACCAATAAAACAAAACTAGATCTCTTTACATTTGAGTTTTTGAAAATTTCAGCCTCCCTCCAGTGGACTCCATTCTCTCCTCTTTCCCCAAACTCTCCTTTGCTTGGACCTGACCATGCAGAATGGGACCAGGCTGCTGGGGAGGATTGGGGAGAGAAGCGTGTGGGGCAGCCTGGGCCAGGCCCCTGAGCTCTGGCAGGCTTGCTGCTGCTCCACCCGATGCTGCTCCAGACTCACTGGGAAGCCCAGGGCAGAGGGCTGGGGCTTTTTATTGAAGTTGGGTTGAGTAGTGGGGAAAGGCTGGCGGTGGGGGTGGGGGGAGGACGCAGCCCAGGTTCACGGGGAGGGCACAGCATTTTCTCTCCCATCGCCTTTATATTCGGCAGCGCCTCTGACCTCTCCCCCACCCCCATCTCCGACCCTCCCAAGCCAGCCCTGGCTCAGCCCCTGGTCTCCAGATAGTATGCCACTGCTTTTGTGGGGCTGGCGATTTCTTGCCTAGAGTAATGGGAGAGGCAAGGCGCATGAACGCCTGCCAGCACATTGTATCTCTCTCTCCAATGGCCAAGT